>NW_028274813.1:104387500-104703055 GCF_037043125.1 Eumetopias jubatus
TTCTTTTTTTTTTTTTTTAAGATTTATTTATTTATTTATTTGACAGAGACACAGCAAGAGAGGGGACACAAGCAGGGGGAATGGGAGAGGGAGAAGCAGGCCTCCTGCTGAGCAGGGAGCCTGATGTGGGGCTTGATCCCAGGACCCTGGGATCATGACCTGAGCCGAAGGCAGGCGCCCAATGACTGAGCCACCCAGGCGCCCCAAGAAATAAGATTTTTCTATCAGAGAGAACAGTAACTTCATCCAATTACCTTCTAGAAAATTTGTAACAATTTGCCAAGTCCAGAGCAATGTAGGAGAGTGTCAATTTAACTGTGCACTCAGCTACATTTTTTTTTATTTTTTTAAGGATTTTATTTATTTATTTATTTAAAGATTTTATTTATTTATTTGACAGAGAGAGACACAGCGAGAGAGGGGACATAAGCAGGGGGAGTGGGAGAGGGAGAAGCAGGCTTCCCGAGGAGCAGGGAGCCCGATGTGGGGCTCGATCCCAGGACTCTGGGATCATGACCTGAGCTGAAGGCAGACGCTTAACGACTGAGCCACCCAGGCGCCCCTCAGCTACATTTTTAACAAGAGAGGTCCAGGGAGAACAATTGCAGAAGTCAGTGATATTCTGTTGTCAAATCAGAAGTCAGTCAAACTGTAATTTTCAGCCAACTACTTTGATAAAAGCATATAACTACGGACCCGATTAGTGTACACAATTTGCTAAAGCCCATTTTTTTGCCTATCCACTCTGTCTTTTAGCTACTAATACATAGATTTCCTCCCTTTATACATTTTTTTCTTACCAAGCCAGACATTTTGCTAAGAGTATGTACTTATGTTGAGTCTATCCATTATTTATATATGTACTTCACTGTATATATATATGTGTATGTACTTCTATATGCTATTTTTCACCTATATGGTTTCATATGTACATCTGAGATGATAAGTGTTTTTGCATTTTTTTATAAAAATATCTGTGAATATTAAAAAGTGAGGTCAGGAGTGAGGAGAACAAGCTAATTTGATAGGTGATAATGACTGTGTGTATGTGTGTGTACGTATCTGTTTAATATCCTTTGCTTATTGATCTACTGGGGTCCTCAAGTTTTCTCTTAGCAACATACAGCTGACCCTTGAACAACATTGGGGTTAGGGGCATTGGCCACTGTGAAGTTGAAAATCCCCATATAACTTCTGACTCCCCACATAATTTAACTGCTGATAGCCTACTGTTGACCAGAAGCCTCACCGATAGCATAAACAGTCAATAAACATATATTTTGTATCTGTATTATATACTGTACTTACAATAAAGCTAGAGAAAAGAAAATGTTACTAGGAAAATCATAAGAGAAAATACATTTACAGTACTGCACTATATTTAATGAAAAAAATCCACATATAAGTAGACCCACAAAGTTCAAACCGGTATTGTTCAAGGGTCAAATGTATATGATATAAAGATGAAAGTCATCATATTTACTTCCCAATCAGTGACCCCTTTCTTTAAATGTTGTCAAATTTGTTGATTTTTGTGTGTTTGCCTCTTCTGCCTTTAGGCTGAGAGGAGCCTCTCATATAGACCACCAGTTTCTCAAACTATGAACACTGAAGGACGGATGGCATGGCCTTCTCTTGGAGTGGCCTAGAGTGAAGCTAAGTCTTCACTATAGGTCCATCTCAGATCTTGGCCAGCTCTAGAATTAACCTGGGGACCACGGCAGAGTGGAAAGAGAGGTGCCAATTTTTGCCTAGGTCAGCTGGGAAGTCCAAATTACCCACTCTTCTTAATCAGCAAAAAACCCCTCAGCACTGGCAAGAGCACCAGACTAGACTGCAGATGAGACCCAAAATGGGCTACCCTGTTCATCCTGTAAGTTCAGAAGGTCTTTCAGGCCTGTGGCAGACTCCCCTTTCAGCAAACAGACGTGGACAAGCCCAAATTCTCTAGACTGGATACTTCATATAAATCACCGGGCCACATCTCAGCACCATTCACCAGCCCCAAGGAATGCTGGAATGCCACAACACACCACTGAGAAATGGCAAGTCCTCTGTCTTTAATTTCAGTATATACACTGAAGCAAGGGCGCTGAAGAACTTCAGTTTTAGTATTAGCCATGAAGTGGGAGAATGTCTGCAACAAGGAAGGCCCAGCACGTACCTGATTTCGCAGAGGCTGCTGTTGTGATGGCCGGTCCCTGTGTGTGTGGCTTTCTCGAGTAATTGCAGATGCACCAGAATCTACGTGAACTGACCCTACTGGAGTAGGCTGGAAAAGATAGAACAAAAGGTCAAATGGAAAACACGTCCAACTTAATGCCTCCACAAAGGAGAGCATCATTCTAATTCTAATAAAACAGAAGTGATTATTATTTTCAGCCACCAAGGGCAGTTTCTAGTCTTCGTGTCTTCTCAGTTTGTTTATCTGCAAAAGGGAGGCTGCCCGGTCCTCAATAGCTCATTGAAGAGTAGCTTACCTTGGAAAATAAGAAAAACATCCTACAGTGATGGGTTAGCATGCTCTCAGGCCCTGTGGACCCCTGGCCAGGAGAACCAATTCAAGAGTTTCCTAAGGTTCTGGATTCCACTCCTCCAGAAGTCAAGTACCTTCACAGCTTATGTAGCACCAGCTTCTGGATCATGCAAATGAAAGTTCTTCTTAAGAACTGGCTTAAGTTCTGGTATCTTAGGACATATGGGCCATAATCTTAAAAACATATAAAGGAGTTGCTCTTACTTCCCAACTCTAGTAATTGCTACCTATGGCATCACCCTGAAAAGGTTGGCAAATATAAAGTCTACAGTCAAAGGAATGTTTTTCCCACAGACTTAAGCAGAAAATTTGGCAAGTCAGGTAGTGAGGTAGCGCTGGTCTGAGGTGAGGAGGTAAAACAGGATACTTACAATAGGCCTCCCGACCCAATCGTAGGCGTAGTCAAAGGTGTAGCCTTTCCTTTCAAAGAGGTCTGTGAAGAGGGTCCGTAAATACTCATAGTCAGGTTTTTCAAAGAAGTCTAATCGCCTGACATATCGCAGGTAGGTTGCCATCTCTTCTGTAGAAAAGAGGTGAAAGGCCATGCTCATGAGCTGAATGCTTCCCGTGGTGAGAAGCTCTGGACCAAGCCACGATTATCTGGTGTTTTCTTTATGACCCAAATGAAAGTGATAAAACCTGTCTTGGTCTAAATGACAATAAAAGGAAATGTGAATTTTCTGGAGAGCACCCTTATCTAGAGATACCAAGTCATGGTCACCACCTACTTCAAAGCTTCAGTCGCACTGGTTGGAGCGTCCTTTTAGCATCCTACCTGGAAAGTTCTCACAGAGAGCTTCAATGGGAGTATTCCTTTTGGTGTCACCAATTTTTTGATATCTCTCTTTTAATGTATCAGCCTGTAGAGTAGAAAGAGAAAGTTATTTGGAAAGAGGTGCCAAGTAAGGGCAGTCCAATATGCTTGGGGAGGCGATGGTTGTTTCACTCAAACTGGCAGGATTTGCTAGGCTCAGTCTCCTTTCTAATAAATAAGATACGTAGTAGAGATGATGTATTTAACATCTGCTCTGTTCTGGAAGGTTTTCCTTGTAAGTATATTTAGTAGTCTCAGATAAACACCATCAAATGTAATGAGACGAGCGGCTAGGAGAAGAAAGTAAAAAAACCATATAGCAGTATTTTCAAAATTGCATAAGCTTAGTAATCTCCCATGGCCATGGGGGTTCAAAAGTGATTCAGATCAATTCTAGCATAAGATAAAAAATACTGCTAATCCAAGTGGGGGCAGACAGATAGACGGCTCCACAGAATATTTACTGTGAAGCTGAATAGAAAAAGAGAACAACTAGTAGAAAAAAATGCCTTTCTACAATGTGCTTCCAGAGGGAAAAGTGTTATCTATGATAGAGGCATGGATAACAGACAGGTCTGATGTATGTCAGTGGCTCAAAGCAGCCAAGTCTGGTTTGCTCAGGATTATAGACAGAAGGCTCCTAGAGCGTGGACCAACAACTTGGTCTCAAGGAATTCTCATGAGCCTCTCCCTACCCTGCTGCACCCAGCTTTAAGCAACAGTGTTCTAAAGTAAGTTGGAGGGTGCCTGGGTGGCTCAGTCGTTAAGCATCTGCCTTCGGCTCAGGTCATGATCCCAGGGTCCTGGAATCGAGTCCCACATCGGGCTCCCTGCTCAGCAGGAAGCCTGCTTCTCTCTCTCCCACTACTTCTGCTTGTGTTCCCTCTCTTGCTGTGTCTCTCTGTCAAATAAATAAATAAAATCTTTAAAAACAAATAAATAAATAAATAAAGCTGGAGAAATTTTAGATCTACAACTGCCATTAAAATGATTCGTGGACCGTGAAAAAGTTTCAAACAATAATACACAAATGCACTGCTTGGATATGTGATGAGCAAACAGAATGTGAAACTCTATCTGACAGCTACCAATACCAATGAGAAGATATATATGACTAGGAGAAGACCAGGAGGTGTTAGGAGAGGAATTTAAGGGCAAAGAAATAAAACCTTCCCAAAGGGAAGGGGCAGAAGCTTTACTTTTCAGGACAACAGCCTAGAAAGCATAGCAAATGAATCCTTCTGTCCTCCTGGAGGGAGAGTGGGAGGGGGTTCCGGGGCGTAGAAGTACCCAAAGCTACTGATTAAGTTTCTTTCCATACTAACATGTTGAAATAAATTAAAACTCAAAAATATGTCTCACATTTAACTATCTAATGGGACTTAAAATGTGCTAGAAATTCACCATTTCCTACTCCAACCAGCCAAAGACACGAAGTAATTACAGTGGTTATAATTATTATCAATCGTTACCTTGAACACAAATGCACTATACCGATACCTACCTAAGGAAGGCTATTTAAACTACATGCTTCATAAGGAACGGCTATCGTCTGCATAGGTATTTATTGAATAAAACACGTGAACAGTAACATTAAACCTGGATTTTTGTTTTAGTTCAGGTGGGTCCTTAGCCTATAGAGGAAGAACAAATATTTTCCAGTTCTCCTTAGGGGCACACCCAGCCCTGCTGGCCTTGCTGGTAAAATGTGTAGCAGCTGCTGTCATCAATTTGTTCCAGAAATTCCCCAGCACGCTGGGAACACTCTTCCTGCTACATAATGGTAGTGGAGGAGGAAAGTGACACAGAGAAAAGCAGCACTGCCAAGGCTGTGAGGGAACAAGGGAAGAGATTATGGAAAACCCCAAAACAAGGAAGAAGGATTCAGAAGGGGAAGACAAATGTAGGCAAAACAGAGCTCCCAAAGCCCAGGGGAGCATTTACAATATAGACTGATGTAGCCAGTCCCTGCTTCTCATCTCTGTCGCCAGCACATCTTCTTACAGACATGGAGTCAGCAACCCCTCCATTAACAACTGAGTATTGAAACAAAGCCCTCCACTGAGCACTTTCAAGGATACCTTGAGTCCTTGCCAGGGTAGGCTGCCTCGAAGGAAATACATGAACATATGGCCTAGGGCTTCCAAATCATCCCGTCGGCTTTGCTCTAAAAGGGAAAACAGATCACACATTATGTTTGCAGTTATTAAAGCAGAAAGGGGTTCAAAACCAAGTAATCCCTTCAGAAACCCTTCTGTCTCTGAAAAGGCTCTGCTTACTCATTCTTTGTATATCTAAACCAGGGATAGTATTTTAGATCAAAACCAAAAAACATTGTGTACTTCCTTTGCTGTCACTGGCAAGTAAATAGCAAGGGAAAAGAGCAAATTCTAAACTAAAACCAAATCCAAATCCAAATCACTAAATGGTGAGTAACCACCCCTCAGTCATTGTTGTCACCTTCCTGAAAGTAAGATAACTTAAACGAAATGTTACTTCCGGTATATGAGCTACAGTTACCCTTGGGTGACCATCACGGAAAGTGAGAAGCAGGTTAAGCAGCTGAAACTTTTAAATAGTCCATTCTGGCTAGGCCTGCAAAGACACAAACTGCAGAATGCCTAGCATACATGTCGAGTGCTTTTAATTCATCATAAAAATTAACAATCCATTTGTTCCATGTTCCATAGCTACCTTAAAAAAAATTTAAAATGTATTACTTAAGGTGCCCTTTATGGGCACATAAAACAGGATCCCCACATTCTGGGAGCTTATCGTGTAAAAAAAGTTGCTAGGTTTTTCTTTCCTTTTAACTGGAGAGACTAAGATGGTAAAGAAACAAAGAATACTTAACAAAAAACTGTCATTTTATCTCAGAGAACATCCTTATGTATTCTTGGGTTGTCAGACTGAATAGAAGTAGTACATGCCTCTATTCCTTATTTGCCAATTATGGCTCATCTCAGACATCTTATGTGTTTATTTCTCAGAATCAAATTTAGGGCTTTATCAAGAGAAATTAGAGACAAGATTAAGGGGCTACTCTAAACTCAATCATGCTTTCGTTGTGCAGAGGGGAAAATCTAAAAGGCAGGGAGGCAGGGAAAGCTACTCAGCTCAAAATACAAAAGTACAACATGTTTAAGGGCTGCCTCCAATTATGGGAAATGTGCATGAAAAAGAGTGAATAGAACTCTACAGGGCAGATGAGGAAAGAAAAGGCAACTTTCTAAATTGCGGTTTGGAAAATGGTTTTTGGCAAGGTGGTCGCTAATGGGAAAGGGAGGTACCCTGACAAGAGAAATAACATAAAACTGAGTGGATGCACTCAATCTTTAAAAGAATGAAATAAAACAGCAAGACCAACAGAAGTTTTTGTCTACACACTTGCCTGAGGTTTACAACAAATTTTATATGTAATTGAAAACAAAAAGCTGTTAGATGTAACAGAACCTAAAGATACACAATAAAAAAGAAAGTACAAGCAGGGTGAGTTGAGGCCTCCCACAAAGCAGGGCAGATAGAGGAACCACACCCTGCAGTTTCTCACACTGTATCACACCTACTCATTGCCTTTCCATTTTTATATCCGCTTCCTCTAACAAGAGGCCCCTTGGTAATAAAAATTCACTGGACAAATGGTTGCACTTTTGTTAGTTGAGCACTAGAGGGCGAGACTCTCCACATTTTCAATATTGATCAGCACTTCAGAAAAAAGCCCAACTTCCTCTCCACAGCGAAGCCCATTATAAAATTTTTTTAATCAAAACAAACAAACAGAAAACACATGTAAACCCACTGGAATAACTAATAAAGTGGTTTTCCAAATACTGAGCACCATGAAAAATAGCTGTGGAATATGGAATAATAGGAAGAACAATGGCTCCTGAGTCCGGTTATCTAGCTCCTGGCCCATTCTTTCCATTAATTTGATCCATGTGAAATCAAGCATGGTCAAGTCACCTATTTTGGGCTGCATGCAGTCCCCTCATCTGAAAATAAAGTGGTTGATTTAGATAATCTGAAAAGTCATTTTCCAGTTCTAAAATTCCAAAGTCATTATTTTGAGCCATTAGTAATTAATCTGTGATAATTTAAGCCTTCCCCCCAAAAAAAGTGAAAACCAGAGTCATGCTTTATTTCCATACTTCTTTGAAAACTCCACATTCATTGAATTCAGCGTTTCCACATGCCCTCATGTTTTTTCATAAAGGATATTCTCCTTTTCAAATAAGAAAGGTTTTAATATGAGTGGGGCCAGCAGGACACAGAATTTTTCCACACCATAAAGGCCTGCTCTCAATCATTCAGAAAGATGCTTGGTTTTACCTGTGTCACATCCCTGATTCTAGGTAAAATTCATTTTGCTGGAGGAAAGCAGCTAGGTGACCCAGCGTTCTCACCCTAACTTCAACCATTAAAGAATACAAAATCAAAATGGGCTACCTTAATCAGCGAGAAGGTGGCTAATCTGATGTGGTAATGTCAGGTTTACAAGGCTTCTTCCCTTGTTCTCCCTCACAAATAGACAATGCTCTCCAAGTCATTTGAAGATACCCTTCTCTTTTTCTTCATTAGAACATACAGAATGCTACACATTTAAAAACCAGTATGATTCGAGTTCCTATGGAAACCTCTCTGCTTTGAGACCCGGACCAGAGTTTAAAGCGCATGTGACAACCATCTATATGTATTCTCTGTAATATGGAGAGGACAAAATACGTGGACAGGTTCAATGTGACCTGGAAAACTCTGGAACGCAGGAAATTCACGTTTGGAGATACACTCAAAGTTCCAGCAGGAATGGCTACACCAAGAGATGAAAGAACCCAGTCTGATGACCATACACGCTTAAAACATACTTTGTCAAATAAATAACTACCATTTAGAATCTTTGCTACCATGAGGCACTATGCTAAACGCTTTATATACTTTATCTCTCAGAATCCTACAGTATAAGGCACTATTATCATATCCATTTCATAGATGAGATAACCGAGGCCGAGGGAAGGTACTGGACCCAAATCACATAGCTTTAAGTGCAGGAGCCAGGATTTCCATCCCTTCTTCTTAACCATTACCTTGTACCTTATACAAACATAACACAGACACCTATCCCTTGTCTCTTCTTGCCTTTCCTGACAAGAATAATAAAATCAGAACACAAATTGCTGTGTCTAGGAAGCAGGCATTAGAGCAACTTCTAGAGTCTGTCAGTTAAACCAAACAATCATGACTTTACTATTTACGACATAGTCTGTCTCTTAGTAAAAAGGAAGGAAGAGGGAATACTGAACACTATGCAAGAGACCTATGTTACATACATTACTCATTCAACCCACAAACACATCCTTGTGCAATATTACTCTCATTTTACAGATAAGTTTCAGGAAGATTAGGTAACTTCTCCAAAATGACACAGATAATAAGTGGCAGAGGACCTTCTGATCTAATCTTAAAATATTACATTTAATTAAGAGGATTTCCATATGGTTACTAAAAAAATCTTGACAGCATTCATGATTTCAATTCAAGTTGTATCACTTTGTAATCTGATTTTTACTCCTCACTAACACTAGAATCCTCATCTGAATATCTATGTAGTTTACTCAACAAGGCAACTTTGTAGCCATTTAGTCTTTAAAACACTTATTAATGTACATTAATGTACAAAAATTCATTAATATTTAAACACCCACTATAATTAACTATGTCTAGGAGTATGGGACCTGGTAATATTCTGTTTACATGTCTACTCTCAGGAGTGGTGATTTTCAAACATTTTTTTTCAATCACTTTGAAACCTTTTCTTCAAACAGAATCTTCCATGGAAGCCCAATATATAAAACAGATAAAAAGGGAAGCTTTTCTGAAGAAGCTAGTGAGGGGCCCAGGGCCTTATCTATTTGGCTTCCCACTGTTCCTTAGGCTTCTTTTTAAATATTCTCCCCTGGATTAGTTCCTCTTATAAGTAAGGTCTTCTGCCTTGATTAGAGCTTTTAGTAATATTTGTGCAAACTGTCTATCCTAAATAAAATGCAAGACTTATATATTTTCATTGAGTAAGAAAAGACATAGGCTCTTCCTCAAAGCATTATTCATGGAATTATGCACAGTGAACAGAAGCCGAGTCTATGTTTCAGCAACACACCCTTCCCCAATACAGATACCAACCAGTATGATGTCCTTTCAGGACCACCATTATATAAGGAGTCATTCCTACGTAAACACCAAATTCATCATTAGACTTACTAAAATGATATCACCTTAATACAACAATTCAAGTGCCCACACTGCTGAGAAACTAAGCATTTGGAAACAGTATAAAGAATTAAAAAATGTTAAGTTGTCAACAGGATACTTAGGAAAGTAACTTAGCACCTTAGTTTTTCAGGTATAAAAATCACTTGCCTTGTGAAGCAATAAGAATCACAAGTTGTAAAGCACAATGGGGACAAAAGTATTATTGGAATAAAAAGTTATTTTAAGGACCCGCCCCTTTCATGGAGCAGAAAATAAACACACCTTTGCCAAGATGCGTGTTGATAGACATATATCTTGCAGTTCCAGTTAAACTTTTGTGCTCCCTATAAGGTATGTGTTTTTTGGTTTCAGGGTCAATGTATTCCTTGGCCAGGCCAAAGTCTATAATGTGTATAACATGCTCTTTCTTATTGCCTTGTCGGCCAATCAGGAAGTTCTCTGGCTTCACATCTCGGTAAATGAGATTTTTTGAGTGCACATATTCCATTCGAGAAAGCTAAAAGAGAAAAAAACATCAATGAAAATATTCTAAAGAAGTTTATTGGGGGAAAAAAACATCAAAACATTTTCTTTTATCAGTCCAAGGTTTTAACTACTGAAATGAAAATAAAACTCATTTCTTTACCACCCAGTCACTTCACTCTTATAAACCAGAAAATATTCTGATACAAATATATATATAACAAATATCAAGATAAATGAAAGTGGGACAGCACTGTTCAGCTAAAATGATAATATATAGTTTTACCTCATAATGTTACAATTTATAAATGACGAATAGAATTAGGTGTTTTTAGGCTACTTCAGAAAGCACACATTTGAGAGGCAAGAAGATCCCCAGCCAGGATTATCACAATAGGTCTGTGGCCTCTGAAGACAGGTGCCACTGCCACATTCACCTCCTGCCTACACCTTCCTATCCTCAATCCAACAGGACTCCGCAACCTAGTTCTTTCTGTTACAAAAATATGGCAAGTGAGATCCAGAGAAGTTAGTACTGGATTTTGATTTCATAGAGCTAACTAGCAACAGAGAGAAAAGTGCAGTTTTTATGTAAAAGTAAATATAGCCCAAAGTAATAATCATAGAATTACTTCAGGGGCACCTGGGTGGTTCAGCTGGTTAAGCAGCCAACTCTTGATTTCCACTCGGGTCATGATTTCAGGGTCCTGGGATCGAGCCCCGTGTTGAGCTTTGTGCTCAACAGGGAGTCTGCTTGAGGATTCTCTCTCCCTCTGCCCCCCCCCCCATGTGCATGCACACTCGATCTCTCTTTCTCACTCTAAAATAAATAAATCTTTAAAAAATTATTTCAAATTTCATTAAGTTTTATTTCCATTTATGTTTCTACTTAGCATAGAAAGGGAAGCTCAGGCATTTGAATTTTGGACTCCAAAGTCAAGGTCAATTTTGGACTCAAAAGTCAAAATCTTTTTTAAGATTTTCTTTATTTATTTGACAGAGAGAGACACAGTGAGAGAGGGAACATAAACAGGTGGAGTGGGAGAGGGAGAAGCAGGCTTCCCGCCGAGCAGGGAGCCTGATGCGGGGCTCAATCCCAGGACTCTGGGATCATGACCCGAGCCGAAGGCAGATACTTAATGACTGAGCCACCTAGGCGCCCCTCAAGGTCAATTTTTTTTAACATTTCCAAGCTTTTACTGTAAAGTGGGTGAGACCATTACCGTTTCAGACCAATAAAGATGCATTTGCATCCTTCCTCTGAGGGGCTGACAAACTCCTCAAAGGAACTGCCTTAACTGCTCTTGAACTGGCACTGGTATATAATTTGGTTGGAGTTGAGAGAGCTATCCCTTCAGCTCTGCCAGTCTCTATGAGAAGTAGAGGTCAGAGAACTAAGGCAGGTTCTTGGACACACAACTTTGGAATCTGACTGTTTAGGGCAGTGGGTTACATCACCAATCCTTTCTTGGATGCAAGGGTGAGGGGAGAGGACAGAACCTTAAAGCCATGTGTTTAAAACCTATAAATAAAACATCAAGGAAATTACTTACATTTGTACAATTTCACCTAATCATCCTCTTTCTCCTCAATCTAAATTATATGCTTCTACTTCAGTTAAGGGCAAGGTGTTGCTCCAAGGTGCAAATTCTTAAAATAGAGCGAACAGAAGATGCAGTGTGACTTCTCTAGGCTAACCCTTTTTGCCCGGCCTGCTTCCTAGAATGCCATCAAGCCTCTGAGTGTGCATTCACTAGGTGTCACTATAGCTGGGAAAGCACTAAAAGGGTCACAAGGATGTAGCTGGGGGACCCACCTATCTTTCTGCAGAATAGCAATGCCAACTTACCAACTGGATGGCTATCATTAACACCGTCTTCAAAGTAAAAGTTCGGTCACAGAGGTCAAACAAATCCTCCAAGCTAGGGCCAAGGAGCTCCAGCACCATGGCATTGTATTTCCCACATGGTCCAAAGTAATACACCTGTGGAAGACCTTCACCTGCAAGCAGAGGGGAAAAGGGGTACAGAGTGGGGGACATAAAACCCAAAACATGAGATAGCTCCATCAGCACTGAGTAGATATACAAAAAGCACAATTTGTGAGATTTCCATTTTCTTTCATAGTCCCTCTGGAGAACCTAAACTGAGCACAGCAGCTTCAAAGGGAACTAATAATGGGCAGGAAAGGCGAGCCACTGCACAATGGCCTCAAATAAGCAGCTATTTTATACCAGAGTGACAAAGGTATTTCCACTGCTGTATAAGACAGAGAATGGTCCCTGATCCATTACTGGATCAGAGCATAAACTATTCTCCCCCAAGGAGGCCCGAAAGTGCACTGTCATAAAAGGTTCAAAAGACAGCTCACTGCGCTCAAAGCCAGCCCACCTGGCCCTGGTGCATTAGCCGGTTTCATCTGCGCTCCCTATGCTTACTGCCAACGCCACATGGGCTGTTTGCAGCTGTTGCCCCAAGGAGAACTCGGACTGAAGGGCTGAGGTCACAGAGGGTGCAGCCTGACGCTCTTCTCACAGGGAGTCTCTGTACTTTCCTATTTTCTATCACTGGGGCAAAGTCAACACACAGGGGTCGGTTACTGTAAGTAATTCTCAAAGGAAAAGGAAGAAAGAAAGAAAAAAAAAAAAAGCTGGGCTTTCCCCAGATTTGAAATTCATAGCTCTAAGATGCCAAAATTTAGACTTTCTCACCTAAGTGGCAACTTGTGAATGAATTTCCTCTTTAAAGTGTATTGTAAATATGAGGCATTCAGTAAATTAGTGTTAAATGGCACCATGTGAACAGTGGATACAAACAAGACTACGTTTTAAAAAATCTGGTCTCATAGAGCAGAAGCACTTCCATCTTACACAATTATATATACCATGGTCTGCAGTTGCTTCTGCCTACAAAGTTTTTTAGACGACAACATTCTCTCCCTCTCTCCATTCTCTTTATATGTACAGGCAGGATACAAGCAGAGGTGATTCTCTCTGCTATAATCTGAATGCTTATGTCTTCTCAACCCCCAATCCTCAAATTCATATGTTGAAAACCTAATGCCCAATGTGACGGTTTTCAGAGGTGGGGCCTTTGGGAAGTGATTAGATCATGAGGGCAGAACCCTTGTGACTAAGATCAGTGTCCTTATAAAAAAACGACCCCAGAGTGCTCCCTAGCCCCTTCCATTGTGTGAGGACACAGCAAAAAGTCAGAAGAGGGTCTCTGCCAGAACCTGACCATGACGGCACCCTGATCTTGGATTTCCAGTCTCTGGAATTGTGAGAAAGACATTTCTGACTTCATAAGCCACCCAGTCTGTGGTATTTTGTTACAGCAGCCCAAAAGGACTTAGACAGTATCTACTACTTAAACCTCTAGCCCAGTATGCCCATCCTCGTCTCCAGGATAAATCTTGTCTATCTGGGGTTGGTGTGCTTCGTTGCTATGACATGTATTCATGCCTCTTCCATGTGCTGCCGCAGTCTCTCTTGTTCCATCTAGGTATGAAGCAACTTGAGTGTTTTGATATGTTCATCCCTAGCTCATATCATCGAATGTAGTATACTCTGCTCCTGCCAGCTCCATTAATATCTACTCAACTGTCCTTGTAGCTGTTTGATTCTCCCTATCTCTAAAGGGAAACGATTTAATTTGAAGTGTCTTTTTTTCCCCTGTTGTTCTGAACTCATTTTTCAGTTTATTTAAAATACACAAAACCTAACAGCTGTCTCCAGTAAGTCCTGCTGAAAAATCCAAAGCAGAACACCACTGTACAGAATCATTGCTTTTATTAATCAGACATATGGTAGACGGTAGTTTGGGGATTTTTCAAATTTATATCCTATATAATAGTTTTTGATGTCACTAAAATTTGATTTTCCTAATATAAATATATTCTTCAAAACAGCTTGTGGCAGATCTGTTAGTTGCCTGCCCAGTGTCCATTCTCTCCTTCTTACTTAATAACAAAACTTCTAATTACTGTGATTAGCAACCTGCCCACTTCTAACTTTACAGCCTCTCTCGATAACAGGAATGACTAGTGAGAGAGAAGCAGAAATTGCTAGTTGAGGTGGTTCTAGAAAAGCTCTTTCATGGGAGCTGACTCAAATTGGAAGTAGGCCCCCCTCTTGACAATGGCTCAAGCTCCAGAAGCCATCTAGTACCACTAGACAACTTGAGGATATCAGTGCCAAGAATGAATGGAACAAAAAAGAAGAAAACCAGACTTCTCGATGGCTGTGAAGTAACCAACGTTGGACTTCCCTTCCCTCTGGACTTTTTAATCCAAAAGAAGAATCAATCTCTACCTTGACTGAACTGTTATTTGTACCTTTTTTCATAGCCAAATCTTACCCTAATTAATAAACATATTATTCTTTTAGTTGGTTAAATTGCAAATCTGGGCACAATATCCTCCTTCTGAAGTACAAGCTAAAAGTCAGGCCTGCTCAGAAATATAATACTGACGTAATTTCCTAGACTTGCTGCCAATATTTAAGGATCAGTTTAAATGAGACAAATAATCATCTTGTTCTTGACCATCTTTACTAGCAAATCTAGGCATCTCTTGTCAGATATTTCCATGTTTACAAAGAAGTCACAAAAGCATTCTGAATGATGTCTATAATTTCTATGTATGAGTTCTATCACTCATAACTCCACCATTGTACCTTCAAAGATGTGAGGTGTTCCTGCTGGCTGCATTACTGCTCCTTGTATTAAATATCTTGAGGCCTCACAATACTCTGGCAGGCTTCAGATGCCCAGGGCAACTTCTAGATTACTGAGTAGCTTGAAACTTTTCTCAAAGATGGACTAGGTCCAAGATGCTACTGTAGGAAGGGTTCAAGCCAGTCTTTGATCTAGTATTTGGTTCTCCTACCAACCCTGAAAATTCCTTCATGTCTCTCTACTTTTTCATCTACAAAGAGGAGGGAAATGTTTAGACTGGTTTCCTTTTAAAACCAAAATTCTGACAATAGCTAGGATTTCCTTCTAGCTACCTACTAGGTTCCTCTTTGTAAAGCCATATGAATGATGCATGCCTCCATGTTATACAGAATAGGTGTGGGTCAAATTAGAATGTAAGCTGGTAGTGGTAGTCAACTGGAAATGTGTCTATTAGAAACATCTCCAGGGATGCCTGGGTGGCTCAGTTGTTTAAGCGTCTGCTTTCGGCTCCAGTCCCACATCAGGCTCCCTGCTCAGCAGGGAATCTGCTTCTCCCTCACCCTCTGCCCCTCCCCCTGCTTGTGCTCACTTGCGCGCTCTCTCTGTGTTAAATAAATAAATAAATAAATAAATAAACAAACAAACAAACAAACAAACTGGGTGGCTTAGTCATTAGGCATCTGCCTTCGGCTCAGGTCATGGTCCCGGGGTCCTGGGATCGAGCCCTGCATCGGGCTCCCTGCTCAGTGGGGAGCCTGCTTCTCCCTCTCCCACTCCCTTGCTTGTGTTCCCTCTCTCGCTGTGTCTCTCCCTATAAAATATTTAAATAAATAAAATCTTTTAAAAAAAAAATCTTTAAAAATAAAACATAAAAGACTTGTCTGTTTAGTTTCTTAGGTATTACAGGAAATGTGCCAAATATAAAAGTATCTTTGGGAGATGTAGCCATAATGTATTAGAACTATCTGTACAGAAAGATACTCACGCAAGTTCCATTCTGTGCCTAGTTTTTCACATGACTGCCCATAAAGTGGCCAATGCTGGTGGTGAAAGACATAGATATAAGCCCACTAAGAAAGTCTATCTCTTTGGTCAGAGATTAGCACACAGTAATGACTTATCCTGGGCTGCATTTAAATGAGAAATCCTGTATATTCTATTTCATTCTTCTTCTGGAGAGCTATCTTGACTTCACTGCTTAAGAAATTTTTAATCAATCAATATTATGTTGTGAAATCATTTAATAAGATGGGGGATGAGGTCAGAGCCTTAAATGCAATACAAGCTATACATGTGGTAAACGAGGTACTTCCTAGAAGTAAGTATGAGGTAATGGGAATGAAGTGGGAGAGGTGGGCAAGGCAGATTCGCATTGAATTCTTTGATCCACGGTATTTCAGAAACTAAGGTAGTTTCATAATCTCTCATCTGCTCTGGAAATAAAGCACTAATACGATCTCCCTCCTAAACTGGTCAACTGCATAAAAGCCCGGAAATTAAAGAAGTAAATCCTGAATTTTCCTCTCCTGAAAAATTTCTAATAGATTTATTCATATGCTGTTTAGCCAAAGGCTAAATCTCTTATAAACCAAAACTGCAAGGTTATATGTACCCTGCACATGTTATCTTGTACATTTTTGCAGGGTACTTTGAAACAGTTTTCCCATCAATCAATAACATATTCTTACAAATCCTGCTGGACATGCAGCTCACACACATATCAAGTTGCACAGAACAGGAAGTGAGGTGTACCACATGACAGCTAATTTTCAGTCTGTCATAAATTCAACTTGGGTTAAACACACCAAATCAAGGATAATGGCTTCTTTATCATCCAAGCTGTTAGCTAAAAAGATTCCATAAAGCATTATGAACAGTAACTACTCTAAGTAGAGATATTTTTAAAAGCACATCAGGCTGAGAACTGAAATAGAACCACCTCGAAGCTTTTGGCAATTTGATCACATTATTGCCTAATAATTAGCCCTTCATTCTTTTTGAAAAACTAAATTACCTAGCCGTGAAGCAAGCTCAAATAAGTCCCATACCTACATTAATATCTGGATGTAAAAAATAATGCATATATTAATATTTCCATAAAAAATAAGTATATGTTGGTGATGAATGTATCTAAAGTCAGGGCCAGAGAAAACCTTTAAGGACATAATGACCTTGGCAATCCCTTTCTTTTGTTTTGTTTATACAGTTTGATTTTTTTTATTTTTACAGAAAATAGGACAGTTTTTCTCCAAAACTTAACTGTCCCATGGTAGTGCCTTCTAGCACAACTACTGAATGTTCTTTAGTGTTTGTGAGAGATCAGGGAATTACTGTTTACATGGGAAATTATCATCAGGATTAATGGTAATATTAAACAAGTCCATCTAACAAGAAAGCAGAAAGAATAGGGAAATAAATGGGATTATATCCCATAAAAACAAGGGGGAAAATAAAAGCGTAGCCTTTAAAACTCAGAAAATAACTCTATAAAAACACATCACAAAGATATGAAACAACACGTTTCCCTCTTCTCATTTCTCTGACTCTGAAAAATGCCTCTTCACAGTATGAACCAGTTCACATATGAATCTACTCAAAATGCTGGCTTTAAAAAACAACAACAACAACAACAAAAACACCAAAACAGCTAGACCCAGAATTAAGGAATCAGGATTATTCTGTCTTGTAATGAAAGATGTTTTACAATCATCTTGTTCACAGGCCACTTGGGAATTTGAATATCGCTAAACATATGCTGCTAAGATGAGCTCAAACCTGTATGGTGGGGGAAGAGAGGGTGAGGAAAGGCAAGAGCAGACAAATAATCTCACATTTCTGAGCCACAAAAATTGAGCTTTTACAGTTTCTCTATTACACACACACAAACACACACACAATTGCCAAGGCCTTGAGCCTCAAAGCACGTTCAGTCTTATTTATCCAAAGGAGCCAGGAAAGAAAGCCTAAGGTAGGAGAACAGATTTCTTCTGTAATAGATAGCATCTAAGATAAAAATCATTTAAAAATGTGTTGTGTATTGGGGTCGGGTGGGGGTGGGGGATCGTTTGTCTATCCAAAAACACTAACTCTGGGGCGCCTGGGTGGCTCAGTCGGTTAAGCGGCTGCCTTCAGCTCCGGTCATGATCCCAGGGTCCTGGGATGGAGCCCTGAGTCAGGCTCCCTGCTCAGCGGGAAGCCTGCTTCTCCCTCTCCCACTGCCTGCCACTCTGCCTACTTGTGCTCTCTCTCTGTCTTTCTGTCAAATAAATAAATAAAATCTTAAAAAACAAAAAGACTAACTCAATTCAGAACCAGTAAAAGTTTATGGGATAAAAACCCAGTCTCTGAAAAATTTCCACTTTCTTTAGTATTGCATTCACAGTTCCTATGGGTAAGTTATAGATGCAGAATATCTTTTGAGTTTCAAAAGCTAAAAAGAGATATCCCATTCTTCTTAAACACACACCTGAGCAATAATAACTACAAAGTCAAGAAAGTTCTAGCAAGCACTTAAAAGGAATGGAAGAAAAAAATAAGGTCACTCAAAAAACAGTGAACTCCTTCTAGACAATCCTGCCCCACTCCCCTTACACTTTTTGTCCATGTGTCTGTCCTCCCTACTAACCAAAGACTGTCTGAATGCAGTGACTGCTATGTGTTAATTATGTTTGTATGTCAGTGCCTAGCACTGGCCCAAGCATATGGTAGATAAGGGCAGGATAAACACCAAGTGAATAAATAAAAACAATTCAATGAAATGCCACTTAAGTGTTCTATTTGGAATGCACAATACCTACCTCAAAATGCTAAAATGCACATATACAGAGCAAAACAACTTCATCAGATTTTAAATGTGCAGGACATGCTAACAGATTTGATACTCCTGAGTAGTTTTTGTTTGTTTTTCATAGCAATGATATTTTTTAAAAAATGCTTTTTTGGGCAAGCCACCACTATGAAGATTCCAAGTAATTCAGACTTGTAGTATTTCTACAATGGCTCTCTTTTCCGTATGTTCTTCCATGATGGCTGCACATGGTATCTGCATTTTACCTTGCTGTTCCCAGATGTGGGTGAATTATGTAGAACTATTCATAAAGTACCAAAAGCTACACATAAACAATTGTCCATGTCTTCCCCTCTCTCAAAAAAGCACCTGCCCATCCAAAGAAATTAAATGACCAACAAAATGAGTCATCTGAGACGTCTAATGTGCAAAGGCAGTCTGATGACATCTTCCTACCCCTCTCTTCTCCCCCTCCATTCATTCATAGACAAGTTCCTTACTTTGGTCCAGGCTAACTTGGAATTACATGGTCTTTTCTTTACATAAGTACCCTTTTCCATTTCACTTGAACCTCACAGTTATCTTGTGAAGAAAACAGGAAAATACTAATAAACTCTACTTTACACATGAGATGGAGACCCTGAGAGATGTTGTGTGACCTTTCCTAGGTAACAGAGTGCCCAAGTAACACAACCAGATCTCTCTACTCCAGATTCCCTGCTCTCCAGACTCATGGAGCTGCCAAAGTTATTTTCTATACTACCTATCCTACCTCTTCCAAACCACATGACTTTTTGGTTAACATTTACTTTTTCTAGCAATTCTCTGTCACTCTTCTAGGATATAAATTCCCTGCCATATTATACAAAGCAGCTTAATCTGTCCTATCCATTCCCTGGGTCCCCATTATTTTTATATCAGCTCCATGAATACCATCCTTCCAGCTTTCCTATCATATATCCATCTCTCTATAGTTCTAGAGCTTTGTCAATTCCAGTCCCTGGTTCACAATAGGGGCCACTTGGAGCATTATTTTTTAAGTTACAAAAGTGATATATAGGGCGCCTGGGTGGCTCAGTTGGTTAAGCGACTGCCTTCAGCTCAGGTCATGATCCTGGGGTCCCGGGATCGAGTCCCGCATCGGGCTCCCTGCTCGACGGGGAGTCTGCTTCTCCCTCTGACCCTCCTCTCTCTCATGCTGTCTCTCATTCTCTCTCTCAAATAAATAAATAAAATCTTTAAAAAAAAAAAGTGATATATATTCATTCAAACAATCAAATATAACAGCAAACCAAAAGCAGTACAGAAATATATGAAGAAAAAGTATTCACGTCCATAACAGATTAGACACATTCACATAATTAAGAATACTTTCCTGCAATTTCTTTTTTTTTTTAAGATTTTATTTATTTATTTGACAGAGAGAGAAAGAGCGAGAGCAGGAACACAAGCAGGGGGAGTGGGAGAGGGAGAAGCAGGCTCCCCACTGAGCAGGGAGCCCGATGTGGGGCTCGATCCCAGGACCCTGGGATCATGACCTGAGCCAAAGGCAGACATTTAACAACTGAGCCACCCAGGTGCCCCTACTTTCCTGCAATTTCATTTTTTATTTAATATTATATAGAAGACATTTTTCTTGTCATCTCATGGATAGATCTCATTCATTTTAACAGATACATAGTATCCCACCCTATGATGTATCATATTTAAGTTTTTCTTAGTACTAATGGACATTTAAGTTATATCTATATTATCTGTTGTTAGAAATAGATATAGTGAACAGATACTGCTTTTGCCTAGCCTGCATCCTTTTCTTCCTTCCTCTTGTTAACAACACTTGACTCTTCCCGGGGGGAAGCACGATTTCCTTGATACTACTTCATGTGGTTAAAGTGGGGTCAACTCATTTCCCACTGCCGCCCCAAGAATATGACTCAAGCCAGGTAAATCAGAGTATTCTATACCCCTGCCCTGGGGAACTGGGTCATGGATGCGGTACTTGACTCATGTCTGTACCATGAGAGTCAACTCTAGGACTTTTGTGGAACTACAGAGAAGGAGGAACAATTCCTCCCCACCCCACCCCCAACGCCACTGCTAAACTGGAAGGAGCTTAGCCTGGAGCTTCCAGAGACTACCACATGAAAATAGGTAGACTACCTATCTGAGAATGAAACACAGAGAAAGCAGAGCTGAGAGAAACAGAGACAGACAAATATGTCATATAACCTGAAGATCAAGGACAGTGTTGGTCCTGGATCTGGCCTGCCTGAGGTGAGAATATTGCTGGACTTACCAGTTCTGTGAGCCAAGAAATTCTTCCCCTCTCCTTGCCACCCCCATTCCCCAAGTAAGCTAGAACTTTATCATCCGAAAATGAGAGAGTCTAGACAAATATGCATGTAATATGGCAAAAATCCTTGTGCCTACATTTTTGGGCATGAATGCAAATGTATCTTGAGGGTAAATGCCTTTAAGAGAGAATTCTGAGTCAAGAGGCATTCGTATTTAACATTTCACTATATATTGCCAAATTGCCAAGAAGTCTAAATCCTCGTGGGTCCCCGGTGTGTCTCTAGTCTTAGGCCTGCTTTAAATACAAGTGGTATTACTTAAGTATCTAGGCCCATGGAGTATTTATTTTTAAAGATTTTATTTATTTATTTGAGAGAGAGAGGGGGAGAGTGAGAGAGAGAGAGAGAGAGAGATCACGAGCAGGGGAAAGGGTAGAGGGAGAAGCAGACTCCCCGCTGAGCAGGGAGCCCAATGTGGGGCTCATTCCTAGGACCCTGGGATCAGGACCTGAGCCGAAGGCAGATGCTTAACCAGCTGAGCCACCCAGGCACCCGGCCCATGGAGTATTTAAAACTGCTCTCAAAACCTGCCTTGATCTATTATTCCCAAAGCTCCAGCTTCTCTCTTATACTTAGCCACAGCATGTCTGAAGGCATCTCTAGAGTTTTACCCAAGTTACCATTGATATTTCAAAGTCAGGAAACTCTTTCTTATCCCATTATTTGTTCAATGCTACCATGAGAAAATTTCCCTCAAAGCATACCTCTACTATAAAAGTCTATTGGCCCCAACTGATTTACAGTTTATGAAGTGTTTTTAATATAGGTTCTCCCACTTAATCCTAACAAGTACATATAGGTATTACTATTCTCATTTTATAGGTAAGGTAATTGATCTGAAGTGACTTGCTAAGGTCATATAATGAGTGGTACAGCCAAGACCTATACCCCCAGCTTCTGCCTCCGAGTCTCAGGCTCTCTCACTATATCGCACATACCCATCCATGCTCTAAGGTCACTGACATCTAGAGTGGCAGGAAGTTCTACTGGGGCACATTGCCTGGATAGGAGATTAACTGATCTCGTAAAGATTCAGTAAAACAGGGCCTGTATGTGAATCTAATGGACAATCACAAAATACTGATTATGTTAATCCATTATGAACTCAAGTAATAAAGAATGAGTAATATCTCCCTTATGAAAGCCCAGGTAAGACCACATCAAGAGTACAGAAGTGGTATTTTCCTAATACAACTACCAAGGAGTCAATCTTCAAATGAAGCCTATTAATAAATTAAACACATCATTTAGGAATTCAGAAGGCAACTTGGCAAATGCTTAGAATAACACAGAAAGTATAAAAAGCAGATAAGCATTTGTTTTCATTAACTTTGGGCCCATTTAACAAATTGTTCCCAGAAGTTCTGATTAAAAAATAAAACAAAACCCACTAAGGCACACAGTCTAATCACAGCACAGAAGCAGAGTGCCCCCTATTACTGAACTCTGTTAACATTGTAACACCCTTCCTTAAGCATCAAAATAGCCCTGGGAGAGTAAAGGATCAAGTGTTACCCTCATTTTCTGAACAGAAGCACAGAGGTTAAGTGGCTTGCCACAGAACAACCAGGCTATGGAACAGATGCCACAGCCTGCCCTTCTTTTCTCATTTGAGCCTTCACCCACATATCTCTCCAATCAGAACAGATGTGCCCTGATGGAACATTCAAGATGGCCTTATAATTCTGGTCACTGAGGAGGCATGTAGATTTGCAAGGAAGCAAAGCAAACTCATTTATCTTACTGACTTTCAGCAAATCTGAGGAGTAAGTGCTACAATATTGCTGCTTCCAGCTTCAAATTCAATTAAGTTCAAAGAGTCTGGGGGTCAGTCTGTCCATTCATCAGACATCACCAGTGAGAACAGAATGCTATGGGAACAGTGAAGAAGTGGATGGGAAAGGCTTCACAGAGCAGGGGCCACAGGCCGAGTCTTGAAGAATGGTTAAGAGCTGATCAGGCTGGAGTGGAGAGAATGAATCCTGCAGGTCGAGGGAGCAACAAGCATATAGGTAGCTAAAAGCACAGAGGCCAAAGCTCTCTGAAATTAGGAAAACTAGACTACTTCGCTCTCTCCTGGAGTTTCTTTTAATTCTGAACCACCAGTTGGTTTAACAAATGTCTCTAAAAATTATGGCAGAGGTCATTAATAAAGTTGAGGAGGAACAGATATTAGAGTAAATAAAAAGATCACACAGGAATAAAAATCTAAATAAACAGATAAATAAATAAATCTAAATAAATAAATCTAAAAATAAATAAATAAATCCAAATAAATAAATAAATCTAAAAAATCTAAATAAATAAACAAACAAATAAATAAATAAATGGACACCTGGGTGGTTCAGTCAGTTAAGCGACTCCGTTCAGCTCAGGTCATGAGCCAAGTCCCAGGAACCAGTCTTGTATCAGGCTCCCCACTCAGTGGGGAGTCTGCTTCTCCCTCTGACACTCCCCCCTCTTGTGCTTTCTCTCACCCTTTCTCTCTCAAATAAATAAAATCTTAAAAAAAATTAAAAAAAGATCACAGGAATAAAGAAGAGGAAAAATAAGGATTTTATCTGAGTGTTATATACCCATATTGCCTTAGTATATTTTTAATAATAGTTTCACAGGAAGTTTTTAAGTATACACTAGGAACACACCATTGCAGTATAGCAGGACGAACAGAAATGAAATGCGCGACATGAATGAGAACCATAAATTTAACTTTAAATTTTCTAGAAGCCATATTTTAAAATTAAAGGAAATAAGTGGAATTAAGTTTAATAATATATTTTATTTAATTCATACCTAAAATATCAACACTTCGACACATAATCAATTTAAAAATTACTAAGATACTTTACATCCTTTGGGAGGGGGAGGAGGACTAAAGCTTTGAAATTCAGTGTGTATTTTATACTTCCAACATATTCAGATTAGCTGTAGGTGCTAACTCAGATGCTCCATAGGCATATGTGGCTAGTGGCTCAGCTCTGTAAGGAGTTTTATTTATTTATTTATTTATTTATTAAAGATTTTACTTATTTGACAGAGAGAGACACAGCGAGAGAGGGAACACAAGCGGGGGAGTGGGAGAGGGAGAAGCAGGCTTCCCACGGAACAGGGAGGCCAACACGGGGCTCGATCCCAGGACCCCGGGATCATGACCTGAGCCGAAGGCAGACACTCAACGACTGAGCCACCCAGGCGCCCCTATAAGGAGTTTTAAAAGATATAAATGAGGCTGGCTTATGTACAGAAATGGTGCAGAAAAGAGGTTCTATACTCAGAAATCTGCATGACTCTGGCCAAGGAGCCTTCTCCACCTCTCCAGCCCACAATTCGCTCCTTCCTCTCAACTCTCCAGAACTGCTGTTTCTGCTCATTGGGTTATCTCCCATTTAGGAAATAGTTAAGGGCAGTGCCTACTCTTGTTCACCACTGTATCCCCAGGGCTTAACTTCAAACAGTACTTGTTCAATGAATACCTCTTTAATAAACGCATGAACAGACACAGAGCTGCCTCTGGGCCTTAGCTTATTTTGCATTTGGAAGGCTTTCCTTATTCTTCTATTTGAACATGTCCAAGTAAATCATACCTCTTTTTTTTTTTTTGAAAGTTCAGCCCCTACCTACCACCCTCTCTAAGCAGGCTTCCTTGTCTCCCATAATTAGTAACCATTTCTCCCTTCATAATTTCCCTATTATTTTATATGTGCCTTTAAAAAAACTAACATTCCACTGTTTTTGTTTGCATTATAGTTATTCACATACATTAGTGCGCTCCTTGAGAGTAGCACAATACCTCATAATGCACATACCGGAAGCTCAGTAAACATTAAATTTTATTTTCCTTTAGTCTCCTGAAGGGCAGAGACCATGTGATTCATAACCCTGTGGCCCTCAATTACTCAGCATAGTGTTATGGACACAGCTCATGCTCAGTCTTTATCTCCTTGCATTATGACTAAAGTAATTATTAGCACAAGACCCTATGGCTGGTAAGGAAAGAAGAATTAAAGCAATATGAAATATAAAGAAAGAAGAAAATGTGGGGCTCCTGGGTGGGGCAGTCAGTTGGGCATCTGACTCTTGGTTTCGGCTGGGGTTGTGATCTTGGGGTGTGGGATCAAGCCCCATCTCCGGCTCTGCAGTCAGTGTGGAGTCTGCTTGGGACTCCCTCTGCCCCTTCCTCCCTCCCAACCCCCGCCGCCCGCTCTGTCTCTCTCCCTAAAATAAATAAATAAATCTTAAAAAAAAAAAAAAGAGGAAAAAGTAGGGGAAAATTAAAATTGTGTCAGACTGTTGAAAGCACAAGAGTATAGAGGTGTACAGAGCTGACAAATTCTTTTAAGTGGGAGGAATATAAATTACTTGATTACGAGTTGTTCAAAGAAGAGGACAATATAACTGGTCACAAATGTTAAAAATTGGGGTTTTTGATGGCTTTTGTCTTGAGCATGCTTATTATAAGTATTATCCTACAAATACTAAAGGGCTTAATTAGCAATTGGATTACTATTTTGAAAGGAGGTACAAGGACTTACCTATCTTTATGTGGTCTGTTATTGGAAATTAAAGAAAATATTCTCTCTCACCAATGACACTGACAGACACTGGAAAGGAATTTGTTCAGTTTTAACACAAAACAGTAGATAATGCTTCCACCTTCTCATAATTCAAAGGAATAATTCACTTCAGGGACTCATCTCTTTGATTCCATAGTACTCCACAGCTTTGAGGATGCTGCAAAATGTTATCTTCCTTCTTAATGATTAACCTTGACAAACAGGAGGGGAGAGGGTCTGAGGGCTGTGGTCAGTCTTATGATGGTCACTGAGTTTACTCTAGCCCTTGGTTTGGACTGAAATTTCTCCTGCCTTTGCCCTCCTTAAAAAAGCATTCTCTATGGGCAATCACTAAATCATTCTTAATGACTGAAGAATGGCCATGAGGACACTGAAAGAAGAGAAACATGCAGGTACATAGTTAGAGAGGTGCGAATAAAGACAGACACATAAAGTATGAGCTAGAATGAAAGGAGAAAATGGCATCAGAAACTTCAGGTTCTGGGTCATTTTATAAGCAAGCTCCCACTGACAGGCTTTAGTGATTGACTTTTCCCCAACCTTTACCCATATAAGCACTATACCAGTTTTCTGCAACTAATCACAATTCTCCAGCCCATTCCACTTACATATAAGTTACTTGGTCTATTTTTGGAAACCTGTCTTCTATTTTTCATGAAGTTCCTTAAAAGAAGACAAAATCCAAGTAACAAAGTCTGTTCAGACTGAGCAAGTTTCTCTAGCAGTTCTGCACTTTACAAAACAATGCACCGAAAGGTTAGTTAGTACTCTGTATTACTATGATGTGGTATGCAGGCCGATTTCTATAATAAAGCCACAACACTCTGCTTGCAATTAAAGAAATTATTTGCACAACAAGTCTTTACCAGTAAAATGTTTAAAATAGACGTCCCCTGCCCCAGGAGGGAGAGGGACAAATTTTATGTATGTAATTAAAGGTAATTACTCAATATGCTTCATGTGACTTAGAGCTATTTGAGAGTTTTAAGGGGCAAAGAAGGGCCACATGGGGTTTGACTCTAAAAGATAAGCAAGTCTCTTACAGCATTACATATGAACTTTTCTGGTTATTTTTCACTATACCACAGAGCATACTGTTAGCCATAATATGAGAAATGTCCCAGTGCTCCAAACTATGAAAAATATACACAAAGGATGCACAACAATACAATTTATCCTAGTCCAGAAGTGTACCAAATGCTGGGCCTCAGAAATATCAGTTCCCTTTGTTCCCTTTGTTTGGCTAACTAGTGAGGCTAGTTAATAAAAGTTTAGGTCATGATCCTTGGAAGAATGAACAGAAATTCACAGAACTATCAGCAGTAAATTAGCTCCATTAAAGACTAGCAATTATTAGTACTAAGTATCTGAATTACACCCTTCCAAGCCCAGTACACGAAAACAACCCTTTCTATTTTTTCTTCATAAAATTAAGCATGAGCCACAGATTGGACTTATGCTGTAACATCAAGAAAAGTATTTAAATGTCCTTTTAAAATGTTTTCTAGACAATGAAGGTAGATTTGGAAATATACACCCATGCACATACACACTTTAAAAGGAAAAAATGATGACCACACCACATGTTTTCTTGTCTAAAGCTCATTCCATACACTGTGAGACGGGGATGCTTTTCATATACCAATCTCAGGTTCCTGCTGCTGAGTCACCAACTCAAGGATACTTTTATATTTAGGTTCTGCTCCCTCAGAGGAACAACAGTGACACTGGGGTTGCTCCTTCTGCAAAGTATATTCAGAGGCTCAGATATTTTCAAACACCCCCCTCACCTCTTTACCCAATGAACAGGACTTTTCCTTTTGTTTTTAATATGAGGCTCTGCTACTGCCCTAATGTTAACTTATTTCAAATAAGTAAAACACTCATGCTGAAAGGAGCCACTCACGTTGAAAGGAGCAGGTCCTTAAGTTGGGCAGATGTGGCTTTAAGTTTAAATTCATCATTCCAGACCACCTCACAGTATAAGAAGGTCTGCCTCTGTTAATAAAGGCCCAAAGCAGATTTCCCTCCTAGGATTACTCTTTTCCAATAAGAGTATGATAAGTACAATAAACACAGACACAATTAATTGTGAAAGAGGCAGTTCTCTTTCTGGGAATACGAACTGCCCTACACCAGGACAACACACAGTTGCTGTCTTCAGACTCCCTACTTAGAGAATCTCAAGATGTTGAAATGTCTTAAGGCAAAACGTTTGCTTCTTTAGCGAGTGTTAAATGAAGAGAAAGAAAAGCATGGTCTCTAAACTCACCCTTATCACACCGTCAAATGTTCTTCCCCCAGTTCTGAAGCCACATTCTTAAAGAACCTTCTCTCTGTGGAATGGTGGAGTCTACATGATTCTGTACCCCCCAAATAAGGCATCTAGGCCAGGACTGGAAAACTGTTCCAAGCTGAGTTAGCTGGTTCCTTACCCAGGAACTTGCAATCGGGACACAGGGCTGCAGTCTACCTCTGCTGGGACTTAAATGAACAGGGGCTGCGTGAAAGGCCTTTTTTCTACCAAATGTAAGGAGCAGAGAAAGCTGGTAATGTGGAAGAGCTGGTAAAATGAAGAGGGCTAGCAGACACTGAGGCAAGAGACTTTATGGCCCTAAGCAGGAGAGTCAAAGTGTCAGAGTCCAGAAGAGTTGGACAGAAAGCCAGAGACAAAGAGTAGTTGTCCTGTTTTCTAGAGGCTTTCAAGTACTTTGTACCAATCCCTAGTGAGACCTGTATAATATTTCCTTCCTTGGTTCCAAGACCCATCCCTGCAATCTTCCAGTAAATCTTCCTTCCGGATCTAAGCTAACTGGAATAGACTCTGTTAATGGTAATCAAAATAGTATTGACCAACACACACACATAACTGCTCATTTTCCTCCCCTTTAACCATCATTTCCTAAACACTCACTATGTGCAAAACACTACACTAGATGCATTAGGGAGCAAAAAAATAAAAAGACACAGACTCTGCCCTTAGGGAACTTACAGGTAGAAAACAAGAGAAACAGCTAGCACAGTTGCTAGGTCAAGCCTTTCATAAAAATTAGTAAAATGAAGAAAGAGTGGAATGTGGAATGGCATAAGAACCACATTTACTCAAATTTAATGATACATATTTGGCCAAAGTTTAAATTAAAAACTACCATTAAATATTTTGCAGATGAAGCACTGTATATACTATATATCCATACTCTGCAATACATAATTACTGACCATGATCAGATACACAAATCCAGTTGGACTATACACTCTACAGGCAATTTAACAGATTTTTCAAGGCTAACTTTGATGGTGTGTGATTTTCAACTGTGTGCTAACTTTAGCTCCTAACCTCACATGCGACTCCTCTGTTTTTAACAGCTGGTTTCCTTAGAAAAACTGTCACCCTTTAAGCATTTTATTTATTTAAGATTTTATTTATTTATTTGACAGAGAGAACACAAGCAGGGGGAGCGGCAGGCAGAAGGAGAGGGAGAAGCAGGCTCTCCACTGAGCCAGGAGCCCAATGCGGGGCTCCATCCCAGGACCCTGACAGGATCATGACACTTAACCAACTGAGCCACCCAGGTGGTCCTGAAATCCTAGCATTTTAAATAAGATACCTAGAAACTGGTAGTTAGATGTGATCTGTGACAGCTGATGGTCATCTAGTTATTTGACTGATTATTAGAGTATCCTAGCAGCTAAGTGAACTGAAATAAGAGGTAATTTAGGATTTTGAGCAAAGTCTATAGCCTCAAATTAGGTACTAAGTCCCCAAAGTAACAGTGTCACCATATAGGAACTAAGCAAACTAGCACACAGATTAGCCCCCTCCAACTTATTCTCTAACATGTTTTATCTCCCTAGAACTGTTTTCAGTATTACAATTATTTTTCTAAAATTTAATTGTTTTTTTTTTTTAAGTAATCTCTACACCCAACATGGGGCTCAAACTCAAAACCCTGAGATCAAGAGTCTCAGGCTCTACTGACTGAGCCCACCAGGTGCCCCAGAATTATTTTTCAATCATAATAAATTTGATATTTAATTCATTTCACCCCTTTAGTATCTCATCTCTTAAATCTATATTAAATAATAAAGCTGGTGAAATAAGTCAGTCAGAGAAAGACAAATACCACATGATTTCACTCCTATGTGGAATTTAAGAAACAAAAGAACAAAGCAGCAATAGAGACAAACCAAGAAACAGACTCTTAACTCTAGAGAAGAAGCAGACTCTTAACTCTAGAGAAGAAACAGAAGGTTACCAGAGGGAAGGTGGGTGGGGGATGGGTGAAATAGTTGATGGGAATTAAGATGATGACCACTGAGTAATGCATAGAATTGTTCAGTCACCATATTGTACACCTAAAACTAATACAACACTGTTAACCATGCTAGAATTAAAATTAAAAAAAATAAGGCTAAGAGACTCAGCACTGTTTGAAATTTATTCCTTCCCACTTTATAAATACTTATCTTTAAATCAAAGAAGTTTTAATGAAAAATACATACATAAAAAAGACTAAGGAAATATATATAGTAATAGTAGCTGTGAATAGAGCATGGCAGTGACCAAAACTTTTATCTTTCTTCTATATATTTTTCTATTTAAAAAAATTTTTTTAAGATTTATTTATTTGAGAGAGCACACACACACATGCAGGAAGGAACAGAGGGGGAGAGAGAAGAAGGAGGGGAAAGAATCTCAAGCAGACTCTGCGTTGAGCGCGGAGCCTGACTCGGGATTTGATCTCACGACCCTGAGATCATGACCTGAGTCAAAACGAAGAGTCGGATGCTTAATTGACTGAGCTACCCAGGCGCCCCTCTTTTAAATATTTTTCTAAACCTTCAGTGATACTAGCTTTCTCCAGAACTTACAAAATAATTTTTTAACTGAAAAACTTTCTTTTCCTTTGGGCAAGCTGTGCATAGATAATTGCAAATTCATCCTCTAAAGTTAGTTTCTTTTTTAGGTAGCAGAGTTAAGAGATCTAGGCTGTCTTTTCTGAACTGTACCTGTTGAAAGTGGAGCCAAGCAAAAAGGTGACAAGATATGACCACTGTGTCAATGTGATTGTGTCCAAATAATTCTCTAGCTGCTGATGGGCCGTTTATGTCTGCAGACTTGCAATGCTATAGCCACTATACTGATGAGAACTACACATAATTCCTACTTTCCATGGGCTTCAATTCTAAAACTTTTACCATAGAGTTCTTGGATACTCTGTTTGTATGTAGGTAGTAATGAATAATGTCTCTAACTATATACCAAATATTTGCAGAAATAATTTGGGGGACTTCATTCTAATATCTTCAATTACTCGTTCATGTATCTACTCTGCTTCCTTAACACAGTTAATAATTACTGGCACGGGGGCGCCTAGGTGGCTCAGTCGTTAAGCGTCTGCCTTTGGCTCAGGTCATGGTCCTGGGATCGAGCCCCGCATCAGGCTCCCTGCTCCGCGGGAAGCCTGCTTCTCCCTCTCCCACTCCCCCTGCTTGTGTTCCCTCTTTCTCTGTGTCTCTCTCTGTCAAATAAATAAATAAAATCTAAAAAAATAAAAAATAAAAAAAAAATTACTGGCACAAGCAAATAAAGAAGCGGCTAAGTTTGGAGAGGACAGTATGCATGAAGGAAAGAAACTTCAACTTAAATTGGTGATTGCACTGCCAGTCAAATACTGTTCAAAGAGCTTATATACTGAGATTTCATCAATTTAACAGACATTTGTTGAGCCTCTCCTTTAGATCAAGTGATATGCAAGTGATACTATAATGAATAAAAAATGTTTCTTGCCCTTAAAAAGCTCACAACCCAGCAGCATATTACACTGTGAAAAATCCACAGAGTGAGAGATAGCTAGCTCTAAGTGCCCTCATTACAGTGCCTCAAGGTGGCCTAGAATTCTTTGAGATTATTTCTATATTCTGCAAACTGAATGGAGTGATAAAAAGGAGTAAGAAGTTTTGGTCACTGCCACGCTAGAATACGGATCAGCAAACTAAGTCCATAGGTTACATATAACCTGGCCTGGATACTTTTGAATGATTAGAGAACCAAGTATGGTTTCTACATTTTTAAATATTTGAAACAATTTAAAAACTGATATTTTCTGACACACAAAAACTACATAAAATTCTAATTTCAGGAGCACCTGAGTGGCTCAGTCAGCTAAGCATCTGCCTTTGGCTCAGGTTGTGATTTCAGAGTCCTGGGAACAAGCCCTGCATTGGCCTCCCTGCTCAGGGGGGAGTCTGCTTCCCTCTCCCCCTCCCCCTGCTTGCGCTCTCTCTCTCTCTCTCAAATACATAAATAAAAACTTTTAACATTTTTTCTAATTTCAGTGTCCATGAACAGAGCTTTACTGGAATACAGCGCCATTCATTTACTTATTATTTATGGCTCATTCTGTGCTACAGGAAAAGAGATGAATAGTTACAAGAGAGACTAGCAGCCCTCGAAGCCTCAAGTATTTACCATCTGTTCCTTTACACTATCTGGCTTCATAAGAAATCGCATTTTCCAAACTGGAGGCAGGAGGGAGCCCAATCATATGTATCCTTCCTTTTCTACGGGCACTGATAGTCACTAGCAGTCCTACAGACCCTATAATAAACCTGCCTTGTGATGTTTCCTTAGTTTAGCACTGGGAATACCACTTCCTTTGCAAATTCATAAATGTATCCAGTTATGATAAGGACCAAACACTACCTGAACCAGTTGGCCTCGTTCTTGCATAAGAGTTTCAATTTGGTTTTACAGAACAAAAATAGGTATCGTAATGTGATCTTTTTTTTCCTGGGGTTCTTTTCCCAGGTATTACAAGACCACTGTGGCCAAGTGTCCCCTCCAAACTGGAATGAAGGCTGCAGAGTTGTGCAAGTAGAAGGGTTTGTTCTCACCAAGGAGGCTTAAGTGAAGGTACGTGCATTTAAATATGACCATATTCAGCTCCTCTGAAAGAAACAGACACTACCCTCAAGATCACAGATGTCGTGGGTTCACCATTGCTGGAATTCTGCTCTACTGAATCAGAAGGACTGGAAAATATGAAGTTGCTACTGCTTGAGAATCCATCAAAAATTCTTCAAAGATGAAGCTGCTGTCTCTTCATTCTGAGATTTTTAAAAGCTACGAGAAACGTTAATAGGATATTTCCATTTATATCTATAGGAAAGTTAGACCTTCAGTTTCAATGTAAAACAATAACTGCCTTGTATTTATATAGCACATTTCCCTTAAGAATTCAAGGCCTTTACAGACATTACCTCATTCAACTTCAGCAGGCTGCAAACTGTAAGAAACAGGTTTTCCTGTCATATGCCTAAGGAAACTGAGGCACAGCAGGGTCACATGGTTAGTGTGGAGTCAAAAAAACGGTGGGACCCTTCCCACAGTCAGTCGGGCGTCTGACTCTTGGTTTTGGCTCAGGTTGTGATCTCATGGGTCACTGGATGGAGCCCACCATCAGGCTCCATGCTCAGCAAGGAGTCCGCTTGAGTTTCTCTCTCCCTGTCCCTCTGCCGCTCTCTGCCCTCCCCCAGTGTGCAAGTGCTCGCTCTCTCTCGCAAATAAATAAATCTTAAAAAAAAACACACAAAAAACAAAACAAACCAAAAAAATGGTGAGAAAAACTGGGCTAAACTTAACTCATTGTTGCAATTCTTAGCTGTCCCCACTCATTCACATTGCCTATGGAGATGGTAGATGTCTAAAACTCTATGGTCCTCAAAATGTAATTTCAAAGCTGCCCATTTATACGCATTAAGATCAGTTTTCCCCAAATTTAGTGGTATGTGTCTCCTCCCTCTACAATACCTCTGGAAGAGAGACTTCTGCAAAATATACATGGCAAGAAAGGTCCAGATTTCACTTTCTCTTACCAAATTCACTATTTCGTCCTTTCTTCTCTTATGAAAACTTTCTACCCAACTAGAGACCAAAAAGTTTCTAAATTCCTTAAATGCTCAGTTGAGGTATGTTACTTGTTCACAGCTACTCTTGTTACATGATTCACTTCTATTTTAAGTAAAATTCCCATCTTTGTAGTATCTCCTCAGCCGTTCTTATTTTTAATTTTCCTGTGTTTGCCCAGCTTGTTTATAATATACTCCTAAGGAAGTTCACAACATTATAGGAAGGTTTTGTTAATCTCACACATTCTGATAATTTTCTTCAGATCTATGCTTTATTCCTCTGTTGAAGGAGAACTACTTTCCGGTTAATTTAACAGTTGCCTAGATTCAAAGCTTTTTCTAGTACCAACTAGCACCTCCTATCTTGTTTGATGTTTGTTTGATGACATATGAAGTCATTCCCTCCTAGAAATTTCAAAATTGCAAAGTCTGATCAGCTCTCTGAACACTGTTTTTATTCACAGCATAAAGGTTTCAGTGGGTGAAGTGGATTGCACAGGGTAGCTCTGAACTTCTCAGTTGTATACATGGCATGTGTATTCAACACAAATGATTAATTTACTTTGGAAAGAAATATCTCAAAACCTAGTTGCCCAAGGCCATAAAAGGTTTTGGAGGTAATAAAGGCAGCCTTCTAAAGCATAGTTTGAGGGTACCATGTGAAACAGGAAATACTACTTTTTCACTGGGAGGAAGTTTTGGGCCTTTGCTTAATTAAACACTTCTAGGACTACCTTTTTTTTTTTTAAGATTATTTATTTATTTGACTGAGAGAGACACAGCAAGAGAGGGAACACAAGCAGGGGGAGTGGGAAAGGGAGAAGCAGGCTTCCCGCCCAGCAGGGAGCCTGACGCGGGGCTCGATCCCAGGACCCTGGGATCATGACTTGAGCCGAAGGTAGACGCTTAACGACTGAGCCACCCAGGCGCCCCACTAGGGCTACCTTCTACCACTCTATCATAATTAGGTAAGGAATAATGGGTGGAAGGCCCCAGGCATCTGCTGGGGAAATATGTATGTATATACACCAGAAAAAAAATCTGTATTAAAAACATTCCTAGGGGCACCTGGGTGGCTCAGTTCGTTAAGTGTCTGCCTTTGGCTCAGGTGATGATCCCAGGGTTCTGAGATTGAGCCCCAAGTCGGGCTCCCTGCTCAGCGGGGAGCCTGCTTCTCCCTCTGCCTGCCGCTCCACCTGCTTGTACTCTCTCTGTCAAATACATAAATAAAACCTTTTTAAAAATAAATAAAAATTAAAAAATAAAAAACCATTCCTAGCTCAGGTTTGCCTACTGTGTGAGCCTAGGTAAGCAAGTTAATAAACTCCCTGTGCTCAAAAATGGGAAAAATGAAATAAGCATATTAAGTACCTACTGGATACTTAAGTTTACTTACTTTCTCTGCCTAAAAGATTTTGCCTGAGCTTTGTTACATTGTGAAATTTCAGTATCTTGCTGTCTTTTTAAATTTGAGGATTAGCATCTCCTTTACAAAACATCCAAAATAGAATGATCATTAGCAGATTAGAATAGCTGTTGAAAAGCCAGGCCATGGCAGCTCAGGCTTAGATCAACTATGCCATGACATTTATTCCCAGAGTCCCTGAGAATTTTTCCCAGGCAAGTTGCTGGGTAGAAGTGGAATTAAGTGTTTAACCGGAGCAAGAGGAGTTCCTCCACTTCCTTTAAGATCTCTCAGTACAATTTAAGAAGGCTCCGGAAGCGAAAGATTATTGTAGTGTCTGTCTGTTTTACACTGAGGCCTTTCCAAATACCAAGTGAAGTGGTGAGAATTTACCATAACCTACTCTAGTACTTTCACTAAATAAGACAAAGTTATTATTCCAAACCACTGTTCCCAAGAAACTGTTAACTCTGAGAACAATTAAGAGAAGGCAACTTTATACTTCCTTCTGGCTAAATCAGAGGCCTCCACCGTATTTTATCTACTTGCATTCTCATTTCTCTATCTAGAGTCCTATTTTCTCGCCCTTGGCCTATCCCTCCTTCCCCCATCCTCTTTCATTTGTTCCTGTCCTTGCTTATGCATTCCCTCTCCCTCCCTTTCTCTCCTGCTGCCATGCTTGGTTCTGGTTTATTCATCTTTTATTTATTAACCAAACATATACTAGGCCTTTACCATGTGGCCAGTACATATGTAGCTATGAACCCTCAGGCTCATACTGTCCCGTCTCTTACGTTTAGGCCTCCTGTTCAGGCCTCTGGTTTTGCCCATCTCTGCCTCAAACCTTTCATCCACCACGTCCAATTCCTTTGTGTTAGGATACCCAGCAAAAGTGGGAGGTGTACTGGATAAAAGGTTAATGGGCTGGGAAATTTTAAAATTCATGATGTTTATACTCTCCAAAGTAAAAGTACCCTGAGAGTGCAGGAAAAGCTAAAAACAATCCCTTGAACAGGAAAATGAGTTTGGGACTTACCCATAGTGACTATAACACAATTAACCAACACTGATGACTAACAAAAAAATGAAAAGAAAATAAGAAAGATGGTTACTTTCACCTGCTGACTGCAAAGCTTACAGCCTTTAATTACTATGATTAAATATTGCTGTTCTCTCTTTGATGCTGGCCCATTGTACCAAACAAATACTAAAGCAAATAGGAGGGCAAGCAAATTCCAGGGAATCCAGAGTAGATCTTTAAACCCTGACTCCTACTCTTATATATTCAGAACAATCTACAGAAACTACATATGAAAAGAAAAGCACAATTGTGCTCAATGCCAAAGCCCTTTGTACTTTGAAAAATCAGAACACAGTGATTTAAGAAGGAATGAAACAAAAATAAGACAAAACTGAATAAAGTATTTTCCAACAGTGAGGAAAAGAATACTTTTTCATAGTCCTTACATAGAGTTGCAGTTTCACATTTAAAAAATATTGTTTTTCTTCGTAATAACTTTGGAAATTCTCCAGTAATCTCAGATGCAATGAGTTCAACCACAATATGCAAATAAAAATCTAACCCACCCCCAGCCATCCAGTTATGTGAAAACACTAGACAATGTTCCCATTTTGATTCACTTGGTCAATGAAAGTCTACTTTGCCAGGATTAATTTATAATGTAGTTAACTTAAAAAAATAATTTTATGTCTTCTGAAACTGAGGAAGATACCAAGTATAAAATACCTGCACCGGGATGTTTCTTGTACAGTAACATGTGGTTTTTAAAAATTTTGTACTCAACCTTAGAGTTCAAATAGTTCTTTAAAAAGTCATGTATTCTAACTTTCTACCCCGTGCACAAATCTTCCTCACAACATCCAGAATGTATAACCATTCAACTGCTGCCGAAAACTGTCCTTCCCCTAAAAGACAGGAAATCCTACTGTATAAGATAGTTTATTCCAGTTCATAATTTGTTTTTCTTCCTACAAGAAGGTGTTTGGAAAGAAAGGAAACAAGATATTGTGGCACATTATTATCACTTGTCGAACTTATGCCTGAAACTGTTATTAACACATGAATCAAGATAAATGGGGACATAAACAGGCTGCATGGTAATGTAAGAGGAAGGAGGGAGACCATAAATCCACTGCTCTAGTCTTTTAAAAAACTACTTGTTCTAATAATAATAATAATAATAATCAGGGCAAAAAAATGCAAAAATACTAAAGGATTAATGTAAAAACTTAAGAGTGCCACCACTTCCCATTTCTAATCATACTCTTCAAAGATAATCATTATTAAATTTTTTGTATATCCAATCAGATTTTTTCTATGCTCATGTAGACATACCTGTATTATATATGTATTTCTTATACTATACAAATATAACAATATACTGTTTTGTAAACCTTTTCACTTAAAAAACATATTGGGGCATCTTTCTGTATCTATACATAGGGCTCTACCTTCTTTTTATTTTATATTTCTCTATTAAAAGATTTTATTTATTTATTTGAGAGAGAGAGAGTACAAGCTGGGGAGAGAGGCAGAGGGAGAGGGGGAAGCAAACTCCCCGCTGAACAGGGAGCTCGACTCAACTCAGGGCTCAATCCCAGGACCCTGGGATCATGACCTGAGCCAAAGGCAGATGTTCAACCAACTGAACCAGCCAGGCACCCCTCTACCTTCTTTTTAATAGCTAATTCGACAGTATAAATATACCATCATTTATTTATCCAGATCTATATTGATGACATTTAAATTATTTTCATTCTGTTCTAATTGTTATACAAAGCTAGAATGTACCCTTCCTATAGTTTCTTTCAATAATTTTTGTTTTAAATCATTTGGAATAAACCTAACCTACCACTTACTAGCTCTTTAAACACTTGAAAATCACCATCATATGGGGGCAAGTGGGAGAACAAATACAAGTTTTGAGTTACAATACTGGGATATCAGAAATCAATAGGGGAAATGATTTCCTGAAATAAAAATCTAAATGTCTGACAACACATTAAAATAGGTGCCTACGTTATGGCCTATGAGGCTGATGGGCTATTACATAATGATCAGGAACATGAAGACTGCAGCATCATGACAAATATAACACTAAGTGAGAAAAGACGTAGTTACATGGAACCAAGAACTATGAAATATGTCTGCATATGAAAAGAAGAGATACTCAAATGAAATGTAGCTTAGTTAGGGTGCTAGGAGCATGGGTCACCATTTCCTTTCAAAATATCCTTTAATATTTTATAATTTAGTTTCTATGGGGAACGAAAAAAGAAACACTGAGAGCCATTACAAAGATCAGGATCGTGATTCTCAGTTTCAGGGCCCTCAATGCCCTCTTTCTTCCCTGATTATTTAGGAGATATCAACTGTCATAGTAATAATCAGGTCTTGAAATTCCCTGATGACAAAGCTAAAATCAGCAAACAAACAGTGACGTGTGACTGTCCACAACAGTATGGAATGGAAGGTGTTAGAGATTAAACAAGAAAAAGAATGGACAATCAGGAAGAGTTCCAACTTAAACCATGTTCACAATCATCCAGTGCTACCATTCTATCTTCTCATGGATAGAGAACTGATAAGAATTTCCAGATCATACGGTCAGGGCAGTATGAGGGTCAAAAACCCAAGGTAAAGATTAAGACCTGGGTACTTAAGGAAGAAATGGTCATACTCTCAAGCCAACACAAAGTTCCCATTTCAGGAATTTAAAGTCTCACACTCTGGTCAGAATACCATTCTTTAAATTCATAAGCACTCATTCCTCCCAAAAAACTTCATCCATTTTTTTCAAAAAGATTTATTTATTTATTTGAGAGAGAGAGTGTGTGTGTGTGTGAGTGCCAGTTGGGTGGGGTGAGGAGCTGAGGGAGGAGAGACAAACCCAAGCAGACTTCATGCTGAGCACAGAGCCAAACATGGGGCTTGATCCCACAACTCCAAGATCATGACCTGCGCTGAAATCAAGAGTGGGACGCTTAACCAGCTGTGCCACCCAGGCGCCCCTCATCCATTTTATAAGCACTGATTAATTCCTTGAACAAATCTAAGTAACAATGGGCTTTTTTTTTTTTAAGTATTCTTTGTCATTGATACCCAAATATTTTGCAAATCACTGGCCTGTGATGAATAATGACAGACAAACACTAGTGAGTAAAAATGATTACATTATTTTGGTCACTGTGTGCCTTCGGCATGAAAGGTGGTTTATTTACAATGCCACATCACCTTGGTTCTGAAGAGAGTGGCATATAAGCTCTGGCTGTTTAAATATTAACTACTGATGAGTCACATTTGCAGCTGGAACTCACTCTAGAAAAATAGGGAGAGAAATGTTCATGCTTGTAAGGACTGGGTGTTCATGCTCATATTTATAATAAGACATGGTGAAAACTTGTCTACTTTCTTGTCAAATGATTTCCTTTCAAAATAAATTTCCTTTTTTGGCCATTCCCAGGAAATATTTTTATTAATAACTTGGCAAAAATCTAGGCATGCTTATCAAATCTTCCTAACTTTTTTCTTTCACCAAAATACTTCCTAACTGCCTATCATGTGAATGAACTATGTTGGGGCTTGAGATAAACTTGAGACACAAGGAAACAGAAGATACAAGCCTTGTTCTCCAGAGCTTATGGTCTCATTGCAGGGCTGGGGGGTGGAATATGCAATCACAATTAAAGAACATTCAATACATGATCACCAGGAACAGAATCAGGATTGAAAAAAATCCCAATATGGCATTTAAGAGGTTTAGGTGTTCAAAATCAATTATATAACCACAAAATGCAGAAAGTCTGGGTTGATGGCAACTTGTATAAAAAAGATGTAAAGGTTTCAGCTGAGTAAAACTCCATAAAAGCATAAAAGTCAACTAGTGAAATGGTTAAGATAGCTCATCTAAATTAATAATAATATTGTATCCAGACCAAGGAAGATAATAATGCCACTAACTCCACATCCAGAGTTAGTGGTGCTGTTTTATGAGGCTCATTTAAGAGGAACATAACAGAACAAGGAGAGGGAGAGAGGGAAGGAAAGAGAGTGAGAGAGCGTGTATTCACGCTTGACAGCGGTGATAGTGAAGTATCCATAAAACATATATACAGAAAGAGTGAAGGAACTGAAGACATTTGGCTTGAAAGAGGAGTTGGGGTGAGTGAAGAGGGCAGCATGTAACAGCTGTGATGCCTTTGAGCTGGTAACAGAGCTTAACTGTGCTACATGGTAATAAAGGCAAATTTTGGCCCCATATAAAGAATTTCCAGTGCCCTGGGCTTTCCAACATTGAACTTCCTCGAAAAGGAGTAAACTCAGTGGTTACTAGTAGTCAAGCAGAGATGGATAATCATTTGTTAAGAAAACCCTAGGAGCAATTCTTACACTGGGTAGAAATTTTAACAGATTTCTGAAGCTCTTCCTATCTTAGAAAAGCTTCTTGCTACCTTGTTAGCTGCAGGCAACAATATTACAAAGATGACACCCACCATAGCTACTTTTTTTTTTAAAAGATTTTATTTATTTATTCATGAGAGACAGAGAGAGAGAGAGAGAGAGAGAGAGAGGCAGAGGGAGAAGCAGGCTCCCAAGGAGCAGGGACCATAGCTACTTTTAAGAGCAGTTAACAATCTCAAAAAGCAGAGTCTGGAATCACCACCGAACTGTAAGATCTAGAAGGCTTTGTGACTTTGAGATGATTGCCACAAGTACTGGGAGGGAGACCAATGATGGCCAATAACTGGCCTGACCACTCAAACAGAGCATTGGCTATCCCCACTAGTCTCAGAGGTTGCTATTTCCTTCCTGCCTTAAGTGAAAGGCAATTTTTTTAAAGTGCCCTTTCCTTCAATCCTCTCCCCATTTAATCCTTTTCAGTGCATGAAGAATGTCAAAACTTCAAGAATCTGCAATATTCTCCTGTATTCTGGAAGAGCACAGATGCTATTCCTACATAATAGGTTCATGAAATTTTTGGCTACATATCGAAAAGGGAAGATTGGCCTGATCTGATGGGTCTACTGGGAAGGGCTTACAGAAGAAATCCTGCAGACTGGCCTGGTCACCTTCCTCATGCCCCCTCAAACTTATAAGTTGGGCTGGATCTAGCATGTTTTACCTGAGACTTAGATTTGTGAAACATGTATAAATATATTTATCATAAATGAGCTATGATAATTGTCACCCTGAAATTTATAAAAACAGGAACAACATAACAGCCAACTTCAAACGTTTAGTTCTGGGAAGACAAGACTCAAGTTACACAAATGTCCTGTGAACTCAGGTTCAATCTTAAATCCTATCTTAAATCCTATGCCAATTTTAAATCCTATGCCTGGAACATTCCATATTTAAGGATATAATCAATGAACAAACATATGCTGAAAGGCTCTTGTGAACAAGAACCCATTTATGTTCAATGAAAGACAGATGCCTATCTTGGCCTTGCTAGGTTATGACTATGGCTGATTACTGCCACAGTCAGGATATAAGACCACTTGAATAACACTGTGTGGCTCTTACAGAATTCTATATATTCTAGGAAGTGAAACTCAAATTCCTTCAATAGTACCACCAATAGTGGTTCTTGAAATAAAAACATGTTTCAGTCATTCACATAAAACTGTCACACTGAAGAAAACATAAAGCAGAGGAATGTTGACTAATGTCTAACAATGAAACTAGTGCTGAACAATTTTGTCTTTTGCAAGAGGTATCCTATAGGTACAACCTCCTTAGGGTTGGTAACATTTGCACAGTCAAGATATTTTTCTGGAAGCTGGTAAGATATTTCAGAAATTAGAGCTTTTAGGTAAAAAAAAAAAAGGCATGTTTTAAAAAATTATAAATTTAATTAAAAAATCCTCAAAGGTCATAGGTTATTACGATAACATAAGATAGGTCTTTCAAATTAAGAGAATAATGGATAAAATGAGTTTTATGGTATTTTGGAATGTGTATTTTAGTATGTCTTTAAAACAGATATAGAGTCTCAATATGATAAGATATCGCTTGCAAATTACCAAACCCTCCTCCTTTCTTTTGGTATAAAGAAATGAATGAAAAGAGAAGGAAACTACTAGAAAGCAATACCCCATAAAATGTGTATTTCAGATGGGTAAAAGCATTCAAAAGGCTGATCTGTGGGCATGGCACATCACAGACCCCCAATCAACTGTCCCTCCAGGAACCAGAGAACAAGTAGCTTCAGTTGACTATGTTTATTTACCTACCCTGCAAACCAGGGGAGATATATGGTCTGGTAAAAAAAGGTCAACTAGACAAGAAAATTTGCATACTTTTGGGCTTTCAGCTAAGCTATATGCTAACTAAGCACATGGAGAAAACAGGCTTGACTTACCTGCACTGCCGAGCTGTTTATAAAACCTGTACTCTAAATGAAGCTGTGGAGCACGTGATTTTATTGGTTCCTGAAACCCAAGAAGAGAAATTGTGATCAGATGTAGACAAATAAAATTTTTCCATTCCTAGGTTTTCAAAGTAAACCAGGGCTAAGACCACTTAATATTTTAGAGATGATATCCATATATGATAGCATTTTCTTACCACAATTTCTCTTTGAAAACACAGCTAGGGGAAGATGAAGCTGAAGTATATACAATCCCTTCCAGGATATTTAAGTACAAATACTCTGTATGAGCCATCATTCAAGGATAGCTCCCTCACCATGAAGTATTCTCCTGAAATGTATTCTCCGAGGAAACCAGATGCAAAATGTTTTAATTAAAGACCAGCATGTATTCCCTGCCTGTTTTATTATGAATTTTGGGTGATAAACAGTATTATTTCTAGAAAAATGATATATGCTCCGAAAAAAATTTCAAATATACAAAAATTAGGAAAAGACTAAAAATAATCTGGGATCCTATCATTTTAAAGAAAAGCACTATTAACATTTTGGTGAATGTCCTTCCAAATATTTATACATATATTTAGATATAATACAGACTTGAAAATATATTTAAAATAAATGAGATCATACTATATTTTTCTTCTGTGTCTTTAAATTCAACAACATAATGATGACATCTTCCCATGGCAGTAAATAGCTTTATATAAATTTTTTTTTTTAAAGGAGGCTCCATGCCGAACATGGGGCCTGAACTCACGACCTTGAGATCAAGAGTCATATGCTCTACCAACTGAGCCAGCCAGGTGTCCCATAAAGCTTTATATAAATTTTAATAGCTGTAGTGTTCCCCTGTGTGTGTGTGTGTGTGTGTGTGTGTGTGTGTGTGTGTGTGTACATATACCATAATTTTCGGACATTTTGGCTGTTTTCAGTTTTATTATGAATAATCCTGGAGGAACATTATATGCATATTTATTTTTACACTTAAGAAAATCAAAGATTGTAAATGCAATTAAAATATGTATCTTAAAAAATAAAATATGTACCTTTAATCAATATGATGTTCAAGTTTGCAAAAATAGTGTTTTTAAAGACCCTGGAGATAAAACAGCCAAACTACCACATTTTGCTCTACATCAAACTTTAAGAACTGGCTGGTTAATTATCCGGAATTGACAGTATACTGGGCAACTAGTTAACAAGAAAATCAAACATTACCCTGGAAAGCAGATCTATGTACCCATTAGGATAGCTATTATCAAAACCATAGAAAATAAGTGTTCATGAGGATGTGGAGAAATTAGAGCCCTTATGCATTGCTGGTGGGGATGTGAAATGGTACAGCTATTATGGAAAACAGTTTGGAAGTTTCTAAAAAAATTAAACATAGAATTACCATATGATCCAGCAATTCCACTTCTGGGTATATGCCTAAAAAACTGAAAGCAGGAACTCAAACTGATATTTGTATGCCCATGTTCATAGCAGCGTTATTTACAATAATCAAATGGGGGAAGGGACCCAAGTATCTATCAACAAATGAACAAACAAAATGTGATTGTATTTTGCTACACACACACACACACACACACACACACACACACACATATTTTTCAGCCATGAAAATAAAAGACATTTGGACACACACTACAACGTGGATGAACCTTGAAGATACTACGCTAAGCAAACTAAGCCAGACACAAAGGATCAAATACTGCATGATTCACTGATATGAGGTACCTAGAGTAGTCCAATTTACAGAGACAGAAAGTTAAACGGTGGTTGCCAGGGGCTGTGAGGGAGGAGATGGAGAGTCAGTGTTTAATGGGAACAGAATTTCAGTTAAGGAAGATAAAGTTCTGGAGAAGGATGGTGGCAATGGTTGCACAACAATGTGAATGTATTTAATGCCACAGAGCGGCACACTTAAAAATGGGTTAAAATGGAAAATTCCAGATACAATTCTTTATCAGATATATGATTTTTAAATTTTCTCTCCCATTCCATGGGTTGTCTTTTCATTGTATTCAGAGTCCTCTGATACACAAAAGTTTTTAATTTTTATGAAGTCCAATTAATCTCTTTTCTTGCTTGTGCTTTTTGTGTCATATCTAAAAAATCACTACCAAATCCAATGTCATGAAGCTTTTCCCCTAAGTTTTCTTCTAAGAGATTTATAGTTTTGGCTCTTACATTTAGGTCTTTGATCCATTTTCAGTTAATTTTTTATGTATGATGTAAAGTAAGGGTTCAACTTCAATGCACATGGATATCTGGTTTTCCTAACAACATTTGTGTAAAAAGCTGTCCTTTCTCCAGTGAATGGTTACTTGTCCTTTTATAAAGACAGGCTCAAAAGAAGGAGATCCCACAGTTTCCCTTGATAATCCCTGAACCCACTTGTTTTCTATATTTTTCTTAAGGTACAGAATCCATAAATCACAGAATTCAGACGTTTCCTTGAAGTTATCCAATCTATCCCTTTGCTTCTAGGAAGGTTTTATCTAAATCAATTCAGGCAGGCTGAACTAGTTCACATCCTTAATTAGCTCCATGAAAGAACTCATATCCCTCTTTGATTATAAAATCAGCAATCATCAGAGTTGAACTTCAAGTTTATCAAGATTCTTGTAGTCAAAAGAAAAAGTACATAAGACTAATTATACTGTAAAGTCACTTCTTTATTCATTTATGTCTTCAAATAGAGGAGGATCACTCTTGAGAGTCTCCATTTGGCTTTAGATCTTCCACTGTAGCAACATTAAAGCAGCCAATTATGGAATTTGTCCTTCAGAAAATTCCCTAATAATTCACAAGGATCCAAATAGAAACAGGACAACAAATTAATATGGAACCAGAGATTTATCTTTCTGGAGGTTTTTTTTCTGGAGAAAGTCTTTGGATTCTGACAAACCACAAGGAGCAATGAATGAAAAAGCCACAGATCCTTCTTCAAACATAATACTTTAAAACTTCACAGTGGACACCTTGATAGGAAATACTCAATCTGATGTTGGGTAACTAACCTAGCAGATTAAGAAAAAAGCAAAAACTCTTTAGAGTTACAAGGCTGAAAGTGGGCACAGAGGTCACATATATTCAGACATGAGGAGATTTTTATCACAGATGAAAGGACTTACACCCTTTAGGCCAACCCCTTTGGCATATAGTTGAAACCTGCTCAGACAATTAGAGCTTCAAGGTGCTCTTCTGGAAGCACTATAAATAAAGTACATTATAAACACTGAGTCTATGTCTTGTGGAAGACAGCAAGATTAGCAGCATGGAGAGAATTTTTTTTTTTTAACAATTGTTAGAAAACTTCTGTTAAAAAGGACCTGAGAAATCTTGGTGATGGGGTAAAGGAAGGGCCATTAAACTATTTTATGTTGTATGTGATTCTTTAAAAAGGTTCCTAGAAATCTAAGAAACAAAAGCCCACAATGAAGATCCAAACAAAGTAGAAGGAAAACAGTACCAGCAGGGCTTCCTTTTATTTCTGTGCCAGATGCTGATCACATTTCCACAGAGGGCTGGCTATTTGCCAGAATCACAGTTATTCTGGAACACACATGTTTGCCTGAAATCCTAAACCGACAGCAGACGGCTACCTTGTAGGACTATAATGCTTAAGGCAAATTTTGCTGTTACAATGAAAAGAGCTCAATTACTGCCCTCCTAACTCCCATGGAGAACACAGCCCAACAGCAAAAGAGGAGGCCCATAGACAAGCCTTTATTTAACATTTCTTTGAAAGAGAAATAAGCTCCTGAGATACTGGATGACATGAAGTCTATTTTTAGCTTTCACTCTTGGCCATACAAAGTAGAATAAAGTTTAATAAACTATAAGTGAAATGCAGTGATCCATCATGTGAACAATATGTTATTAGCTTATCTAACGAGGTTAACTAGTATGAACTTGGAAGAAGAAATCTAGATAGAAAAGATTGTCCCTAACAAAAAGCCTCAAGAGAAGTCTTGATAAATGAAAGTACAATAACAAAGATACAGTATTGAGACAGTATTTTAAAGTGTTTCAGGAGCTACTTCTTCCTGTTACTAGTCCAACTTACCAAAGCAGTAAAACAGGAAAAGTAAAAAAGCAGATGAACTAGGGAACACTTTTACAGAACCAAATTCCTATAAATAAAAAATATGGTTAATCCTTTGATATTCAATCTGAGAAAATGTTTGGCCTGCACTGTAACATGCATTACCTGTCTTCCTGCTCCCATTTCTCCAAGAATTCCAAGTCAACAAACAAAAGAAAACACTTGGTTCCCTAGCAGCTACCTGCTCTAAGCCCTGCTTCCTATCCACGTCTTTGTAGAGAAACCAATCTGATAACTGTCTGACAGTTGTCTTCACAAGACAACTCTGACTTTTCTATAAACTGACAAGTTCAATCCACACACAGAGCAGGTGTGGATGTGGTAAGTGCAATTCATTAGAAAAGAACAGCATTATCACAATTATCACAAGATACTTCCTTCAATCATTAACTCCTCTGTCTTCCAACTAATAAAGCCCCAAACTGCCTACATATCCTGGGAGACTTACTAGGAAGACAAACATTTACACAGTATCATAGAAACTAGTCATATGACATATTTCATATGACTAGAAATGATTTTGTATTGACCTTAAATATAAGATAATTTTCTTCTAAAATTACTCTTTCTCAAAAATAACATATTTTTTTTTTAACAGGATACTCTCTTTAATGATCATGTTAGTTATTCCTAAGATTACTATTGACAAAACCAAGCCAACTTCTTGTTTCAAATTTGACCACAAGAGTTTCACATTTGACAGCTTTTTAAGGCAATGATTTGATGATCAGATTTGGTTCTCTACTATTAAGTATATTAATAAATGCCTTACATTTTAAAAATGGATTAGTTATAGTCAAGCAAAAGAAAATGATAAAATTTCCAATGGTTTTATCTTTTAAAATAGCACTGTGAAAGGTACAAACTTCACAGAAATTACAAGTCTTCTAGCAATTGTTTTTCTTCCAGTTATTTTTTAATAACTATTTTTTGATTCATTGTTGCTGAAACTATAGTTAGCATCCTCTAACTATATAGCATAACACAGTGTACAGTGATACATCACTGTAATGCTACATATATGGTTGAAGGAAAGTGACTATGTGGGATCATATGCAAAGGGAAAAAAAATTAGTATTTTTGTGAATGCTTACAACTATTTCTTGTAAAAAGATATGTGAGGGGTGAGAGCACCAAAACATAATTACCACAAATATAAATTCTACTCACCAGTTTGATAGCTACATACTCATTGGTGTAGAGATTTTTACCTAGGGGAAAAGCAGAATGTATATGTTTTAGTGACATTTATTTTGGGAAATGCAAAGCAAAATCTTAGCTTACAGGGTCATGAGAAAGGTCACATTCCCAAAGCTATTCACATATATGAAACATGATTTATAAGTGAAAAGCTAAACAGAGATAATGAGACCCAGTAAGACAAGAATAGAAACCACTTGAGAATTTGGAAATTTAAGTTAGATGTGAGAACTTAAAAAAGAAAACAAATCTCTTTTCTCTCTCACACACATTTTGTTATTTGTTATTTCCCAACTATTAAACCATGAAGCAAACCAAGAAATGCCAGAATGTCAAAGACACAGATTTTAACTCTTGGCACAACAAACACAAACCCTCAATTTTTTAAACTCACTAACAAATGGGGTTATATATTATTTGTCACAGTATTTAGTGTCAACTTGGCAAAAAGGACAGGGTGAAATAAAACCAAATACTGCCCTATTGTCCTTTTGGAAGACTCATCTAAGTAGATGATTCTCAAAGCTGTTGTGATTCTTCACCAGAACTCTAGCTCTTTATGAGCAGAAAACAGCTCTTCACCTGGACAACACTTAGACGTCTCAAAGTTCTTCCCACAATATTAACGATTTTTTTCCTCTCAACTTCTCTACCTGTATAAATGGAATCAATATTCTCCTAGACATCTAAAGTAAGTGCCTGGAGTGAGGATGAGGATGAAAGCAGCAATTAACCACTCGGTAAGCCCACACCCATGCTGGGTACCCTTCCCTGCCCATCTCTACTGATTCTTGAAGGCTAATTCTAATTCCTCCTGAGTGTTTAGTTATGGCATTGGACATCACATTACTTCTTATATATTTGTCCTATCTTAATCAGCTAGATTATAAATATCTTTTTTTTTAAAGATTTTATTTATTTACTTGACAGAGAGATAGCAAGAGCAGGAACACAAGCAGGGGGGAGTGGGAGAGGGAGAAGCAGGCCTCCTGCTGGGCAAGGAGCCCGATGTGGGACTCAATCCCAGGACCCTGAGATCGTGACCCGAGCCAAAGGCAGACGCTTAACGACTAAGCCACCCAGGTGCCCCTTTTTTAAAGATTTTATTTATATATTTGAGAGAGAGAGACACAGCGAGTGAGGGAACACAAGCAGGGGGAGTGGGGGAGGGAGAAGCAGGCTTCCCGCTCAGCAGGGAGCCCGATGTGGGGCTCGATCCCAGGACCCTGGGATCATGACCTGAGCCGAAGGCAGACACCTAATGACTGAGCCACCCAGGCACCCATATAATTACTTTTTAAATAATACATAGGGGGGCGCCTGGGTGGCTCAGTCGTTGGCCGTTGGCCGTCTGCCTTTGGCTCGGGTCATGGTCCCAGGGTCCTGGGATTGAACCCCCTATCGGGCTCCCTGCTCGGCGGGAAGCCTGCTTCTCCCTCCCCCACTCCCCCTGCTTGTGTTCCCTCTCTCACCGTGTCTCTGTCAAATAAATAAAATCTTTAAAAATAATAATAGAAGTAAATGTTATATTTATACATACACACACATATGTACATAGTTGAATATATATGCATGGAAAAGGACATAGAAAGATGTATATTAAGGTATTAAAATGACTGTTTCTTAGTATTTTCTGATTTTTATATACTATAGTTTGTTTTTATAATGAACAACATGCTGCTTGCAATATAAGTTCCTATTTTAACCAGGATCTAGACAACAGATGGCCCTTTGCAAACCACACTATTATATTTTTAATACTGCTATCAGGTTGCCAAGCACCTTTATGTGTCAAAGAGTACACTAATTTAGGAATAACTTTTGTCTGCAAATAACATAATAAAGAGGACTCACAGATTGCCAGAGAAATACCTAAGAAACCATTTTAAGATGAACAACTTCTTTTTTAAAGAGGTAGAAAAACAGATATTTTTTCTCTATATATTAACTGCATTTAGCTTCTAAAAGTTAATTTGTGTTTCTGATTAATCCTCTCACCAAAAACATTTTTAAAAATATATTTGATGAGATTGTGTAAAAGATACTAATAACTTGGAGAGGATAGTTGAAGTAGAAACAGACAATAGAGGCAGATTAAAACTCCAATTTGGCAGGGCATCTCATATTTGTGTGGATTCCCTGCATGTATAAAATTAAATTTTATTTTCTCCAAAAACAGGGGCGGTGCCTGGGTGGCTCAGTGTGTTAAGCCTCGCCTTCAGCTCAGGTCATGATCCCAGGGTCCTGGGATTGAGCCCATGTTGGGCTCTATGCTCAGTAAGGAGTCCGCTTCTTCCTCTCCCTCTGCTCCTCCCCCTGCTCATGCTTGCGCACGCTCACTCTCAAATAAATAATCTTTAAAAAAAACCAAAAAACAAAAAACAAAAAAACTCCAACTTGGCTACAGACTTATCCCACACCAGATACAATACTGCATAAAGATTTTTCAGGACAGCCCTTCCTGGCACAGTATAAGCACTATTATTGTGACCCAAAACCAATTTTGGCACAAGACTGACCCTAAGAACTTAGTATCACTTAGAGGAAAATGGTCAAGTTTAAAATTGTAAACATGTTTAGGAGTCTTTATGAATTGGATACCACCCCTCCACCCCCTGCCCAGCCAGTTTTTTTAACAGTAAGAATTCCTACGGGGGTAGAGGCACCAAAATTCACCCCTTACTCATTTAAAGTATAACATGCCTTTACTGTCAAAGAATTAACCTAACCTTTGAAGTACATGCTTAACATAACAGATCTTCAATTCAACAGATACAACATTTAAGTAAAATAAAGTGGTGGTGTAAGTGTAAGAGTAGTAAACCTAGATTCTGATCTGTGTATTTATTAAGTATATATATTTAAAACATACCAATAACTGAGAAAGGCAGTAGAAGGCAATTCAGGAGTTCTCAGGGAAGAAATTCTTTTCTTTCTTCCCCCCATCTACTTCCTGGCTAGCGTCTTAAAAAATGAGTTGAATTTTAATAGATGAAGAAGGGGAAAAGGCATCCCAAGGCAAAGAAACTGTATGAAAAAACAAAAAATCGACAAAGTATATGGTATAGCCTAACAATGATAGGTGGTCTGGGAGGAGATGGACTGTAAGTTGCATCATGAGGTCCAGGATGGAGCAGGAATAGGCAATGAGTGGTTAGGGTAGCAAAAGAGACTAGAAAAGTAAGGCTAGGGCCCCATAAGAAAAATCCTCAATGCCATCTTAAAGTTTAAAACAAAAAGTTTTTGTAGGGTAGTGACATGCTCAGATCTGTGATTTTGAATAACCATTTGTGAGGAAGCATAAACAATGAACTAGAGACCAGGGGTGCCTGGGCAAAACAGCTGGTTAAGCCTCTGACTCTTGGTTTCAGCTCAGATGGTGATCTCAGGGTTGTGAGATCGAGCCCTGCAACGGGCTCTGCACTTAGCACGGAGTCTGCTCTTTCTGCCCCTCCCCTCCGTGCTCTCTCTCTCTCTCTCTCTAAAATAAATAAATAAATCTTTTTTTTAAAAAGAAGCAAAGAAAAATAAGAGACCAAAGGTAGGGGAAAGCATTTGAACACTCAATACCCAGCCTATGCAATATCAGACATCTAACACTCAGTTCTCACCCTGCAGAGACTGTATTCTAGCTCCTCACACAGGGCCTTGCACAGGTGGCTCAATTATTAAATTAATCACATAATGTGATGAGTTAAAAGAGAAATATGAACAGGTTAATACAGGAGCTTGGATGAGGGAGGGTAAAGCATTTGGCCACAAGTGGCATTTGAGGTGAGCCTTGAAGGGCAAAGAGAGGAGACAATAAAGGGTATTTCATCATATATAATAAAATACTAATTTGAGGGTGCCTGGGTGGCTCAGTTGGTTGGGCGACTGCCTTCAGCTCAGGTCATGATCCTGGAGTTCCAGGATCAAGTCCTGCATCGGGCTCCCTGCTCGGCGAGGAGTCTGCTTCTCCCTCTGACCCTCCCTCCTCTCATGTGCTCTCTCTCTCTCATTCTCTCTCTCAAATAAATAAATAAAAATAAAAAATACTAATTTGAATAGTGAGGTGGAAACATGATAGAAAATGTGCAGAATCTGATATACTGTGGGTAGACCAATATGAATGGAACACAAAGTATATGGAGAGAAATGGTGAGAAGTAAAGCCAGAAAGATCCAATAGGGACAGGTGAATAACCTTGAACGCCAGCTTCTTACTCTAAGGTATTCACAACCACACATAGGTGGAGATGTGTCAGGTCATAAGGTACACAACTAAGACACACTTTTCCTAGATCTTCACTTTTCTTTGAAGATTTGGGGAAAATCTTTTTTATAGTTAAGCAAAAGTTATAGAAATTGCACAGATTTCATTTGAAGAAAAAAAATGCAAGAGTTTAAGGAAATCCCAGGCACTTATGGATGTGCTTCTTCCAGAGTCCAGGGGGGTCTCACCAATCAGTAGGGAAGCTTTTTCTCATTTTCCCTATGTTCAGCTGGGCAGCCCAGTTTTCACAATGTATTTCACTTTTTACAGTGTGAACCTTCCATCCTCTTGTGAGCCAGGTGATGCCAGGGAGAGAGGTGATTTAGCCAACAAACTGCTTCATATATAGACTTGCCACTAAGTTCTCCGTTTTTACTCCTTCTGCATCCTTACTTTCTGAGTTCCTAGGGTCTCCAATTCTTGAGCTTAACTGGTGTATTTTCTATTACAAACTGGCCTAACCTTTCAATCATCAGCTTTCTCTGAACTAAGTCAGTTGCCACTGAACTATATCGGCTTTCCAGCTTCCAAAATTTTATTAACATATCTCACCTGTTTCCTCTTCTCTCCCACTTTTTTTTTTTTTGGTTCTTTGCGGTTTCAAAAAGAATGTTCAACTCATCTTCTTATCCCTAGCAACAAACATAGTATTTGATATGTAATAGGTAACAGATACTAGCGGCAGTGAACCAAATTAACATACAGAGGAGGTTCTGCTGAAAAAGCTCTAGGATAATAAAAAAAAGAAGCCTAGTTTACAATCAGATATGGATAATCCTAAATGCAAATCAGGAGTTTTGACTTCCTTATTCAGCTTGCTGTGAAACCAACAAAGGTCTTGTGCTAAGAGAAAAAGCATAATGGTGAAATACTAATTATTAATCTGGCCTCAAAGTAGAAAATAAAAGAGAGGAGAATACCTAGAAAGAAGATGAAGGGGAAGCTTTGATAGCAAAACATTTAAAAAATAACATCTACCACACACAGTGTGATTATGAGCATTACATGAGTTAGAATATGTGAAAGTACTTTGTAAACTGCAAGGTGCTAGATAAACCTAATTTTTATCCACCTCTTTTATTATTGCAGGGTATGAACCAATATTTCCTGGCAGAAAACGACTTAAAAAATACAATTTATAATCAAGGCATTTCAAAGAAAAAAACTAATAACCTTTGGATTATACGTAAAGATGACGGATAAGAAGAAGAGAAGGATCAAAAATGATGTCTCCACTAGTGGACAACAGAAAAAGAACCAAGAGAGGAAGCACTCTTACACTCTACCATGATGATGCCCCCTTCCAAGTTCCCACTAAACCTAAAGTAATAGACAATTACAAAATATCTCTCAGCAGCTTCAACTTTCATACCTATATAAAAAAATATAATCACAGAAACATAATGAATGAGACAGCCTATGTTAACAAGAAATGTGATGGCTGTTACATCACAAAATGCTGCCTTGTGTTTGCTTACTTTCTCTGGGGGCACCAAGAGAACTGAACACATGTCACCCTCTTACAAAGCAATTATCCTTATTCCTAAGAGGCAATGGAGGTGATTGGATAATTCTCTTGAGCTATGCATCACTCAAATGAATTCCTCTGCCAGAGGGCATCATTAAGACTAAACAGGCCAACACAAAATGCAGCCATGTGGAAAGCTAGACAATCACTCAGCCACTAACCTCCTCAGTGATATACTTACTCAAAAATTTTTGCTCTGGAAGAATTACAAAAATAGAGGGTTAAAATCCTGCCCGTTTAAAATGAATGACTGCTTCAGCTGAAATGTATTTATTAAGTATATATATTTAAAACATACCAATAACTGAGAAAGGCAGGCAGTTTAATGGACAGCAAAATACCATCGATGAGATGGCACAATCCCAAGCACTCAAAGCTTTTAGTATCTGTTGCACAAAATCCACAATCCTTCCCACGCTCACTTCCTGGCTATGAGTTCTTTTATTGTTAATGGAAATGAAACTGCATTACATAGTAGTTTCTGGAACTCTACATCTAAACTCAGCCCTTTTGAAGCAGCAGTCCTGGATGTGAGGCTGCCCATAAAACCCACTGCATGAAGACTTCCTATTGCAGTAAGTCACCTACAGAGACAACATTTACCGTAAGCTTCATCAGACACAGCATTATTTCAAAGAACCAGCAGGTTTCAGTTCTCAGAGTCACACTGATAAAGGAACCTACAGCCTCAGGTTCCCAGTTTAGTTAGATCTCCAGCTGTCACATTTTCTTGCCCTAAAGTGAAAGTAGTACATTTATAAATTACTACCTAGAAATTGTAAAAAAAAAAAAAAAAAAAAAAAAAAAATCCAGCCAAATGAACTTGGGGTACTTTGTGTTAAAACAAGAAACCACTTTTATGTAACTCAGATTGGTTACCATGCCTATTTAGGGCAAAGAGGACGGACTGGCCTAATGCCTCCACCACCCAGAGAACATCTTTTTAAGCAGGCAGTATGATTAGCAGTAAGAAGATAACAAAATGGTAACACAACTTTAAAGAAAAAAGCCACAAGTCTTTTTCATTATTACTAACTTAATTCTACTAGTATATTAGTATAATGTGCAAAAATATTTCCCAAATGGTTAGCAGTTAACAGCAAGAAAAAAATTTCTCGGGGCTCCTGGGTGGCTCAGTCATCAAGCGTCTGCCTTCGGCTCAGGTCATGATCTCAGGGTCCTGGGACTGAGCCCCACATCAGGCTCCCTGTTCAGCAGGAAGTCTGCTTCTCCCTCTCCCACTCCCTTTGCTTGTGTTCCCTCTCTCCCTGTGTCTCTGTCAAATAAATAAATAAAATCTTAAAATAAAAAAGAATACAGTTTCTCCACGTGCTAAATTTTTTGAAGGACTTACTTAATATCAGTAGTATATTATAGAAAAAACTTTCTACATCTTGCTTAACACTTGTAACAGCATAGAGCACGTTTACTATTAATATGCAAAACATGTCTATTTTATTTATTTTAAAGATGTCTATTTTAGACAATATTAAAATGTTTTCTCAACTGCAGGACATGATCCATTAGTGGAGTGTGAAATAAATAAATACAGGAGGTCGTGACCAACATGTTCTTTAAAGAAAAACAGTGTAAAATAAAAAAATACAGTACACCACACTTAGCAAGGGTATTATTTCATGAAATGTTTGCTGCAGATATACATACATATTAAATTGTGTATGCACTGGATCACAATATAATTTATTTTTTTAGTGTGGGTCATAGTCAAAAAAATAAAAGTCATCAATAAAAACCTTCCAGGGACACCTGGCTCGCTCAAGTGGTGGAGCATGTGAGTCTTGATCTCAGGGTCATGAATTCAACCAAAACAACAAGATACCTTTAGAAATAAACCTAACCAAAGAGGTGAAAGACCTGTATTCTGAAAACTGTAAGACACAGATGAAAGAAATTGAAGATAACTCAAAAAAAGGAAAAACGTTCCATGCTCATGGATTGGAAGAACAAATATTGTCAAAATGTCTATACTACTCAAAGCAATCCACACCTTTAAGGAAATCCCTATCAAAATACCAATAGCATTTTTCACAGAGCTAGAACAAACAATCCTAAAATTTATATGGAACCACAAAAGATCCCAAATAGCCATATCAAAAAAAAAAAAAGAAAAGCTGGAGGCATCACAATTCCAGACTTTAGATTATATTACAAAGCTGTAGTAATCAAAACAGTACGGTACCAGCACAAAAATAGACACATAGATCAAAGAAACAGAATAGAGAACCCAGAAATGAAACCACAACTATATAGTCAATTAATCTTTGACAAAGCCAGGGAGAATATCCAATGGGAAAAACACAGTCTCTTCAACAAATGGTGTTGGGAAATTCAGACAGCAACATGCAAAAGAATGAAACGACCACTTTCTTACACCATACACAAAAATCAGTTCAAAATGGATTAAAGCCTTAATGTGAGACTTGAAACCAGGGTCGAGAGATCCCGCCCCACATCAGGCTCCACACTCAGTGCAGAGTCTGCTTGAGATTCTCTGCCTCTCTCTCGCCTTCTGACCTTCCCCCTGATCATACACACACTCTCTCTAATAAACAAATAAAATCTTTTTTAAAAAAAGGTATTAGTATTGGGGCACCTGGGTGGCTCAGTCATTAAGCATCTGCCTTCGGCTCAGGTCATGATCCTGGGGTCCTGGGATCGAGGCCCGCATCGGGCTCCCTGCTCAGTGGGAAGCCTGCTTCTCCCTCTCCCACTCCCCCTGCTTGTGTTCCCTCTCTCGCTGTGTCTCTCTGTCAAATAAATAAATAAAATCTTAAAAAAAAAAAAGTGTTAGTATCTCTTAAACTCTAACTAGGGAACTCTTATATAAATGAATTTTCCAGATTAGTGACACTCCTTCAATAAAAGTTAAAAAGTAAAATCACTTAAATGAAAATGTTTTTGAAGTTTCAGGCTTCATAAAGAGTATCTGGTGCTCATTTTGGTGGCACATATACCAGAATTGGAATGATACATAGATTAGCATGATTCCTGTGTAAGGATGACATACAAATCTGTGAAGTGCTCCATATTTTTACAAATTTCCAATTATAAAATAAGTAACGGGAATGTAATGTATAGCATGGTGACTACAGTAAATAACACTGTATTGCATATTTATAAGTTGTTCAGAAAGTAAATCTTAAAAGTCCTCATCATAGGAAAAAAAAATTTGTAACTATGTAGGATGAGAGATATTAATTGGACTTACTGTGATGATCATTCTGCAGTATATACAGAAATATCAAATCATTATGTTGTACACCTGAAACTGTTATATGCCAATTACACCTCAATTAAAATAATTTTTTAAGATTTATCTTAGAGAGAAAGTATATAAGTGGGGAGAGGGGCAGAGGGAGAAGGAGAGAGATTCTCAAGCAGACTCCCCAGTGAGCACAGAGGCCAAAATGGGGTTCGATCTCACAACCCATGAAATTATGACCTGAGCCAAAACCAAGAGTCAGATGCTTAACCAACCGAGCCACCAAGGTGCCCCTAAAAATTTTTTTAAGGACAAAATATCTGATTTTTTTTTTTATGAATCTGGTCAAGATGAATAATAGTTATATTACATCACTTGAGTGACACCCTTAAAGGTTACTGAAGTACATAAGGTTATTCTGCCTAGACTGCTCTGTTTTGTGTACTCTGTCCCCTCCCTTGCTATCAGTCAGCTAGTGATTACTTACTGATATATGTAATACCCTTCTCTTGTGTTCCTACTCTACAGGAGACTAAGAAAATAAGCTTGTTAGAAATGCATATAAAGGGGCGCCTGGGTGGCTCAGACGGTTAAGCGCCTGCTTTCGGCTCAGGTCATGATCCCGTGGTCCTGGCATCGAGTCCCGCGTCAGGCTCCCTGCTCAGTGGGGAGCCTGCTTCTCCCTCTGCCTCTGCCTCTCTCTCTCCCTGTCTCTCATGAACAAATAAATGGAATCTTTAAAAAAAAAATGCATATAAAATATGAAGCTTTAAGGAAAAGACGGTAGTTCTAAAATACAGAAACTTTAGGGTACATAGATCCTAAGATACCTATTTTGGCTGCTAAGACATTTTTATTTTTTATTTTATTTTATTTTTTTTAAAGATTTTATTTATTTATTTGAGAGAGAGAATGAGATAGAGAGAGCATGAGAGGGAAGAGGGTCAGAGGGAGAAGCAGACTCCCTGCTGAGCAGGGAGCCCGATGCGGGACTCGATCCCGGGACTCCAGGATCATGACCTGAGCCGAAGGCAGCTGCTTAACCAACTGAGCCACCCAGGCGCCCTGCTAAGACATTTTTAAATTTTTATTGTTCTTTTGGTTTGTTTGCTAGTCTTCAGCTTTGTTCCAGAGAGCTAGAACTTGTTAAGAAAAATGATACCATACGCAGCTTTACTATAACATAGTTAAAAATTTCAGCCAACGTAATTTGTAGTTCTAATTTACCTTAATATACTCTACATAAATTTTTGTGAAAAAAATAATCGAATATTCTGAAAATATAGATATTTTAGAGTATCTGTAGAAAATTGCACTTCTATCATTGATGTATAAATTTCCTGCCCAATATATATAAAACAAAACTAATTTTATCCAGTAAGCTATAGAGGATGTTATATTTCTGATAATAATCTATCTTTATTAAAATGTTTGTGCTATTTACTTACTATAATACTAAAATCTACAAGTAACCAGAAGCCCACTTATATGGTAACAGTTGTGGTAATTCACTTGATGAAAAAGAATACAGCCATTAAACTTATAATCATGAAAATCACATTACCAATTTAGTAAATAAAAAGCAGAATCCCAAAGCATATCCAACTTTGCTTAACCAAAGTGCATATATATGTATATGTGACTATATACATATATGTACATACATATACACATGACAGAACAAAGACTTTGCTCTAATTTTCTGTGATGTTACAGTTCTGTCTACCAAAACAAACAAAAACAATATAAAACTACCTTCATGAATTGGAATTTCTGGATGTTCAAATCCAAACCATCTAATTATTATTTAGATTTTTTAAATTATTTAGATTAATGAATCTCTGAAATAGTTTATAAAATAAAGATAAATAGAAAAAGTAGCATTACAACCTCAAAAAGACATGTTAACTTTTTAGTCTCATGGCAGAAACATTATTCTAAACTACCTAGAAGAGTCCTTTAATCATAGGCACACAGAATTACTTAAAATCACAAAGCATTTACTGTTGAAGCAAAACCACCCAAACTTGAGAAACTCCATTATTCTTAACATACCAGTACCATTGGATAAAAAGACTGTTCTGTGTTTTTTAACAATACAAAAAAATTTGGGGTGCCTGGATGGCTCCGTTGGTTAAGTGTCCAATTTTTTATTTTGCTCAGGTCATGATCTCAGTGTCATGGATCAAGCCCTGCACTGGGCTCTGTGCTCAGCGCAGCATGTGCTTGTCCCTCTCCCTCCCCCCATTTGTGTTCTCTCTCTCTCTCTCTCAAATAAATGAATAAAATCTTTTAAAAATATATAAAAAATTAAATATCTTTCAATTTTTAAAGAAAAATTATACTTTTTTGTGGGAAGGGGGAATGAGATCAGACGTTCCTTATTAATTTATGCTTTCCAGCAAGGGGGAAAGATAAAATGTAACGCCTTTCCAGGGTTTTTTGCTACCTACAGAATAAAGTAAAAACTCTCCATCATGGCCCATACCTAGTCAAGAATGGACTGCTGACATCTCTAGCCTCACTTCCCCTACTGTACCTTATTCAAATACAAAGCTCAGGGCAGAATAAGGTACAATGTTTATAATGTCCTCCTCCACTTCGATTTTACTCTAAATTCCTAAATACATGTTTTGTAAAATTAAGAATAAATAAAAATAATAATTAATTAGCCAATGCTTTCCCTCTTCACCTCCCAGAAAAATCACTGAAGATTAAAGTTGGGAACGGTCCACTATAGAAACTAAAAATGTTACTTAAAGAAAAGATTTTTGGCTATCATTGTATACTTTGTATTTCTTTTCCTAGTAATAGGTAATTGTACTAAATGCCGATGACTATTATCTTTGGAATGAGATATTTATTCTAATGCCCTTTTAACTTTTTTTTTAAAGATTTTATTTATTTATTTGAGAGAGAGAGAATGAGAGAGAGAGAAAGCACATGAGGTGGGGGAGGGTCAGAGGGAGAAGCTGACTCCCTGCCGAGCAGGGAGCCCAATGCGGAACTCGATCCAGGGACTCCAGGATCATGACCTGAGCCGAAAGCAGTCGCTTAACCAACTGAGCCACCCAGGTGCCCACCCTTTTAACTTTTTTATCATCACGTGGTATTTCAACCACATAACTTAAGTGACAAGTGGTGAGATTACATAGTATAGAATGGAAATAATCTGGGATGTCCCAGATCTGGGCTCTGGTTTCAACTGTGTGGTGAACTAGTTTATTTTACCTTGACCAAGGCATTTAGTCTCTAATCGCTCTCATCTTTAAAATGATGAAAGTTGGACTAGGCAACGCCAAGGGTCCTTACAGGTCTAAAACTTAAGTAACTCTTGCTTTTGTTGGTCTGGACTTCATATAGCATTAGTGATGACAACAATCCACTAGCAAATGCTCTTTGTTGATGGTGGTTAAAACAACTACAAATCTACTTAACTACCCTAAGCAGCTAAATCACGTTTTTATATGTCACTAGAAAATCTCAAAAGTCTGTCAAATAAATGCCTTGCTAAATAAAAACGTATAACACGGAGATATCTGGCTTAACATGGTAGCTAAAAAAGAGACATTTAACTCTATTCCTTTCCAAAACCCCACTGAAATGACCAAAGAAAGAAAGAAAAATAAAGTAGGTGCAAAAACAGCAGACTGGAGATGTCAACCTTCAGAAGAAGTGAACAGACAAGACCTGCGAAAGCTGACATATAACACAGAGGAGGAATCTTAATGCTAAGACTGCCTAATAATATTCATAGAAAGTTTACAATTCCAGGGTGCCTGGGTGGCTCAGCTGGTTAAGCGACTGCCTTCAGCTCAGGTCATGATCCTGGAGTCCCAGGATCGAGTCCCGCATCAGGCTCCCTACTCAGCAGGGAGTCTGCTTCTCCCTCGGACCCTCCCCCCTCTCATGTGCTCTCTCTCTCTCTCATTCTCTCTCTCAAAAAAAATTTAAAAAAAAATTAAAAAAAAAAGAAAGTTTACAATTCCACTGGAAACTTGAGAAGAATTAATGAAAGAGGGGAGCCTGGGTGGCTCAGTCATTAAGCGTCTGCCTTCGGCTCAGGTCATGATCCCAGGGTCCTGGGATCGAGCCCCACATTGGGCTCCCTGCTCAGTGGGAGGCCTGCTTCTCCCTCTCCCACTCCCCCTGCTTGTGTTCCCTCTCTCGCTGTGTCTCTCTCTGTCAAATAAATAAATAAAATCTTAAAAAAAAAAAAAAGAATTAACCAAAGATATGTGGATAACTAAGAAAATTCTTTAAAAATCAAGTATGAATAATTTTTTTTAGAGATTTTATTTATTTATTTAACAGAGAAAGTGAGAGAGCACAAGCAGGGGGAGCAGCAGAAGGAAGGGAGAAGCAGGCTCCCCACTGAGCAGGGAGCCTGATGCGGGGCTCAATCCCAGGACTCTGGGATCATGACCTGAGCCAAAGGCAGACGCTTAACCATCTGAGCCACCCAGGTGCCCCAAGTATCAATAATTTTTAATTTTGAGGGAAGGGGTTTGGGGACGTACGTGAAAGAAAACATAATAATATAGTGCTCTCGTAGCTCAGCTGTGTTTCACAACCATAACACTATAAATGTAGAAAAATAGTTTAAACAAAAAGTATAACATAAGTATATTGGGAGAATGTGGGGAGTGACTGGGATGGTGTATACCAGAAAAATAAAAAAACAATCTTTATAACACTTAGGAAAAAGGAGCTATCCAGAAGACATGGTTTTTTGTGGTTTTTTTTAAAGATTTTATTTATTTGACAGAGAGAGAGACAGCCAGAGAGAGAATACAAGCAGGGAGAGCAGGGGAGGAAGAAGCAGGTTTCCCGCAGAGCAGGGAGCCTGATGCGGGGCTCGATCCCAGGAACCCGGGATCATGACCTGAGCCGAAGACAGACGCTTAACCGACTGAGCCACCCAGGCACCCCTCCAGATTGGTTTTAGCAATCCTGGAAACTTCACCATTAAATTCTCCTGATAAACTAGCCTAGATGCATAATCCTGAAGAATCCTATCTGCAACCCTTCTAAAATTGCTATATTAATGTGATGCATGCAGACTATGTGTCAGTGAATGTGGCTGAAGTGCTTGACTCCTACCATTTTTTGATGGATTATGCTGACAAAAAAATATTCTTCCTCAAGATCTGTTAAAGCTGCTTAACCTCAACAACCTCTGTTGAGTTAGAACTAACAGGGTGTAATTCCAAAAGAAATTTAAACTATGATACTACTAAGAACAAGAATTTTATACTTACTTGTAGTTTTTTCAAGAAAATTAAAATGGCTTATTTCTGGAATCATAATTTTAAATCAAATCCCTCCACAACATACTATGGAAGCAAAACAAAGGATACAATCTGTTACACACCTGTGAAGTGGGGCCATTAAACATCCCTTACAGAGGGGGAAAGTATTTTGTCAGATCTACAACTTACTTTGAATGGTGCAAGCACAGACACACATTCACACACTCACACACACAATGTACACACACATCTCCAAAGATATAAAATATATGGGACAAAATATTAACAAGTGGTAAATCTAGGTAATAGTATATTATGGATAATCACCATCCTATTCTTTTTACTTTTTAGTAAAAATATGAAAGTCTTCATACAAGGATGGGAAAAATTAAAACAAAAGTTTAAACAATATTTGTATTATGTATATAAATGCTCACTATGTATCAACCATTGTATTATGTGATTATATACATGATCTGAATTATATCTCCACAACAAATCTGTAAAGTAGATATTATTACTCTTATCTTAAAAAGGGGGGCGGGTGGGACTTGGAAAAGCAATATGACTCCAGAACTCTTACTTTTATTTTTTTTAATTTTTTAATTTTTTTTAAATTTTATTTATTTATTCATAAGAGACAGAGACACGGGAAGCCTGCTTCTCCCTCTCCCACTCCCCCATTTGTGTTCCCTCTCTCGCTGTGTCTCTCTCTGTTAAATAAATAAATAAAATCTTTAAAAAAAAAAACAAAACCCTCAGTATATTGGTGAGAGTCCTGTCTCTTCATTCGTCCTTTCCCATTCTCTCACAGTGGGAAATAAGGGCTCTAAGACCTTGTGGGACACAATATGAAACCAAGAGCTTTAGAAAACATGCATCTGTAAACCGTTAATGATCACAACTGACAAACATAGAACTGGTTGGTAAAAGCTGAAGTTACAAATTCCAATTTAAGTTCATTAGTGATAGATAAGTAATTCAGGTAAGGAAAGAACAACATGCAGAGATGTTGTCATGTACATCCTACTTTAGTCACAGAAATAAGTATCTTATTTTAGAAGCCAGGGAGGAGGGTGTCAAAGGACAAGTTGCTACCCTTGGCCAATTTACTTTTGTCAAAAACATCCTTCTCTGTTAATGTACTTTTGCGTATTTCATCAGATACCAAAGATGAAAAATAGCAAAAAAAAAAAAAATGAATTCTTTATGCCTCCATTTTCTTATTTGCAAGTAAAAAGATTCTCTAACAATATCCTATTTCACAAGAATATGAAAATTATTAAAATTGTATGCGAGACTGTCTAGTCTAAAGGATCTCCCATTAACCTAGGTACATACCTATTAGGAATGGGAAAGAAATATCATCTACTTATTCTTGCAACTAAGAAGAAAAACAAGCCATTATTTGTAGACTGTATTAAATGTAGACAACATTTTCTTAATTCTGGAGGAATAGAATCATTTACAACTTAATGTTTACATGATTCTTTCCAGGCCTGATTCAGAATAATCAAAATTAAAAAAAAAAAAGGCCTCAAAATAGCCCCCATGTTTCTCAATTAATGGAAAACAACTTGCACATTTATTTCCATTCCATTGTATCCTCCAACCTTTTATTCACAATCATCCTTCATCAATCTTCCTTTCTCAAATCTTCAAAATTCCCTTATCTATAGAGGCAATACACACAGGTTAAGACTCCACAGAAATAATCTTTCCATTGAGAAACAGGCAAAGGCCACAAAGAAGCAACTCTTTAAAGATACATAAATCAATGTATAAAGACATTTAACTTTACCCGTGAACCTATACACATTTAATAAGACATCATTTTACCCTATCAGACTAGCAGAGATCAAAAGATTCTCAATAATGTTCAAGGTTTTTGAAGGGGTAGGGAAAGAACCACCCATGCACACACATGCAGACACAGGCAGAAAGTAAAGAGAAACCATCTTTCTAGGGGGCAAATTTCCAATATGTAACAAAATCACAAATATGTATATCCTTTGACTCAGAGTGTACACTTCCCAGATTTATCCTAATAAAATAATCAGCCAAGTTTGTACTACAAGGATGTACTACCGGCATCTATTAGGATGCTCAGTACAGTATCATTTATAATATGAAAAAAACAGAAACAATTTATATGTATATATAATTTGGCTAAATTACAGAATAACTACAGACATTAAAAATGAATGATCTAGAGGTGCCTGAGTGGCTCAGTTTGTTAAGCATCCGACTCTTGCTTTTGGCTCAGGTCATCTCAGGGTCATGAGATGGAGCTGATATAGGGCTTCGTGCTGGGCGTGGAGTTTTGTTTTTTTTTTTTAATTTTATTTATTTTTGACAGAGAGAGAGAGAGCACAAGCAGAGGAAGCAGCAGGGAGAGGCAGGGGGAGAAGCAGACTCCCTGCGGGGCTCGATCCCAGGACCCTGAGATCATGACCTGAGCCGAAGGCAGACGCTTAACTGTCTTGAGCCACCCAGGCACCCCATGGGCATGGAGTTTTCTTAAGATTCTTTCTCTCCCTGCTCCCCTGCCATCTCTCGTGTGTGCATGCATGCTCGCTCTCAAAAAAAAGAATGCTATTTTTTTTTTTTTTTAAGATTTTTATTTATTTATTTGACAGAGAGAGAGACAGACACAGAGAGAGCACAAGCAGGGGGAGCAGTAGAGGGAGAGGGAGAAACAGGCTCTCCACTGAGCAGGGAGCTAGATGTAGGTAGGGCTCGATCCCAGTACCCTGGAATCATGACCTGAGCCAAAAGGTAGACGCTTAACCTACTGAGCCACCCAGGTGCCCCAAGAATGATCTATATTTAAATTGAAAAAAGAAATCCGTGCTATATTAAGTGATAAAAATACATTTATAGTACAATTTGATTACATTTCTAAAATATGTCCTGATATACATTATAGAAAATTAAATTAATTTAATAAAATTAGTGGTTATCTTCAGAAAAACATTTTTTTTAAAGATTTTATTTTTAAGGAATCTCTACACCCAACGTGGGGCTCCAACTCACAACTCCGAGATCAAGAGTTGCATGCTTCACCAACTGAGCCAGTCAGATGTCCCTGGAGAAAGTTCTAAAGTAAAATTTGAAAAACCTCTTCTGACTTTCCAACCTCTCTACTCTTCAAGCTCTTCCTCTTCCAGCATCCCTTAAATGTACCTTTCTCCCACTCATACCAACGCCATAAAGTAGTGACTGTGTGTCTATTAACACCTACATGGTGATGATCTCCTAATCCCTATCAAGCCTAAACTTTTCTTAGTCTCATATTCACATTTTTGCATATGTGCTGCACACTCCTCAAAGTCAATATATTAACAAACTCTATTTCCTATTTCCATTAAAAGTTTCTTCATTCACTTGGTCTCTCCAAGCTGGCAAACTCCGTCATCTTTGAAAGCTACCCCTCAAACATCTGGTGGTCAAATCCTGCCTACAATCTACTTCTGAAATTTCTCCCTCATTCATCCCTTCCTTTCATCTCACTGCCATTTTCAGAGCTAAGAGCTAAGGCAGGTCTGGCCATTTCTGACTTGGACTATAAAGCCAAACAAACATTTCTTAAGTACCCATTAACATTTCTTAAATACACATTATATGCCATACACAGTAAAAGGAGCTGAGAATATAAAGATTAATGAAGCAAAGTACAACCATCAGGCTAATTTTGAGGCAGAGAGATGGGGGAAGATAATACAATGTGACAAGTTTTATAATTAGAGCAAAATCCACAAGATGTCAATCTCTTTTTTATCTGATCTAATCTTACAACTACCTGAATAATCCTTCTATCTAGAATAGAAACCAGATCATGTCACTCTTCTGTTGTAAAACCCTTGATGATTCTATCCACTGCCTACAGGATAAAGTCCAAATGCTTTAATACCATCCAAACACTTCACAATCTGGCCCCAACCTACCTAATAGAGTCATCTATGACTTTTTTTACTTCACATCCATTAACCCAGTCATGTTGCTGGGTTAACTAGTTGCTACTCTGATAATGTTTTGTGCTCCTACTGCTGGAGAGCCCTTCTTCCTTGTGCCCACCAGTGGAAGTCTTGTCCTATTCTCAAATAATACTTCCTTTCTGAAACCTCTATTAACTGCTGCCAAAGCAGTTTTTAATATGATCTATTATAACACTTATCACTCCATGTTATAATTTGTTTTTTTCTTTCTACCAGTAGACTGTGAGACAAATTCTTAAGGACGGAAACTACATTTTGTTATTCTTTCTATCTTTCCCAAAGTCTAGTAAAATAGTAATTATTCAAGAAATGTTTGTTAAGGGACGCCTGCGTGGCTCAGTTGTTAAGCGTCTGCCTTCGGCTCAGGTCATGATCCCAGCGTCCTGGGATCGAGCCCCACATCGGGCTCCCTGCTCCACGGGGAGCCTGCTTCTCCCTCTACCACTCCTCCTGCTTGTGTTCCTTCTCTGGCTTTGTCTCTCTCTGTCAAATAAATAAATAAAATCTTAAAAAGAAAGAAAGAAATGTTTGTTAAGGGGCGCCTGGGTGGCTCAGTCGTTAAGCGTCTGCCTTCGGCTCAAGTCATGATCCCAGGGTCCTGGGATCAAGCGCCACATCGAGCTCCCTGCTCAGCGGGGAGCCTGCTTCTCCCTCTCCCCTCTGCTCCTGCTCTCTCTCTCACTCTCTCTCAAATAAATAATAAATAAAATCTTAAAAAAAGTTTGTTAAATGAATGATGGGGTAGAAACAGATTTGCAGAGAACCAAAATTTACTAACATTGCATTATTTTCTTTGTTTCTCTATCTAGAAACCAGAGGTCTACCTAAATCCAGTGGTACTAAGGCCACTACCTACCACCAGGAGCCTGAAGGAGGCTATGTTTTTTTCTCTCTCTTTCTATTCATCTGGCTATCTATCCATCCCACCGATTAACAACAGTAAATAACACAGATAGAATCCCCACCCTCCAAGGGGGTTATATTCAAGTAAGGAGAGACAATTAACAGGTAAACAAACATGCAAAAAATCATTTCAGATAGTGATCAATGTGGTGACTAAAATAGTGTTTGATGGGATAGAATTTAGCTAGGGGAGAAATGTGCCATTTTAAATGGAGGTAGGGGAGAAATCACTGAAGGTTTCTCTGAGAAGGTAACAAAAGGTAAAGCCTGAAGGATGAGAAGCAACTACCTAAGCAAAATTTGGGGGAAGAATTCTGCAGCAGAAGGAACTTTAAATGCCAAAGCTCTGAAGCAGAAATGCATCTGGCTGTTTGAGGGGCAGAGAGACAGTGTGGCTAGAGAAAGAAACGAATGTGGAGAAGAAAGCATGGCTTTGTAGGTGGTAGCCTTGGTGAAGGCCCATCTGCACCTGCCTTGAGTTCGGAATCTCTAGTTTTTATCTTCTGTTGTCTGCACAATCTCCTACTTACTAATAGCACAGGCAAAGAGCAGTGGAATGGAGTATATAGCATACCCTATTGTTAGGAAGATGTCAAATGATTCTGGAAGTACCTTTTCTGGTTTTTGTTGATAAAAAGTATTCCTAGATACAATGTCATGACAATATGGTCCCAGGGATAATAAAAACCTGGTAAGTACACAAGACTAAAACCACTTCAAAAGAAAGGTCTTTCTACTGACTACAAGGCAAGCCAAAATGAGAACTCCCAAAATTATCCTAAATTCATATAAGGAAATAAAACACAACACTCTACTACTCTGAAATACAGATGGGCTATATATTTATCCTTTTAACTCAGTAAGTTTTTCTATTCCTATGTAAACTTAAAGATCATCTAATACAAATCTAGACTTAAGTAATTAAACAAGACAGATTTCTAGTTTTCACTGACTAAAGTTGTTCTTTACCTTTAGAGAAATCAAACAATTTTATGATGTTCTGAGAAAGCAAGAATTTATATGCATCAAACTGCCTCTCAGTAGTAATTCTGTGGATGATTATGTCATAATCTATTTAATTCAAGTTACTACTGTGATGTTAGAGCAAAGTCAATCCATTACATAAATGAATATTCACGAAACTAGCTGCTAAAACAACTCAGTAGTTGCTAGGAACTCAAGCAGTGTGAAATTACACATCTTACTCCTCTTCTCAGTAGCATCTGCTATATTTGCTAACTCGAACATCACTAAATATAAAGAGCCTTCCATTACACTAGTCAGGTCTTAAAATTCCAGGCTACTGGCCTTCTACCAGTAAAAATAAATTCATACTCAGCATCCTTAAATTCAACTGTGCACTCAGTGATCTCTTCCCTAGTGTAGTGATGCTTCCCTGATTCTCTCTATGAGGGACCAGAGACAACATTTTTTCCTTCTTCTTTTGAAGATCAGAAATAGCAGAGGTGACAAGCAATAATCATCTTACCCTCCCACACTCCTGTTCCCCCAAGGGCCAGAGTCTCTTACAATAGGTCTTCATAATAATCCATACCCATAACAGCTATGGAGAAAAAGCAAACACTTTAGCCTAAAAGGGAACCTCTTCACATTCTCCAAGCTGATGTCCAACTTCATATAAGATCTTTCATTTTCTCTTCCCAATTCATCTAGGGAGGGCCACTGAAAAATTTATAAATACCTACTGTATCTACTTCCCAATTTCACATCTTCAAACTGGTTGGTTTTGTCATTTTTCATCATACTCATAAATTCATACTTGAAATTAAAAAATCCATTTCCTTGGTTGGGAAATAAAATTGCATAATTTCTCCCTGGAGTTCTAAATCAATCCTGATGTTGGTTATTTCCAGGAAGAAATGCAAACATAGTATCAGTTGGAAAACCTCTCTGAACAGGATGTATATCCTTATAGACTAACTCTGGGTATTACTCAGTAAGGATTTACCCCTTATAAGGGGTAGAGTCTGAATTAAAGCAAGGCCTTACTCCCTCCTTACAGTGTGGTTCAAGAACCAACAATATCTAGGTCACTTGAAGTTTGTTAAAAAGAATTTAAGGCTCTACCTCTCAGACCAACGAAATCAGAATTTTCATTTTATTGCTATCTATATGCAGCTCTCCCTACATCATAAAATCTCAGAATTGGTGGTAAAATTAAAAGCCTATCATACACAAACAGAGATGAACCTTGGATACAATTATAATTGGTAGTGACTACAGTCCCCTTCACAAATTCTTTAGTTCTTAAAATAACAAGTCCTCCTTAAGATAATGACTCATGAAATTATAATTGCTTGTTCTAAAACACACCAAAGCTAATTACAGCTGTTGTTGTTGTTGTTGGAAGCCACTGATATAACCAAAGTCCTTACCTAATCTGAGCTCTCCGAAGTTCCCACACCCTATCTTCTTGCCAACCCTGAAGTTGGGTCCCACCATAAGAACCCCAGAGGATGTTGAGGAGCCAGACGGTCGGGGACAGTGGGTACTCCTTTGTGCCATGGGTTTAGTTGTCCGTTGTCTTTCATCCTTCTCCCTACTAGGATGGTCCATGATCCTACACGACAGAGTCTCTGCACGAGTAGCCTCAGTCCGTATATCTCTCTCGATACAAAACTACATCCAAATAAACCGTAGTCAGAGAAAATTAAGGAGATCTTTTGGCACCATAGTTATGTTTCTAATGTATCTCCAGGAGATGAAAAATCATTGATTTGTTCTTGTAGGACATGTAGTCTGTGGATCTCAAGCATAGGAGGATATTTTGTAACCTAGGTAAAAATCAAGAAAACATACAGTTAAAAATCAAATTTTAAAACAAATTCAGAAAGTTACCACTAATTAGAATGGATCCTATCCAAAAATGAACAAAGTGGATAGCTTCCTGAAATGGGTTTTGGTTTTATATTCTCCAACAGTTTAGCCATCTGGACTAGTTATTCATCTGGTAACATAAGCTCAGTAGGCTGCAGACCATAGCAGCTAAGGGAACACGCAAGCCTTTAACATAAAATGCTATCTTTGGGGTGCCTAGGGGGCTCAGTCGGTTAAGCATCCAACTCTTGATCTCAGGGTCATGAGTTCAAATCCTCTGTTGGCCTCCACACTGGGAGTGGAACCTTCTTACGTACGTACATACATACATACATATATACATACATAAATAAATGCTATCTTCTAGTACTGGACATATGACCCGCAAGAAAGCCATCTGCTCCCTTTCTCATCACTGGCCAACAGAAAGATACAGTGGGGTTAGGTCTAGTTAAATAAATTGAGGACATTTAAAAGCTCTTCCTTCAACTTTGTATAGAACCTATCATAAATGAAGTTACTTACTGTCCGCCCCCCATCCCCACCATACATCGAGCACTGACAGCAACCACACAATCCAAAACAAGTTACTGGTGACACAGACGTCTATAAAAGACTTCCCAAAACCCTAGTAGTACTAAGCAGTCCTAGACTAAAGCTTTGTAATTGTATCTAACATCCTCCAATTACCTTTGTTGTTCACTAAAAGTCCTTCAGACAGTATTAGTAAGAGAAGGGAAATAAAACAACATGTTTTAGATAGTTCTGTCTTAACTGGTGCAGGTATGTGTCTATGTATGAGAAACTGTCAGGCTATACTTTATTCCCTTACCTTATAAATTTCTTTGAAGACAGGAAAAAGATGGATCTTAGCCTATCCAGACAATTTTGAGCTACTCAACTAACTCCCAAATTTTCATAAATTATCACTAGTGTAATAGTTTCATTTATAAGATTTGGAAAACTGTAATACCTTATCTACTGCTCTTCATATTTTTCATATGTGTTCACTCTAACAGATGGAGGTTATTTTCATGCTTGTCATTAACTTTCTCCATTACGCTTAAACTCATGAAACATTAGGTGGAGTAATCATGTACAGCCCACATTATCCATGTATACTTGCATGTATGTATAGAAAAACATACAGCACTTCCCAGGTTAGAACCCTGCAGAAAGTCAAAAATCGTGTTCAGCTGGGAAAAGGATGTTTTTAACACTTGTAGCTTGTAGCCCAGAAGAATGACATTAACTCCCACAAACATGGAAAAAACTTACATTTAAGATACCAATTTTCTAATCTATGCATGCAACATGAGCATGGTCTAATCTGTAATTATGAAAGATTAATAATATTTAATACTACTTTTATATGGCACCTCTCATTTAAGAAATCAAACCAATTGAACAATTAAAATTTTCAAAATCCTATTTATCACCACCCATTGCTCAAAACTATTTTCTACTTCCCCACTGCAAACTTTTTAGCTTGTCATTTGAGTTCCTTCAATATTAAACTCCCTATTTAAATTCTTGTAGTAAAAAGTTACTACATGGGGTGCCTGGGTGGCTCAGTTGTTAAGCATCTGCCTTCGGCTCAGGTCATGATCCCAGGGTGCTGGGATCAAGCCCCGCATCGGGCTCCCTGCTTAGCGGGAAGCCTGCTTCTCCCTCTCCTGCTCCCTCGTTTGTGTTCCTTCTCTCGCTTTGTCTCTCTCCGTCAAATAAATAAAATCTTAAAAAAAAAAAGTTACTACAGTGCTCGCTTCGACAGCACATCTACTAAAAAAAAAAAAGTTACTACATAAACACAAGGAGCATCCATTGTTAGCCCTTATACCTAGAATGGCCTCTTCTGTCTTAAAAGCCTGACTCACATCCTATGTCCCTTGTGAAACCTTTTATAACCAACTCATTATTAATACTTGGAGCACCACTGTGTATACTATGTATATATTTGCCACTTAACATGTACCAGATTATATTGATATCTACTCTAATACTCAATTTGATTATAAGCCTTTGAAGTTAGGGATCTTGTCATATCTCCTTTAGTTTCTTGCATATAAATGGTACTTAATAAATACTGAGTAACAATTATGATGGTCTTGCTTAACAGAAAACAGATCCTCAATGACATAACCAAATATTTACACAAAATAGTACAAGAGAATCCTGATTAACCCTAAAAACTCAGAATTCATCTAGAAAGAAGCTACTATTATTTCAATTCATTAGTGTTAGGACAGGATAGTTAGGATTTCTATTTCACAAGGATATTAAATGATTTATTTTCAGTTAGTAGCAGATAACATGAGAAAGTTAGCTCAAGAACCAGGTCAAATGGGGGCACCGGTTAAGCGTCTGCCTTCAGCTCAGGTCATGATCCTGAGGTTCTGGGATTGAGTCCATATATATATGGGCTCCCTGCTCCACGGGGAGTCGGCTTCTCCCTCTGCCTCTGCCTTTCTCCCTCTCTATCTCTCTCAGTCTCTCATGAATAAATAAGTAAAATCTTAAAAAAAAAAAAAAAGAACCAGGTCAAATAGAACATCCAAGGTAAACACTGTTATACTTTATTTTTAAAAAATGACTTCCAAAGATAGCAGTAAAATACAAACTATAAGATTTGTCCATTTTTTCTTTTTTACAATAAAAAAAGGGGAGCAGAGGGGCACCTGGGTGGCTCAGCTGTTAAGCGTCTGCCTTCAGCTCAGGTCATGATCCCAGGGTCCTGGGATCAAGCCCTGCATCAGACTCCCTGCTCAGGGAGGAGCCTGCTTCTCCCTCTCCCACTCCCCCTCCTTGTGTTCCCTCTCTCTCTGTCTCTCTCTGTCAAATAAATAAATAAAATCTTTAAAAAGGGGGGGGAGGGAAATTCCACTTTTTTGTACCATAGACAAAAATAAACTCAAAACAGATTAAAGATCTAAATGTAAGACATGAAACCAGAGAACTCCTAAGAACAAACAAACAAACAAATACACACACAGACACATACACAGGCAGTAAACTTGGATATCAGCCTTCAGCACTTTTTCTGGATATGTCTCCTTAGGCGAAGGAAACAAAAGCAAAAATAAACTATTGGGACTAAACTAAAAAGCTTTTGCACAGCAAAGGAAACCATCAACAAAACAAAAAGGCAGTCTACTGAAGGAGAGAAGATATTTACAAATGATAGATCCAGTAAGGATTAATACCCAATATATGAATAACTCACACAAATCAAGGCCAAAAAAAACCCAAATAACCTGATTTAAAAATGGGCAGAAAACCTGAATAGACATTTTTCCAAAGAAGACAAGCAGACATATGAAAAGAGGCTCAATATCAATAATCAGGGAAATGCAAATCAAAACCACAATGAGATATCACCTCACACCAGTCAGAATACCTAGTATCAAAAAGAAAAGATTATGGGGCACTTCACTGGCTCAGTAAGTAGAGCATGCACTCTTGATCTCAGGGTTGTGAGTTCGAGCCCCACATTCAGTGTAGAGATTACTTAAAAATAAAATTTTGGGGCACCTAGGTGGCTCAGTCGGTTAAGTGTCTGCCTTTGGCTCAGGTCATGAGTATGGGGTCCCGGGATCAAGCCTGGGTCAGGCTCCCTGCTCAGCAGGGAGTCTGCTTCTTCCTCTCCCTCTGCCCCTCCCCCCACTTGTGTGCTCTCTCTCCCTATCTCAAATAAATAAAATCTTAAAAAATAAAATAAAATAAAATCTTTTAAAAAAAGACAAGAAATAACAAGCATCGGCAAGAATGTGGAGAAAAAGAAACCCCCATATACTGTTGGTGGGAATGTAAATGGGTGTAGCAACTCTGGAAAACAGTATGGAGATTCCTGAAAAAATTAAAAATAGAAATACCATATGACCCAGTAATTCCACTTCTGGGTATTTACCTGAAGAAAACAAAAACACTAATTCGAAAAGATATATACACCCCTGTGTCTACTGTAGCATTATTTACAATAGCCAAGATGTGGAAGCAACCTAAGTTTCCATCGATAGGTGAATAGATAAAGATGGGGGTGTGTGTGTGTAATGAAATATTAGTCATTAAAAAGAATGGAATGTTGCCAGTTTGTGACAACATGTGTGGACCTATAAGCTATTATACTAAGTGAAATAAGACAGAGAAAAACAAATACCGTATTATTTCATTTATATGTGGAATCTAAGAAACAAAACAAATGAACAAAAAAAACAGATTCATAAATACAGAGAACAAACTGGTGGTTGCCACAGGGGAGGCAGATTCAGGGGATGAGCAAAATAGGTGAAGGAGATTAAGAGGTACAACCTTCCAGTTATAAAATGAGTAGGTCACAAGGTTGGAAAGTACAACATAAGGAATGTAGTCAATAACACTGTAGTAACTTTATGTGGTGACAGATGGTAACCACACTTATGGTGGTGAGCATTTCATAATGCATGTAATTGCTGAATAACTATGCTGTACACCTGAAACTAATATTGTATATCAACTATATGTTAATAAAAAAGGAGGGAGGGAGAGAAATTATATAAATGCAATAAGATGTTTCTTTTTCTGGTAAATAAGCCATTTGGCAATTACTTGTAACTTATTAAACATGTAAATGCTATGATAAATTTTTAGAATCATACCAGCAAGTTCCCTAAGAAACTTAATTCTAGGGGCACCTGGGTGGCTCAGTTGGCTAAGCGTCTGTCTTCGGCTCAGGTCATGACCCTAGGGTCCTGGGGTTGAGCCACACATTGGGGTCACTGCTCAGCAGGGGGCCTACTTCTCCCTCTCCCTCTCCCTCTGCCTGATACTCCCCTGCTTGTGCTTTCTCTCTGTCAAATAAATAAAATTTTAAAAAAAGAAAGACCCTTAATTCTAATAGTTTCTATGAATTTAAGCATGCCTGAATTAAGAGGAAAGATATTTTTTCAAGTATAACACTCCACACATTCTTTGTAATCCAAAGTTATAATTCATTTCAGGAACTGGTTTACCGCCTCCCAGAAGGCATCATTCCATTAATAAAGCGACACTTACTGAATAAAAACAGATGTATACACATGGCTTTCCTGACTGGGAAATTATAAGAATTCTCCATCAGGTTAAAGAATTGTTGCTAATAGTAAAATTAAAAACTCCAATTCATCAAATTGTAGGTAGGGAACTTATGCCAAATCTGCTGGTTTATGATAGAGTTGAAGAATATGGCTATCTTCAACAGTGGTCAGTGAAAAATTTTCCTAGAAGATATCTAGAAGACATCTTAGAGCATTCTACCACATTGAAATGGGAGAAACTTATGTTTCTAGTAACTATCACCCTGAGCCAACATTCAAAAGAAACAGGCCAAAATGGGGCTCAAAGTCACTCTCTCATAAGGCAACAACGAATGCTTTGTGGAAGAGATAGGTATGGTCCTCTAACATGAATGAAATGAGTAAAGTGGTTTTATTGCTTTATGTAGGAGTATTTTGAGAAGCTGTATGAAGTCTAAAAAAAATTAAGTCATATTATAAAACCACCAAAGAAAATGTTTAAAGAATTACAGCTGTGAATCTGTTAAGAGAAAATAAATCATTGAATTAGTTTATTTCAGATTCTCATATATTGGCACCATCAAAATGAGGCATGTAAATATTTAAATTTTAAAGTCAAAACACACACAGCCTTTGTTGATAGTCAAGACAAGAGACAGTCAGCCTTCTAAATCTCTCTCTTCTGATATAACTTATGAGGAAATTGCTTAAAGGTGTAGGACTGCTAGATCATATGGTAAGTGTACATTTAACTTTAAAGAGTCTCTGAAGTGACTACACTCTTCTGCTGTTCCTTCATCTACCACATACTGGCTTTGGTGTGAAGGCTTACAGCCTCTCGGTCACAAGTTTCAGCTTCAGATATCATTTCTCACACCAGTATCCAAAACAGAAATGAAAGGGCAATAGCAAAAAACTTTCTCGTCATGTATCTGTTTTTTGGTAAAGATGAAAATTCTTCCCAGAGCCCACAGCAAAGTTCCCCTTGTGTTAAGTTGCCAACAGTGTACACAACAATCCCTGAAATCCCCATTGTAAGCTCCTCAAAGAATGAGATGAAGCCTGACCTGATGTTTAGAACATAGGATAAGTTGGGGCACCTGGGTGGCTCAGTCAGTTTAGTGTCTGCCCTCGGCTCAGGTCATGATCTCAGAATCCTGGGATCGAGCCCTGAGTCGGGCTCCCTGCTCAATCAGGCTCCCTGCTCATCAGGGAGTTGGCTTCTCCTTCTCCCTCTGCCCAACCCCCTCATGCTCACGCTCTTTCTCTCAAATAAATAAATAAAATATTTTTAAAAAAGATTTTATTTATTTATTTGACAGGAAAAGAGAGCGAGAGCAGGAACACAAGCAGGGGGAGTGGGAGAGGGAGAAGCAGGCTTCCTGCCGAGCAAGGAGCCCGATGTGGGGCTCGATCCCAGAACTCTGGGATCATGACCTGAGCCGAAGGCAGATGCCCAACAACTGAGCCACCCGGGTGCCACTAAACAAATAAAATCTTAAAAAAAAAAAAAAATAGAACATACAATGAGTTTCAAGAACAGTATCACACTGAAAGAAGGTCACTGAGTAAATATTCAGTAAAAATGGTATCTGCATGTGTGTATGTGCTTGTATGTGTGTGTGCTAAAAGACTATCAAAAATTACAGAATAAAAAAATTAAAGAACAAATTAAGGACAAATAAAAGTCTTATAACTCATTTTAGCTTAAAAGAAAAAAGGACACTGTAAGAACATCACTTTAATTAATCTAACAAATGACCAAAATTTATTTTAGCCACAATAAATTACAGGAGTGCTATTATTAAAGGGAAGACCAATGTTTACAGGTCCTGATACTGCTTCTGTTTTCCACAAATTCCAATTATTAATGTCTCCCAAATGTTTCCCACTCTTACCACCCTACCCCTCACTGCTCAGTCTATTCTCATCTAATGATTACTTTTTCAGTTTTATTTAAGATCACACTCTTAGCAATTTCAAATACAAAATATAGTATTAACTACAGTCACCATGCAGTATATTACATCCCCAGAACTTAATTATCTTATAACTGCAAGTTTGTACAGGAGTCTCCCCGTGTCTCCCTTAACCAGTTTCTGTTACCTATGGTAAACTTCCATCCAGAAGCAGATAATCTTCCTTCTGCCATATCATCAGAAAGTCAAGAGAAGCCTAGGGCTACATCACAATGCCTGTGTCACTCCACTTCATCTCATCATATAAGCACTTTATCATCTGACACCATCACAAGAATAAGAAGGCGAGGGGCGCCTGGGTGGGTTCAGCTTGGGTCATGATCCCCGGGACCAGGATCAAGCCCCGCATCAGGCTCCCTGCTCAGCGGGGAGCCTGCTTCTCTCTCTCCCTCTACAGCTCCCCTGCTTGTGCTCTCTCGCGCGCTCTCTCTCTCAAATAAATAAATAAAATCTTAAAAAAAAAAAAAAAAAAGAGGGACGCCTGGGTGGCTCAGTCGTTAAGTGTCTGCCTTCGGCTCAGGTCATGATCCCGAGGTCCTGGGATCGAGCCCCACATCGGGCTCCCTGCTCGGCGGGAAGCCTGCTTCTCCCTCTCCCACTCCCCCTGCTTGTGTTTCTGCTTTCGCTGTGTCTCCCTCTCTCTCTGTCAAATAAATAAATAAAATCCTTAAAAAAAAAAAAAGAAAAAGAAAAAGGGACTACAGTACAGTAAGATCATCTATTACAGTATATTGTTCTAACTGTTCTACTTGTCAGTTATTGTTGCTAATCTCTTACTGTGCCTAACTGATAAATTAAACGTTATCACAGGTATGTAATATAGGAAAAAACATAATATATATAGGGTACAGTACTATCCATGATTTTAGGCATCCACTGGGGGTCTTGGAACTTATCTATCGCAGATAAGGTGGGGGACTACTGTACCTTTTAACCACCTTCACAACCCCCCTATACCCACTATTACCCCTGCCTCCTGCCTCAGGCAACACCAATCTGTTGCTCTGAGTTCAGGTTTTTTATATTTCATATATATGAGATCATACAGTATTTTGTCTTTCTCTTATTTCACTTAGCATAATGCCCTCAGGCTCACGTCACAAATGGCAGGATTTCATTTATTTTTATAGCTGAATAATATCCGTTTGTGTGTGTGTGTGTTACACACATACAACATATCTTATTCATTTATCTGTTGATGGGCATTTAGGCTGTTTCCATGTCTTGGCTATTGCACATAATGCTGCTATGAACATGGGGATACAGCTATCTCTTATTTTTAATTTCCTGAGGAACATCCCTACTGTTTTCCACAGTGTCTGTACCAATTTACATTTCCACTAACAGTTGCACAAGGGTTCCCTTTTCTCTACATCCTCACCAACATTTGGTATTTATCATTTAGGTAACAGTCATTTTAACAGGTGTGAAGTGTTACTACATTGTGGTATTGATTTGCATTTCCCTGATGATTAATAATGTTGATAATCTTTCCTATCCATATTGGTCACCTGTATGTCTTCTTTGGGAAAATGTCTTTTCAGTTCCTCTGCCTATTTTTTTTTTTTAAAGATTTTATTTATTTATTTGACAGAGAGAGAAAGACAGAGAGAGAGGGAACACAAGCAGGGGGAGTGGGAGAGGGAGAAACAGGCTACCCACCGAGCAGGGAGCCCGATGAGGGGTTCCATCCCAGGACCCTGGGACCATGACCTGAGCCAAAGGCAGACGCTTAAGGACCGAGCCACCCAGATGCCCCTGTTTATATATTTTAGATATTAAGCACTTATCAAATATAGGATTTGCAAATATTTTCTCCCATTCAGTAGGTTGCCTTTTCATTTTATTAATGACTCTTTGCTATGCAGAAGCTTTTTAGTTTGGGGCACCTGAGTGGTTCAGTCAAATGAGCATCAGACTCTTGATTTCCGCACAGGTCACGGTCTCAGTGTTGTGAGATCGAGCCCCGCGCTGGGCTCTGCATGGAGTCTGCTTGGGATTCTCTCTCTCTGCATCTCTCTCCCTCCCTCCACCCCTTCCACAGCTCGTGTGCATGCTCTCTCTTGCTAAATAAATAAATCTTAAAAAAAAAAAAAAAAGCTTTTTAGTTTGATGTAATTCCACTTCATTTTTGCTTTTGTTGTCAAACTAAAAAAAATCATTGCCAAGACTAATATCAAGTTGTTTGTGCTCTTTGTTTTCTTCTAGGAGTTTTGTCATTTCAGGTCTTACATTCAAGTCTATAATCAATTTTGAGTTCATTTTTGTGATGAAAGACAGGGGACCAGTTTTCCCATCACCATTTATTGAAAAGACTATGCTTGGGGCGCCTGGGTGGCTCAGATGGTTAAGCGTCTGCCTTCAGCTCAGGTCATGATCCCAGGGTCTTGGGATCAAGCCCCACATCGGGCTCCTGACTCAGCAGGGAGCCTGCTTCTCCCTCTCCCTCTGCCCCTCCCCTCGCTCATGCTCTCTCTCTCTCTCTATCTCTGTGTCTCAAATGAATAGATAGAATCTTAAAAAAAAAAAAAAGTTAAACAAAAAAGACTATACTTTATTGTATATTCTTGGCTCCTTTGTTAGAAATTAATCGACCATTTATACATGGGTATATTTCAGGGATCTCTATTCTGTTCCCTTGATCTATGTGTTTTTATCCCAGTACCATACTGCTTTGATTACTGTAACTTTGTATTACAGTTTGAAATCCAGAAGTTTTCAGCCACCCACGCATCCCTCGATTTCTTTTTCTTGACTAATAGCTCCGGCTAGGACTTCCAATACTATGCTGATTTCTTCTTTGACCCACTGATTGTTCAGTGGCATGCTGTTTAATCTCCACGTATTTCTGAATTTTCCACTTTTTCTTGTAATTGATTTTTAGTTTCATGCCATTGTGGTCAGAAAAGATCCTTGAGGGTGGCTCAGTTGGTTAAGCATCTGCCTTCAGCTCAGATCATGATCACAGGGTTCCTGCATCCAGCCCCACGTCAGGCTCCCTGCTCAATGAGGAGTCTGCTTCTCCCTCTCTGTCTGCCTCTCCCCCTGGCTCATGCTCTCTCCCTCTCCCTCTCTGTCAAATAAATAGGGGCACCTGGGTGGCTCAGTTGTTTAAGCACCTGCCTTCAGCTCAGGTCATGATCTCAGGGTCCTGGGATCAAGCCCCACATTGGGCTCCCTGCTCCACGGAGAGCCTGCTTCTCCCTCTCTTGCTGTGTCTCTCTCTGTCAAATAAATAAATAAAATCTTTTTAAAAATAAATAAATAAAATCTTAAAAAAAAAAAGAAAGAAAGAAAAGATGCTTGATATGCTTTCAGTCTTCTTAAATTTATTAAGACTTGTTTTGTGACCTAACATATGATCTATCCTGGAGAATATTGTGTGTGGGTAAGAAAAATGGGTATTCTGCTGCTGTCAAGTAGAACATTGTGTAAATGTCTGTTGAGTCCATCTGGTCTAGCATATACTTTAAGTCCAATGTTTACTTACTGAATATCTATCTGGATGATCCACCCACTATTGAAAGTGGGGTACTGAAGGCCCCTACCATTATTGCGCTGCCATCTATTTTTCCCTTCAGGTCTATTAATGTTTACTTTATATAAGAGCTCCTATGTTGGGTGTATAAATATTTACAGAAGTTATATCATCTTGTTGGACTGACAACATTACCACTATGATGACCTTGTTCTTATTAGAGTATTTGTCTTAAAGTCTGTTTTGTCTGATATAAGTATAGCTACCACTGCTTTCTTCTGGTTTCCATTTGTATGGAATATCTTTTAACATCTCTTCACTTTCAGTCTGTGTGTGTCCTTAAAGCAGATGTGTCTCCTGTAGGCAGCATATAGTTGGGTCTTATCTTTTCATCTATTAAGTCATTTCATGTCTTTCGATTGGAGAAATTTAGTCCACTTATATTTAAAGTCATTATTGATATATATATGGACTTACTATTACCATTTTGTTAACTATTTTTCTGGCTGTTTTATAATTCCTTTGTTCTTTTCTTGTTCCCTTTGTCTCTTCCTTTATGACTTGATGATTTTCTTTAGTGTGTGCTTAGATTCCTTTCACTTTCTCTTTTGTGTATCTTAAAGCTTTCAGCTTTGTAGTGCAATGAGGCTTATATAAAATATGTTTCCAACAGTCTATTTTAAGTTGATAACAACTTAAAATGCACATTAAAGCTCTATATTTTTACACACACACTCATTTTATGTTTTTGATGCCACAATTTACATCTTTTTACCTTGTGTATCCATTAAGAAATTATTGTAGCTTGTTATTCTTACTACTTTTCTCTTTTAAACTTCATACTAGATTTATAAGTGATTTACCCACCACCATTACAACATTAGAGAATGCTGGATTTAACTATATATTTACCTTTACGAGATTTATACATTCATATGTTTTCCTGTTAATAATTACCATCCTTTAGTTTCAGCTTAAAAAAGTCCCTTTAACATTTCTTTTAAGGCTGGTCTAGTGGTGATAAACTCCTTCAATTTTTGCTTGTCTGGAAAATTCTTCATCACTCCTTCAATTCTAAAGGCTTTCTGACCTCAGTGACCAACTTTATGACCATTATTTTTAACACTTTATCAAGTAAATCATTTACCACTGTTTCTCGAGTTTCACCTTGTTCTTTTGGTCAGAAAATATTCCTCTGTTTCTTCATTTTCCTTGACTCTGTTGGTTTTTGTGTATTGGATAAAACATCCACCTCTCCTAGTCCTGGTAGAGTAGTCTCCTGTAGATGAAACTTACTGCTCAGCCAGGCCCTAGCTCTTTGCTGTTTCTCAAATCTTTGTGATTGTCCAAGCCACCTTCTTTGTTCTTAGTGGTTCCCAGTAGTTAAGGATGGGCCAACACCTGTCAGTGACCCAAAGGGGAGGACCTAAGTCAGCATTTCGATTAAGGCTAACTAGAAGCTGGACCTTCAGGCAGCAGCTTTTAAAGTATGCAAGTAGATCACTTTCAGGGAGACTGAAAGCAGGGCTTTTTAATCTGTTCCTTCTGCATTAAGCCCTCAGGGCTATAGTCTAAAAACTGTTATAGTCTTGTGGGACTCACAAACACAAGCCCTGCTAGCCACCAGAATCAGGCAATCACGGGGTGTACCCCCAGGCAGCAGCCACAAAAACCAGGGCACCAGATGATTATACAGACTCAGTCTAAGGAGACACTGGTGATGTGCAGTGGGCCAGAGGGAGAGTCCCGCATCAGGCTCCTTGCTCATGGGGGAGACTGCTTCTCCCTTTGCCCCTCCCTCCACTCATCTCTTTCTCTCTCTCTCAAAAATAAAATCTTAAAAAAAAAAAAAAAAGAAAGAAAGAAAATAAGAAAAGGCAAAAGACCCAGAATAGCTAACACATATTTCAAAGAGAAGTACAAAGTCAGATGACTAACACTATTCAACTTTAAGACTCACTATGAAGCTACAGTAATCAAGACAGTGTGGTACAGGTAAAAAAATAGACAAATAGATCAATGGAGCAGAAGAGAAAGCCTAGAAATAGGCCCACACAAAAATAATAAAACTGATCTTTGACAAAGGAGCAAAGGCAATACACAGTGGAGGACTGTCTCTTCTAAAAATGATGCTGGAAGAAATGGATGCTACATGCAAAAAAGTGAATCTAGACACAGACCTCACACCTATCACAAAAATTAACTCAAAATGAATGACAGATCTAAATGGAAAACACAAAACTATAAAACTACTAGAAGGTATTATAGAGAAAATCTAAGTGACCTTGGGTTTGGCAATGATTTCTCAGATCCACCACCAAAGGTACAATCCATGAAAGAAAAATTGATAAGCTGGACTTAATTAAAATTAAAAACTTCTGCTCTGCAAGTCACTGTTAAAAGAATGAAAAGACAAGCTACTGACTGGGAGAAATATTCACAAAACAAATACCTGAAAAAGGACTCTTATCCAAAATATAAAAAAAAACCCTTAAGGGGCACCTGGGTGGCTCAGTTTGGTTAAGTGACTGCTTTGGCTCAGGTCATGATCCCGGGGTCCTGGGATCAAGTCCCACATCGAGATCCCGGCTCAGTGGGGAGCCTGCCTCTCCCTCTGGCCCTCCCCCTCTCATGCTGTTTCTCTCTCTCAAATAAATAAATAAAATCTTTAAAAACAAAACAAAAAACCCTTGAAACTAAACAAGAAAATAAACCCAATTAAAAATGGGCAAATGGGGGCACCTGGCTGGTTCAGTCGGTAGAGCATACGACTCTTGATCTCAGGGTCCTGAGTTCAAGCCCCAAGTTGGGTGTAGAGCTTACTTAAAAAAAAAGAAAAAGAAAATGGGCAAAGGATCTGAACAGATACCTCACAAAGACATACAGATCACAAATAAGCATATGAACAGATGATCAACATCATATGCCATTAGGGAACTGCAAATTCAAATAAGGTACCACAACACTATTAGAATGGAAAGCACAAAACACTGACAACATCAAATGCTGGTGAGGATGTGGTGCAACAAGAACTCTAGTTCATTGCTGGCTGGAATGCAAAATGGTACAGCCACACTGGAAAACAGGTTGGCAGTTTCTTACAAAGCTAAACATATTCTTACCATATGATCCAGCAATCCTTGGTACTTATTCAAAAGAACTGACAACTTAAGTCCATACAAAAACCTTCACATAATGTTTTTAGCAGCTAAACATAGTAAATGTTTTTATTTGAAATGGCCAAAAAGTGGAAGCAACGAAGGTATCTTTCAATAGGTGAATGGATAAACTATGATATAGCCATGCAAAGGAATATTATTCAGCAATAAAAATAAATGAAGTATCAAGCCATGAAAAGAAATAGAGGAGCCTTCAAAGAATATCACTAAGTAAAGGAAGCCAATCTGAAAATACTATATACCATACGATTCCAACTATATGACACTCTGGAAAAGGAAAAATTGTGGGGACAGTAAAAAGATCAGTGGTTGCTAAAAATTCAGGGAGACAAAGGGAGAAAGGGATGAAAAGGTAGAGGGGATGTTTGGAGCAATGGAACTATTCTATAGAATACTATAATGGTAGATACATGTCATTATGTGCTTGTCAAAACCCATATAATATATAACACAAGGACTGGATTCTAATGTAAACTTTGGGCTTTAGTTAATAATAATACAGTCAACCCTTGAACAGCACAGATCCACTTATAAAGGATTGTTTTGTTTTTTTAAGATTTTATTTATTTATTCGACAGAGAGAGACACAGCGAGAGAGAGAAACAAGCAGGGGAAGTGGGAGAAGGAGAAGCAGGCTTCCCACTGAGCAGGGAGCCTGATGCGGGGCTCGATCCCAGGATCATGACCTGAGCCCAAGGCAGACGCTTAACCAACTGAGCCACCCAGGTGCCCCTATAAAGTACTGTTTTTTTATAAATACAGTACAGTATTATAAATGTATTTTCTCTTCCTTATGATTTTAATATTTTCTTTTCTCTAGCCTTTATTTTTTTTTTAAGATTTTATTTATTTGACAGAGAGAGACACAGCGAGAGAGGAAACACAAGCAGGGGAGTGGGAGAGGGAGAAGCAGGCTTCCCACCCAGCAGGGAGCCCAATGCAGGGCCCCATCCCAGGACCCCAGGATCATGACCTGAGCCGAAGGCAGACGCTTAACGACTGAGCCACACAGTCGCCCCTCTAGCTTACTTTAAGAATACAGTATATAATACATACAACACACAAAATTTGTGTTGACTATGTTATTAGTGAGGCTTCTGGTCAACAATAGACGATCAGTAGTTAAGTTTTTGGGAAGTCAAAAATTATAGGCAGATTCTCAACTGCACTGGAGGGCGGGCATCCCTAACCCCCACATTATTCAAAGGTCAACTATAACTTTAAATAAGCATGTATTATTTTAGTTATTAAAAAAAATCATAAGATAAAAATTCCCTCAATTTTCTAACACAAACCAGCAAAAGCATATCTGCAAAGCTACCTATCTTTCCATCACCTTCTTCCTGTCTCAAACAGAACAGGTGGTCCTCTCACCCAAGGCATGTAACTTACAAACTTTACTGTATCATCTCCCTCACCTATAACCTTTATCCTCTCCCTCTCTCCTGATCCCCTACAATGAGCAGCAAACATGTTCAAAACATTCCCATTAAAAATACAAGACACAATGCCCATGCCTTGGTCATTATCTCTGGTCCAGCTACCATCCTCTCTCCCATGGGCCCTTCACAATCTAACTGAAGAGTTGTCCTTCCTTACTGTTTCTATTTCCTTATTATGAACACTGCACAATATGGTTTTTAATCCTATCCCTCCAAACCACTGTTACCTTTCTTTTCCCCAGGTAAACCACACCCTTGAGGTCAAATCTGAGGAACACTGTTCAGTCCTTATCTTTTTGATCTCCTGGCACTGGTGGCCTTTTGCTCGTATTTAAAAAAAAAAAATTCTTTTCCCTTTGAGTTCATACTGTCACTCTCTTCTGACTTTCCTTCTATCTCCCTCACTGCCTTTTTTTTTTTTTTAAAGTATGGTCCATGCCCAGCATGGAGCCGAACACAGGGCTTGAACTCACTGCCCTGAAATCATGTCTTGAGCTGAGATCAAGAGTCAGACGCTCAACCCAGTGAACCACCCAGGTGCCCCTTACTGCTCCTTACTCAGCCTGTCCTTAAATGGTTTCATTTCCCCTGAATACTGGCTCAAGCCTCTCTTCTCACTCAACATTACTTCATGGCTTCTAGTCATACATTCCCTCAACATAAAACTATTAAGCATTTAATATGTAAAAGACACTGTTCCCAGGCACTGCTACATTGTCCTAAGCATTCATATCATACGTTCATTACATGCTAATAATTTACATTTCCAGCCTTTCTCCTGAGGTTGAGATCTACATAGTCAGAGGTATACTTAATTTTTCTACCTAAACATAAAAAATGCAGATACTTCAAACTGAACACTCCCAAATGAACTCATCTCTTGGCTCCCATTTCTCCCACCACCCTTTCCTCCCCAAGAAAACTTGAAACCTACTTTCTTCTCCGGGGATCTTATGTCAAGCACAATACTACTACCTCATGACCTAAACAAGAGACAAAAGAACTGTCAATTTTAGCTCTTACAAACACTCAAGTCTAAAGTTTTCTCCATGTTGATTAGGACCATTGTGGCAAAGAAACTATCCTCCCAGAGGGATGGAACACAATCTCGTAACTGATCTCCTTGCTCCAGGTTTCCCCTCTCAACTCTTGCCTCTCCATAGCAATCTCTGCAACACTGTGGCCTGAGGGAACTTTCTAAAATGTAGGTCTGATCTGTTATCTTCCAACACAAACTTTCAATGGCTTCTCAATAGCCTTAAAGAAAAGGTAAGGACACCTATTGAATGGAGCACCAGGTGTTACATGCAAACAATGAATCATGGAACATTACATCAAAAACTAATGATGTAATGTATGGTGATTAACATAACATAATAAAATTAAATTTAAAAAAAAGAAAAGAAAAGAAATAATTTGATATTAAAAAAAAATCTTTTAAGTGGCTTAAAGTCCTTCCTGATCTGGCACTTGCTTATCTCTCCAGCTTCATTTCACTTCAATCCTCCCCTCGCAGTAAATGTTAATGAACACCAAAATTAACTTCATTTCTTCCCAAAGGCCCTCAGCCTGGGCCCCTTAAGTTAACTCATGCTTCCCTTTAGGCTTTACCTTAAATGTCCCTCTGTCTGGAAAACTTTTCCTGACTCCTCAATTCTGTGTTCCACGTCCCTCATGTGTACTCTTTCAGTAGGGCATTTGTTAAGACAGTGAAACTACTCTGTATGATACTATAATGGTGGATATATGTCATTATACATTTGTCAGAACCCACAGAATGTACGACACCTCGAGTGAGCCCTAATGTAAACTACAGGCTTTGGGTGATTATGATTTGTCAATGTAGATTCATCAATTATAACAAATGAATCACTTGGTGGGGGGTGTTGTTAATGGGGGAGCTATGCATGTTTGGGGGGATATGAGGGGTAAATCTCTATACCTTTTTCTTCATTTTCCTGTGAACCTTAAAACTGCTCTAAAAAATGATGTCTTAAAAAAAAAGAGGATATATACACGTGTGTGCTTGTTTACACGTTTTTAAATATTACTTCTACATAAAAGAACTTCAAGCAATTAATAGCAATCACTGAAGGAGTCTGCATAATTTCCAGGTGTTGAAAAGGAAAAGCACTTATATCTATTCAAAGTGGAATTCTTGGGACACTTGAGTGGCTCAGTCAGTTAACTGTCTACCTTTGGCTCAGGTCATGACCCCAGGGTCCTGGGATCGAGTCCTACATGCGGCTCCCTGCTCCGCGAGGAGCCTGCTCCTCCCTCTGCCTGCCACTCCCCCTGCTTGTGCTCTCTTTCTCTCTCACTCTCCATCAAAAAAATAAAATCTTAAAGACAACAACAACAAAGTGGAGTTGTTAATTCAACCAACAAACATTTAATGAGTGCCTAAAACTAGGATAGTCACCAGGGATATAATGGTGAGGTCAACATATATGTACCTTCCTGTGCTCACAGAGCCTATACTCTAGAGATGGCATCACAATCAATCACAGGAATAAAAGAAATACCAAGAAAACAAAGACCTGCTGAAATAAAGATTATGAGTAAGTCAAAAGGGAGAATTTTAGATAGAGGGGGATTAAGGCCTTTATTAGAAGCCACACTTAAACAGTGTCCTCAAGGATGAGAAGGAGCCAACCTTATTAAGAGCTAGGAACAGAGCCTCCAGAGAGAGGAACAGCCTGTAAAAAAAGACTTGGTGGAAGAAGACCGACAAGGCTGGGGATTATTGTTTTCAAGGTGAAGACATAGCAGGAGTCCATCATTCAGGACTTTTACAGATCACAAAGAAGAAGCCATTTAAGCATTTAAAGCAATGGAGTGACATTTATATGCAAAGCGTTTTAGGGTTTACAAAATACATTTATATTTATTTTTATTTTATATTTAAATTAAACTTAGTTAACATATACTGTATTATTAGTTTCAGGGGTGGAATTTAGTGATTCATCAGTTGCATACAACACCCAGTGCTCAATACATCAAGCGCCCTCCTTATTGCCCATCACCCAATTACCCTATGCCCCCACCCACCACCCTTCCAGCAACTGTTTCCTATAGTTAAGAGTCTCTTGGGTGCCTGGGTGGCTCAGATGGTTAAGCGTCTGCCTTCGGCTCAGGTCATGATCCCGGGGTCCTGGGATCGAGTCCCGCATCAGGCTCCCTGCTCCGCGGGGAGCCTGCTTCTCCCTCTGTCTCTCTTTCTCTCTGCCTCTTACGAATAAATAAATACAATCTTTTAAAAAAAAAAAAAAAAAGAGTCTCTTATGGTTTGCTTCCCTGCTTTCATCTTATTTTCTTTTTCCTTCCCTTCCCCTATATTCATCTGTTTTGGTTCTTAAATTTCACATGAGTGAAATCATATGGTATTTGTCTTTCTCTGACTGACTTATTTCACTTAGCATTATATTCTCTAGATCTATCCATGGTGTTGCAAATGGCAAGATTTCATTCTTTTTGATGGCTGAGTAATATTCCATTGTATATATATACCACATCTGCTTTATCCATTCATCTGCTGATGGACATCTGGGCTCCCCATATTTTGGCGATTGTGGACACTGCTGTTTATAAACAGTAGGGTGCATGTGCCCCTTTGAATCACTATGTTTGCATCCCTTGGATAAATAGCTAGTAGTGCAAATGCCGGCTGGTAGGGAATTCTATTTTTTAACTTTTTGAGTTTTCCAGAGTGGCTGCACCAGTCTACATTCCCACCTACAGTGTAAAAGGGTTCCCCTTTCTCTACATCCTCACCACCATCTGTTGTTTCCTGACTTATTAATTTTAGCCATTCTGACTGATGGTGGTTTTGATTTGTATTTCCCTGATACCAAGTGATAATTACATTTTTCAAAATGATTAACTCTGGGTGCTATGTGACCTATTCAGTGAAATGAACCTGGACTTACCTGCCCTGATAAAAACCAATTTATTCCTTGCCATAGATGAGGAAACTGAAGCTCAGATAGGTTATATTCACTAACTAGGTCACATAGTCAAACCCAGCCAGGAGTCCAAAACCTGAGCTCTCTCCCATCTGCCACACATACCAGAGAACCCTGCACTCACTTACTCACCCATTCAGCCCCATTGAATCAAAAGTGCACTGACTTCACAACTGTCCTCCTGAAACAATAAAAAAACAAAAGTGTATGGTGATTTTTAGATGTGTCCACAATTTTTTTTTACTAGGAAGCCAGCCTAATTCTCCCTCCCTTGAATAACTTAAAATTCCTTCTGTTTCCCACACTGATGCTCTTCATCACTTGAACACTATATTTATGACTCCTTTTTGTGGCAAAATTTCTCCATGGGATCTCATTTGCATTTTTTAAAAATTGCAGCTTTATTGATATAATTTATATACCATACAACTCATCTAAAGCACATTTGTTTTTTAAATAATTTTGGGGGGTGCCTGACTGGCTCAGTCAGTGGAGCGTGCAACTCTTGATCTCAGGATTGTGAGTTCAAGCCCCATGTTGGGTGTAGAGACTACTTAAAAATAAAATCTTTAAAAATAATAATAATTTAAAAATAATTTTTGAACTTGGGAGATATCAAATTTAGCCCAAAATTAGTACAACTGGCTTTTCTTGAGTTTGTTCACCTGGTAAATACTGAATCAGTTTCCTTAGTTGGCTCATTCATTTCACCAAACTGACAGAGATGGGCAGGGACCTAGGCCTAAAGGAACTGTCATACAACTGAGAAAAGGATCTTAGGAGACTGTTTCTCCTGCCTTTGGCTTCATCTCTAAATCTTGTTTATATAAATTTGGTAAGGACTGTGAAAAGTAAAAGCACTTATATCTATTAAAAGTGGAATTCTTGGGACGCCTGGGTGGCTCAGTAAGTGTCCGCCTTCACATCAGGTCATGATCCCAGGGTCCTGGGATCAAGCCCCACATTGGGCTCTCTGCTCAGGGGAGAGTCGGCTTCTCCCTCTGCTCCTCCCCTGCTCATGCTCCCTTGCTCTCTCTCTCTCAAATAAATAAAATCTTAAAAAAAAAATTGGTAAGGACTATTTCATGTATAAGCCAACGGTGATATTAAAAGGTTTAATCAGAGAGGAGGGAAAATATGTATTTATATAAATGTTTTTACAAATAATATAAATAAATTATATATAGTTTATCACTTTGCTGTTGTGGCCTCAAAACATATGTACCTAATCTTCTTTTTCCTATGACATATTGGTATGGCTTTTCAAACTTTATATGGTTCTGACAACAGTGCATGGTCTTCCTGGAAAGGATAGTTACAACTGAATTCCTTTCAATTTGGTCCAAAATATACTGTTCCTGGAAGGCATTCCTTGAAACCTGTGGCATAAATTAGGGATGTTATCTCTGTTTTCATCACCCTGATAAAGTTTTCTTCATTACTTTTGTTTTCTTACTGTTTTGTCATTATTGTTAATTCATTATACTCTATTCTTTAAGCAGGGAGGGTTAAGGTTGAAGGCTAATGGGTATGAACGTATAGCTATACTATCTTCTTTCTGGGAGAACTATTTACTTTGAACAAATGTTCAAATTTACTGTGAAACTGGATAAAACCTGGTTTTATCCAGATTCTCATCCATTACACTTTGAGCTGCTTGACTTCTTGTTACTTCATAAAATTTATCACATTCAATTTTCTTGTCAAATTATATATACTTTCCAAGTATTTAAAATGTAACTAATCTCTAAGGATAAAAATCTGACATCCAATAATATCTAAAATGTACCACCTTTTTCCCCCAAATATGTTTTGAATAGCACTTTTAGAAAAAACTGGCCTCTTCAGGTGATTACTTTAAGAAAGAAGTACTTATCTGGATTTTAAATTATTGAAAGTTTTTTTCAAAGTTAGCGTAATTTCTCATGCTAATCTTTTTTTTTTTAAGATTTTATTTGTTTATTTGAAAGAGAGAGAATGAGAGGGAGAGAGAGAGCATGAGAAGAGGGAGGGAAATACCTGCTTCATGAGAAGCAGACTCCCCACTGAGCAGGGAGCCCAATGCAGAACTCGATCCCGGGACTCCAGGATCATGACCTGAGCCGAAGGCGTTGCTTAACGAACTGAGCCACCCAGGCGCCCTCATGCTAATCTTTTGTTTTATAGACACAAAATGTAACACCCTTCCCTTGAATAAATTAAAATGATAAAAGGATAATACTGCTTGTCTAAAAGGCCTAAAACAGAACAAACTGAATGATGGCCTAAGCACAACCAGGGCTTTTTATAATTCTCCAGATAATTGCATTAAACAGGCATGCATCAAGAAACAAACTCACTGATGCAAAGGTTGCAATGCTGAGAAGGACCAGATGTCAAACGTAACGAGTCATGACCACTTCAAAGGTATATGGTGGTAAAGTGAACAGTGGGCATCCCATCTAAAGCACAGCTACGTCTCGGCCCCTGTTGACTTCTACTAGACCCAGTGCTGCCAGCACTGATTTTTAAAGAGTTGTTATTAGTCACTGAAATTTGAATAAAATCTCCCCCAATTTCTGAGGCGCCTGGGTGGCTCAGATGGTTAAGCATCTGACTTCAGCTAAGGTCATGATCTCAGGATCCTGGGATCAAGCCCCACATGGAGCCTCTGCATCCAGTCCTGTGCACCCACCCCCAGGGCTCCCTGCTCAGCAGGGAGTCTGCTTGTCCCTTTCCCTCTGCCCCTCCCCACCGAGCCTGCTCTCTTTCAAATATATAAATAAAATCTTAAAAGATCCCCCTATTTTTAGATGTTGGCAATTAACTTAAAAAAATTTTTTTAAATGTCCAAGACACCCATTTGCAACCTCTGGTCTAAAGTTGATCAAGTGAAATAGAGCTCTGAAAGTCTTTAGCATAAATAGTCTATGTTGCCAAAAACAAGGATGGGAACTCACAGAACAAGAAAAAGTACCCCGTTTAAACTAAAAAGTACCTATTCACTCCAGCAATAAAAACAAATCTTATGAAAAGTGGAAGTCTGAAATAATGATAATGCTTTCTACCAAATAGTTTGGAATATCATGGCTAGTGAATTTAACTCATTTTATTTTATTATGTTATGTTAATCACCATACATTACATCATTAGCTTTTGATGTAGTGTTCCATGATTCATTGTTTGTGCATAACACCCAGTGCTCCACGCAGAATGTGCCCTCTTTAATACCCACCACCAGGCTAACCCATCCCCCCACCCCCCTCCCCTCTAGAACCCTCAGTTTGTTTCTCAGAGTCCATAGTCTCTCATGGTTTGTCTCTGCCTCCGATTTCCCACCCTTCATTTTTACCTTCCCACAATCTTCTTTTTTTTTAAAACATATAATGTATTGTTTGTTTCAGAGGTACAGGTCTGTGATTCATCAGTCTTACACAATTCACAGCGCTCACCATAGCACATATCCTCCCCAATGTCTACCACCCAGCCACCCCATCCCTCCCACCCCCCACCATTCCAGCAACCCTCAGTTTGTTTCCTGAGATTAAGAATTCCTCATATCAGCCAGATAGTATGATACATGTTTTTCTCTGATTGACTTATTTCGCTTAGCATAATACCCTCTAGTTCCATCCACATCATTGCAAATGGCAAGATTTTGGGTTTTGATGGCTGCATAATATTCCATTGTATATACAGACCACATCTTCTTTATCCATTCATCTGTTGATGGACATCTTGGCTCTTTCCAAAGTTTGGCTATTGTGGACATTGCTGCTATAAACATCGGGGTGCACGTACCCCTTCGGATCCCTACGTTTGTATCTTTGGGGTGAGTACCCAGTAGTGCAATTGCTGGGTCATAGGGTAGCTCTATTTTCAACTTTTTGAGGAACCTCCATACTGTTTTCCAGAGTGGCTGCACCAGCTTGCATTCCCACCAACAGTGTAGGAGGGTTCCCTTTCTCTGCATCCTCACCAACATCTGTTGTTTCCTGACTTGTTAATTTTAGCCATTCTGACGGGTGTGAGGTGGTATCTCATGGAGGTTTTGATTTGGATTTCCCTGATGCCGAGCGATGTGGAGCACTTTTTCATGTGTCTCTTGGCCATTTGGATGTCTTCTTTGGAAAAATGTCTGTTCGTGTCTTCTGCCCATTTCTTGACTGGAGTATTTGTTCTTTGGGTGTTGAGTTTGATAAGTTCTTTATAGATTTTGGATACTAGCCCTTTATCTGATATGTCATTTGCAAGTATCTTCTCCCATTCTGTCGGCTGTCTTTTGGTTTTGTTGACTGTTTCCTTTGCTGTGCAAAAGCTTTTTATCTTGATGAAGTCTCAATAGTTCATTTTTGCCTTTGCTTCCCTTGCCTTTGGCGATGTTTCTAGGAAGAAGCTGCTACAGCTGAGGTCGAAGAGGTTGCTGCCTGTGTTCTCTAGGATTTTGATGGACTCCTGTCTCACATTTAGATCTTTCATCCATTTTGACTCTATTTTTGTGTGTGGTGTAAGGAAATGGTCCAGTTTCATTCTTCTGCATGTGGCTTTCCAATTTTCCCAACACCATTTGTTGAAGAGACTGTCTTTTATCCATTGGACATTCCTTCCTGCTTTGCCGAAGATGAGTTGACCATAGAGTTGAGGGTCCATTTCTGGGCTCTCTATTCTGTTCCACTGATCTATACGTCTGTTTTTATGCCAGTACCATACTGTCTTGATGATGACAGCTTTGTAATAGAGCTTCAAGTCCGGAACTGTGATGCCACCAGCTTTGCTTTTCTTTTTCAACATTCCTCTGGCTATTCGGGGTCTTTTCTGGTTCTACACAAATTTTAGGATTTTTTGTTCCATTTCTTTGAAAAAAGTTGATAGTGTTTTGATAGGGATTGCATTAAATGTGTAGATTGCTCTAGGTTAATTCATTTGTTTCTTATTCAAGGGAATATTCCCATTTCTTAATTTCAAATCCAAATGAGAACAATTTAAGGTATTATTCTAAGAAAATAAGCAGCTTTCAAAACAAAAAGTTATTCCACATTAGATAACGGTATGTGACATTTATATGATAAACAGATGGGTTTATATGACAAGCATTTATATGACAAACAGATGGGTTTATAAAGGAAAAAGCCTATGATATATAAAATTACAAGTCCACGGGCTGATGATGAATGTAGCTGCTTCTGATACTGAGATAGGTTATGGCCACAGACACTGCAAATTTCATTTAAAAGCATCTAGTCAAAGACTTAACACTAATATTGGTAAAGTTTTCTTATTAGGAAGTGATCATATCATTAAACTTTCCTTCAGCAAACAAGGCAGCCAATGGGGGAAAGGAGGGGACTGGAGTTGTAACGGTTATATACATAAAACCTGAAGTCTCTTCCTGTATTTCCTATTAACTTATTGATAAGCCACACAAGGCAGTAACAAATCTCACTAGAGTGTATGCTAGGCTGTAATTAGATCTTATGCAACATTTCATTGTATTTGTATTCCATTTTCTCAACTCCATTATCCTAAATAGTAACTATCTTCCACCTTCTGAAATCCTTATTCTAGAACATGCTTTTCTTCTCTCATGGAGCATAAAGGATTGTAACAGGAATGTACCCATATTGAGCTTTCTCTTTCTCAGTTTTATGCACGAACTAGGTACAAAGGAATCTAATTCTTTCTTCCAAAGGTGCTGAGCTAAGACTTTTCATCTCAGGTACTTGGAAACCAAGGTTTAAAACTAAGTCTAAAGTTTAAGATAGGGCTGCACTTTAATCATAGCAGTATGAAAGGCATTACACTATTATCTTCTGCTTGCTTTTATCATGAATGAGTCTTCCGTTTTACACTGTATTTATTGGTAACTTGAAGGGTTGCTGTTGAAAATCTGACAGCATTATAAATACAAATACTACTCTATTTTAATCTAACTTTTGTCCAGTTTCAAATAACTATTTCTTAATCATTGGCTAAACATATAGACAACTTCACCCATCTGATTAGAATAAAGTTATATTATCCCCCTCTTTCCTTCAAAGAGCCATTATCTGCTTATTCTCTCATTTTATAGCTTACATGGTAGTGCAAAAGGAATAGTTTCCTTCTATATTCTTTTTTTAAAATATTTTATTTATTTATTTATTTTTAAGATTTTATTTATTTATTTGACAGAGAGAGACACAGCGAAAGAGGGAACACAAGCAGGGGGAGTGGGAGAGGGAGAAGCAGGCTTCCTGCGGAGCAGGGAGCCCGATGCGGGGCTTGATCCCAGGACCCTGGGATCACGACCTGAGCTGAAGGCAGATGCTTAATGACTGAGCCACCCAGGCGCCCCAAGATTTTATTTATTTTTTTTTTAATTTTTTTTTTTTAAAGATTTTATTTATTTATTTGAGAGAGAGAGAATGAGAGATAGAGAGCATGAGAGGGAAGAGGGTCAGAGGGAGAAGCAGACTCCCCGCTGAGCAGGGAGCCCGATGTGGGACTCGATCCCGGGACTCCAGGATCATGACCTGAGCCGAAGGCAGTCGCTTAACCAACTGAGCCACCCAGGCATCCCTTATTTATTTATTTGAAAGAGAGAAAGCTAGGGGGAGAGAGAGAGAGAGAAAGCATGAGTGTGGGGGGGGCAGAGGGAGAAGCAGACTCCCCACTGAGCAGGGAGCCCCCATGTGGGGCTCAATCCTAGGATCCCAGGATCACGACCTAAGCTAAAGGCAGATGCTTAACCGACTGAGCCACCCAGGTGCCCCTTTCTATATTCTTAATGCAAAACCACTCTTTCTCAGATTTTATTAATCTCTGCATACACTTTATAGGACATAATGAAAAACCTAGGGATAGTTCATAACTGTCACACTGTAGAACAGGGACAACTATCACATCTAAAATTTATTGGGCCTTTATGTGCCGGATACTTTTTAAGTGATTTAAGTACATTAATTCATTAAATCCTTCTACAATCCTATAAAACAGTAATATTTTTACTATCATCCTCATTTCAGACAAGGAAACCTAGTAAAGTACCTAAGATTCATAAAACTAGGAAGCAGTGGGGGCGCCTGGGTGGCTCAGTCGTTAAGCATCTGCCTTCGCCTCAGGTCATGATCCCAGGGTCCTGGGATTGAGCCCCTTATCGCGCTCCCTGCTCAGCAGGAAGCCTGCTTCTCCCTCTCCCACTCCCCTTGCTTGTGTTCCCTCTCTCGCTGTGTCTCTCTCTGTCAAATAAATAAATAAAATCTTAAAAAAAAAAAAAAAACTAGGAAGCAATGGAGCCAGCATACTTGGCAGCCTGACTCAAGAATCCTTTATAAACACTATACTGATTACCAAAACTTATAGGAAGAGAGGTATATGGTTGCCCTATGGGACAGCATACTCTTGTAGGCTGAGATTAAAATAAACCCCATCCAACTTCTTCAGTGGTTAAGATTCATCACTGGCTGGGAACGCCTGGATGGCTCAGTTAGTTAAGTGTCTGCCTTTGCTCAGGTCATGGTCCCAGGGTCCTGGAATCTAGCCCCACGTCGAGCTCCCTGCTCAGCAGGGAGCCTGCTTCTCCCTCTCCCTCTGCTGCTCCCCCTGCTTGTGTTCTCTCGCTCTCTGACAAATTGATAAATAAAATCTTTAAAAAAAAAGATCCATCACTCACTGGCACAACAAATACACAGATTATCACAAGAAAATGTATTCTTTTAGGAAATATGAGTACATCTTCATGTACATTCAAGTTTTCTCAAGAAGATGCTACTGACCTAACCTGTAAGGTACAATTTATTACTGTACAGCCCAATGCTCTATAACGTATTAGGTAGGATATATTTTGAATACATAAAAGTATTTTAACCACAGAACTTGATTAATACAAAATTTAATACAGAATTCTTTTGGTCCTTTCAATTTTTGTGAAATCTGGAACCATGGACATTTTTCTTTCTTTCCTCTTTTTTTTTCTTTGAAGATTTTATTTATTTCTTGGACAGAGACAGAGACAGCAAGAGAGGGAACACAAGCAGGGGGAGTGGGAGAGGGAGAAGCAGGTTTCCCGCTGAGCAGGGAGCCAGATGCAGGGCTCAATCCCAGGACTCTGGGATCATGACCTGAGCCAAAGGCAGATGCTTAACCAACTGAGCCACCCAGGCATCCCCCTCCATGGACATTTTTCTTATAATCATTCTCTACATCTAAGCTATAATAAAATAAAAGTATTCATTTTAAGAATGAAACAACATGAATTCAAGTGGTCTTCAATGATATTTTACCTTCACTGGGATATGGCTATAGTTACATTATACAACTCAGATGCAGCATTGCAAGTTCTATTTGAACCCTACAAATATATATGATCAGCTTAAACTTCATCTTTCATTGTTTTCAGTAAAGGTAACTGAGTTCCATTAATTAGCAGAGGTCAAAGTGAGGAGTTAAGACTAAGAGACAATTCACAATATTGACAACTGTTAGTACTAAATAATTCTCATATTATAATGGATTACCTCAGAACAAGAAAAGCTACAGTACTAGAATCATAAAAGACTAACCATTTCTATGAAAAATTAATTAAAATTAGGAAGAATTAGGGGCAACTAAGTGGCTCAGTTTAGGATAAACATCTGCCTTCTGCTCAGGTTGCTCGCTCTCTCCCTCTCTAGTGCGTGCACTCTCAAATAAAATCTTTAAAAATAAAACTAGAAAGAATTAGATTCATGAATTAATTAGATTCATTCATTCATTCATTCATTCACTCTAAGATTTGAGAAAGAGAGCACGTGCATGCACACATGCACATAAGAGTAAGAGAGGGGCAGCGGGGAGGGGGAGAGAGAGAAATCCTAAAGCTGACTCCAGGCTGAGCACAGAGCCCAACTGGGGCTGGATCTCAGGACCTTGAGATCATGACCTGGGCCAAAATCAAGGGTCAGAAGCTCAACCGACTGGGCCAACCAGGCACCCCATGAATACTTTAAATAAAGGTTTTTAAAGCCCCATAATTTCGACTACCTTTAACTACTATAAACTTCAGGGTTTAAATCACAGATCTGAATTTTTCCAGTATTAAGAACATCTTTTGAGTGCCTATTGCAGACTAGGTACCATACAAGACACTTCACATGGGTTATCTTACCCATGGGAGAAATAAAGTTTAAAGACATTAAGTAATTTGCCAAATATTACCACAGCTGAGAAATGGCAGAAAGAGAACTCAAATTCAAGTGTGCCTAATTCCAAAAATGTTCCCATATCATGTTATATGCCATCCTATCACATCACACCTCACCTCATTCAACATGAATAAAAACATCCGTACCTCAGTTTTCAGTTAGTTTTATGGTTTCTTTTTAAAGATTTCCCAGGCAGACTCTGCAATGAGCATGGAGCCTGACAGGGGGCTCAATCCCAAGACACTGAGATCAGACCTGAGCCAAAAGCCAAAGGTAGGACACTCAACTGACTGCGCCACTCAGGTGCCCCAGTTTTACTGTTTTAAGACACAGTTTACAAAGATGTTTACAAAAATATTTAATGTCATAAGAAGATTTTACTTTTACGTTTACTTTTTAAAGTTATGTAAAAATTGGGGCACATGCGTGGCTCAATCAGTTGAGCTACCAGCTCTTGGTTCAACTCAGGTCACAATCTCATGGGTCATGAGATCCAGCCCCCTGTAGGGCTCTGTGCTCAGCAGCGAGTCTGCTTTGGGATTCTCTCCCTCTGCCCCTCCTACCCCACACTCTCTCTATATAAAATAAATAAATAAATCATTAAAAAAAATAAAGTTATGGAGCGCCTGGGTGGCTCAGTTGGTTAAGTGACTGCCTTCGGCTCAGGTCACGATCCTGGAGTCCCGGGATCAAGTCCCGCATCGGGCTCCCTGCTCAGCGGGGAGTCTGCTTCTCCCTCTGACCCTCCCCCCTCTCATGCTCTCACTCTCTCTCAAATAAATAAAATCTTTAAAAAATAAATAAATAAATAAAGTTATATAAAAATTACCAACTACTGGGGCACCTGGGTGGCTCAGTTGGTTAGGCAACTGCCTTCGGCTCAGGTTATGATCCTGAAGTCCCAGGATCGAGTCCCACATCGGGCTCCTTGCTCAGTGGGGAGTCTGTTTCTCCCTCTGACCCTCTTCCCTCTCGTGCTCTCTATCTCTCAAATAAATAAATAAAATCTAAAAAAAAAAAAATTACCAACTACCGACTTACATACAGCAAAACCATTTCTTCTGACAAACACAATTTAATTTATACTTATTTACCAAGCTTTTTAAATTTTAGTGTAATAACTATTACAGGACTGGGGAATTCGTCTTTATTTTCAGAGATTATATACTCAGCTTTAAACATGAGCTACCTGGGAAGAAGGGAATAAAGAAATCCTAGTATGTACATCTCAAGAGTAAAATATAGGAGTACCATTTTCTAAGACCATTGCACTCAACGAGCTAGAAAGAGGCAGTTTTAATTTAAAACTAAGGCAACGATACCAACAAAGCATGAATAATGAAACCTTTTATCTACTTTAACAGATGACAGTATTACAATTATCTTTTCCAAAAAGTTCACTTCTAGAATTACCTGGTTTTCTCTAACCTAGGGTAAGATCACACTATTATTTTCATCATCGGCTTCCCTAACAATATTTCCAGAACAGTTAATACAAAGATTCAGATTATTGGTTCATTTTAGAGTAATTGCTTTATTAACACAATCTACAAAGAAAACGAATATTTGATTCAAGTACTTCTACCTTCTATTTCAGAACACATCCTGTGTGAGAAGGATAAACCAACAGAGACTAATAGAAAAAAATACCTTTCAGTAGCTTGGTGCAAGGGTTTTCTTTTCTACCACACTTTATAAAATTTTTTCAAACTAAGTTATGCTAAAAAACAAAAAACAAAACAAAAACACAGTAACTGTCATTGAGCAGATGGTTTTTCTTCTCTACTTAAGGAAAATAAATAATAAAACTGTCATGATGAAGCCAGTATTGAAAAGCCACAAACACCTCCCATTAGCATACAGAGTCACAAAGATCTTAAATCCACATTTTTTCTTAACAATTTTTAAAAAAAAATTTAAATAAGCCTTTGATAACTGCAGTGTGGTAATACATGAACAGTCAGCATAACAGGTCACAGAACACCAAAAAGCAGCCTTGATGACATCCCAAATAATTATCGGATTTAGTTCTCTCCATTGATTGCCTCATTCCTATCTACCTTCCAAAGAACTATTGTGTTTCCTCCATTAATATTTACTTTGTGATTGAGGATTTGAATTTTCAAGCTTTAAAGTAACTTTTAACCTAATTACTACTTTTTTTTTTTAAGATTTTATTTATTTATTTGACAGAGAGAGACACAGCGAGAGCAGGAACACAAGCAGGGGGAGTGGGAGAGGGAGAAGCAGGTCTCCCACTGAGCAGGGAGCCTGATGTGGGACTCGATCCCAGGACCCTGGGATCATGACCTGAGCCGAAGGCAGACGCTTAACGACTGAGCCACCCAGGTGCCCTAATTACTACTTTTTAAAAAACACCCTATCACAAGCTTAGTAGTAGAGTCCCTCCAATACTGATAGGAAAAATTAGAATTTCAAATTTTTTCCTTTCTGTTGATCAAGGAAATACTAGATTGTCACACAAAGATTCTGATTTGAGTTCCTCCAGTAGAGAGTCAACTTACTCCTGCTGTTTCCTGTCTTGTTTTAGTTACTTCATTCAAAAACTTAAGGATAAGAACAAAATAAAGCCTACTTAAAACCTGCCTATAAGCTTCTTCAATGTAGGAGCAAATCTTTGTTTTCACTGTACTTCAAGTGCCAACACTAAAGACAAAATAGTTGCCCAATAAATTTATGATGCACAAATGAATAATATTTTCCTTAATCACACATCTATTTACTACTATACTAATAGTCTGTGGCTATCTTTATCTGTCTGCTTACGAAGCTGTGGAACTCTATGGAACCAGGAACTGCTGTCTTAGCTGCCTACAGTGTCAAGCATTGCACTCAGAACACAGCAGAGTAAATAAATGTTCAACTGAGTGTTTCCAATTAACTGAAGTTTATTTAACAGATACCCTCAATTAACAAAATCCTAGCCCTCCATTTCACTCCTTATTCTAATTACAAAAAAATTACAAAACAACAAAACAACCATATATACAAAACCCATAACCCATCCTCTACACACTTTCTTATTTGTTTGAGGCCAGGAAGTCTACTGTAATTAGTATAAATTAAACATGCACTCAATACTTACATGCTCAGAATTCTTACAGAGAGTAAAAGATTTACAATTCACAGGTTCCATCATCATCAGAAGAACCCACTCTATTCCCTATAATATCAGGGATATCAGCAGTATATTTTTAAATGATTAAAAAAAATCATCATATACAAATCTAGTTCTCCCAAAATACTCTAAGCCTCTTATGGGCAAAAACCCTTTTCTTCATCATGTCCCACAGTACCTTATGCAGAGTAAATGTTCAAAATACAACAAGTTTTAGAAAGTTTTAAAGTTCTCTGTAATCTTCAATTAAACAGAATTTAATCCTGTTGCCTAAATCCAGGCATTCTAGGATGTTTGTTTTAATGAATTGAATTTTTAAAAATCTGTGTTGTAAGAGCTTTAAAAGAAGTATGTTAAAAGAAATTATAGGAGGGCGCCTGGGTGGCTCAGTTGGTTAAGCAACTGCTTTCAGCTCAGGTCATGATCCTGGAGTTCTGGGATCGGGTCCTGCATCGGGCTCCCTGCTCAGTGGGGAGTCTGCTTCTCCCTCTGACCCTCCCCCCTCTCATGCTCTATCTCATTATCTCTCTCAAATAAATAAATAAAAATCTTTAAAAAAAAAAGAAATTACAGGAGTACTAAGAACTTCCTAATTTACACAACCTAGCTATTTAAATAGATAAAACAATAAATCAGTAATTGGGTTAATTCCCTCCTTTTAGTCCCTTCTCCCATCACAAAGCAGATCATCCCCATAACATAGAAAATCAAAATGAAAATTAGTTTGATAATTAATTTTCCAAGGGAAAACAGCTAGTGAAAAGTAAAATTCCAGGGCTGGTTTGAATTTGTGATCTATGCTGCTTTCAGTCTGAAAATCCTTTTTCTGACTGTTCAATAATTAATTAAAATAATTATGTCCTTCAATTACTACCAAATTAAATCAAGAATAGCAGTTATAATGTACAGTAGAGGGAATTTAGTCAATAATATTGCAATAACTTTGCATGGTACAGATGGTAACTAGACTTATTGTGGGGATCACTTCATAATGTATGAAAATATCAAATCACTATGATGTATACCTGAAACTAGTAAGATACTGTATGTCAATCATACTTCAATTAAAAAGTAACAATGCTTAAGGGCACCTGGGTGGTGCAGTCAGTTAAGTGCCAGATTCAGGGTTGTGAGATCCAACCCTGCGTCGGGGTCTGCGCTCAGTGGGGAGTCTGCTTCAGATTCTCTAACAAATAATCTTTAAGAAAACAAAACAATGCTTACATGTCACGATAACTGTAACTTAAAACTTCCTGTCACATACAGTTTAAAATAGGCAAAATTATTAGTAAGTTTTATTCACATAAATACTTCTTCAACTTCTATGTTCTTGAGAGCAAGAGCTAATAATCTTCAGCTCTTCCTTTGCAAAAACTTTCACGAGAAATTACATTGAGGGGCGCCTGGGTGGCTCAGTCGTTGAGCGTCTGCCTTTGGCTCGGGTCATGATCCCAGGGTCCTGGGATCAAGCCCCACATCGGGCTCCCTGCTCAGCAGGAAGCCTGCTTCTCCCTCTCCCATTCCCCCCACTTGTGTTCCCTCTCTCGCTGTGTCTCTCTCTGTCAAATAAATAAATAAAATCTTAAAAAAAAAAAAAGAAATTACACTGAAGTAGTTTTAATCCGGGTTTTAAGAAAAGATTGCTCCAGTTTTCTTTATGGCCAGTGTCAAAGTGCATGAAGAAGCTGGTTGGGATATGTGTTGGAGTCTGTACTTAGAAAAAGAATAAGATGCAGATGGTACTTCAACAAAAAGATTGTTCAATTGTGATATGTCATCATGTTTTCCTCATCAGTACTGTATCCTGAACTAGACAGCCATAAATATCTTTTAATAGTACAGAAGATAACAGACAAGAGATTAAAATTTTGGGGTGCCTTGGTGGCTCAGTCGTTGAGCATCTGCCTTTGGCTCAGGTCATGATCCCGGGGTCCTGGGATCAAGCCCTGCATCGGGCTCCCTGCTCGGCAGGAAGCCTGCTTCTCCCTCTCCCACTCCCCCTGCTTGTGTTCCCTCTCTCACTATGTCTCTGTCAAATAAATAAATAAAATCTTTAAAAAAAAAAAAGATTAAAATTTTCTCTTCAGGTTTAGTTGAAAGATTTTCAGAATGACTAATAAATAGGAAAAATACTACAGAAACTAAATGACCACAACTATCCTCTTCATTTTACGGGTATGAAAAAGTGTTTAAAGAAGGTTAAAGCTACACAATCTTGGACTTAAAAAGATACTTCTATACAAAATTCTACTGAATAGCTGACCATTACACACTGCATATAGTGCATATGCCTTCATACATTAAAAAATTTTTTCAGGATAAAATAGGTTAAAAATAATATAGATGCATCAAACTAGAAACCATCTACCCAAATGAAAACATAACATTTATTAAAGAAGTTTTATTTATACATCATTGGAAGTACTTAACTGACTCCAGTCCTATGAAAAATCATCTAATCAAATAATTCAAAAGCTTTAATTAGTGAGATTATCAACAATCCTTACAATCTGGACCTTCTGGACAATATTTTCACATATACACTATATCTCTGTTATATATTTGCTTTTTTTAAATTATAGAAACACTGCTATTAGAAAAAATAATCAGAACTCACAGAAAATTATGATACAAAAAGGGAAAAGTGAAACCTCACCACTAAAGAAGACTTCTCCTAAGTTTTCCAATCATACACTAACATTTTTGTTTGTTTGGTTTTTACTGTGGTAAAATATATAACATAGTACTTACCATTTTAACCTTTTGTAAATAGACACTTCACTGATACATTCACAATGTTGTGTTGCCATCATCCCTATCTATATCCAAAACTTACTCATCACTCTTAACACAAACTCTGAACCCATTCAACAGTAACTCCTCTTTCTCCCTCTCCTCAGCTGCTGGTAACCTCTATTTTACCATCTGTCTCTATGAATTTGCCTATTCTAGTACCTCATTTAAGTGGAATTATACAGTATTTGTCCTGTTTCTGACCTTTTTCACTAAGCACAGTGTTTTCAAGGTCCCTCCATGCTGAAGCATGTGTCAGAATTTTCTTCCTTTTTTTTTTTTTAAAGATTTATTTATTTGAGAGAGAGGACACATGCTCACATGCTTGCGCAAGACTCAGGGGGAGCGGCAAAGGGAAAGGGAGAGAAATCTCAAGCTGACTCCCACACTAATTGCGGAGCTGGACCTGGGGCTTGATCTCACAATCCTGAAATCATGACCTGAGCTCAAACCAAGAGCCAGGTGCTTAACTGACTGCACCACCCAGATGCCCCAGAATTTTCTTCCTCTTTAAGGCTGAGTTTTACTATTCCATTTTATGTATATACCACATTTTGTTTATCCATTTATCTGTCAACAGACACTTGGTTTGCTTCCATCTTTTGGTTACAAGGAATAACACTGCTATGATCATTAATGTACAAGTATCTGTTTGAGATTCTGATTTCAATTGTTTTGGATATATACCTAGGAGGAATTGCTGGGTCGTATATGGTAGTCCTATATTAACCTTTTAAGAAACTATTTTCTACAGCAGCTGTACTATTCTATATTCCCACCAGTAATACAGGTTTCCAATTTCTCCACGTCCTCACCAAAAGACTTGTTATGCTGATTTTTTAAATAATAGTCATACTAATGGGTATTTATAGTGCTATCTCATTGTAGTTTTGATTTGTATTTCCCCAGAGACTAACAATTTTGAGTATCTTTTCATGTGTTTATTTGTATATCTTCTTTGGAGAATGTCTATTCAAGTTCTCTACCCATTCTTGAACCGTTTTTTGTTGTTGAGTTTTAGGCATCATGTAACCATTCTATGTTATTAATCCCTTAGCAGAAAATACTTCCAAGTTTTTTCCCCCATTTTGTAGTTCATTTTTTCACTTTCTTGATAGTATCCATGACACACAAAGCCCTTAATTTTGATGAAGCCCAATTTGTCTATTTTTTCTTTTATTGCTTGTGCTATTGGGTATCCTATCTATAAAACTGTTGCCAAATCAAATGTCAATGAATACTTAACTGAATGTTTTCTTCTAACAGTTTTATAGTTTTGGCTGCCAAGTTTAGGTCTTCGATCCATTTTCAGTTAATTTTTGTATACAGTGTAAAGTAAGGCTCCAACTTCATTCTTTTACATGTGGATATCTGGTTTTCCCATCATTTGTTGAAAAGATGGTCCTTTCCCCATTGATTGTGGTCTCAGTACCCTTGTTAAGACCAATTAACCATATAACATTGTTTAAAATGTATAGCTTTGGGGTGCCTGGGTGGCTCAGTCATTAAGCATCTGCCTTTGGCTCGGGTCATGATTCCAAAGTCCTGGGACAGAGTCCCCCGTCGGGTTCCCTGCTCAGCGGGAAGACTGCTTCTTCCTCTCCCACTCCCCCTGTGTGTGTTCCCTCTCTCGCTATGTCTCTCTCTGTCAAATAAATAAAATCTTTAAAAAAAATAATAAAATGTATAGCTTTTAAAGAAAAAGAAAGAAATGGGATAATACAGAAATTTAAAGTTTTGGAGTTTATTTTTTTTGGTGGGGGGGAGTTAATACATCTTGAACTTATTTCCTGTCAATATATTTCATTTTTAAAAATTATTGTAGAGTATATATGGATATGTCTAAGAAATTTCCTATAATGTTGAATGCAATTCTGAAAACTAGTATCTGAAATTAAATTATAAATATGAATATATAAGTTGCTTAGAAGGCTAACTAACCTTTATCTCCACTTTGCACTTGCTATTAAAATCAGACCTGTTAATTAAGATTAAGGTTACAAGTATCTAAAACTTGAAGCTGAATAAAGACTACAAGGCTGAAAAAAAGGCTAAAAGGCTGAAATATCAATAGCAGATGATCATTTTGTGTCAGAAAAATTCTGACATAGTTTCTTAGTTTTAAAAGACCAGGATGAGGGGTGCCTGGGTGGCTCAGTGGTTAAGCTTCTGACTCTTGCTTTCAGCTCAGGTCATGATCTCAGGGTTATGAGATCTAGCCCTGTTTTGGGCTCTGCACTCAGCAGGGCATCTGCTTGAGATTCTCTCTCACCCTCTCCCTCTGCTCCTCCCCCTCCTCGCACACACACTCTCTCTCTCTCAAATAAATAAATCTTAGAAAGAAAGAGAGAGAGGGAGAGAGAGAGAGAGAGAGAGAGAAAGAAAGAAAAGAAAAGAAAAGAAAGAAAGAAAGAAAGAAAGAAAGAAAGAAAGAAAGAAAGAAAGAAAGAAAGAAAGAAAGAAAGAAAGAAAAAGAAAAAGAAAAAGAAAGAAAGAAAAGAACAGAACGTACTAGGGAGCCTGGGTGGCTCAGTCAATTGGGCATCTGCCTCTTGATTTTAGCTCAGGTCTTGTTCTCAGTGTGGTGAGTTCAGACCCCACATTGAGCTCCACGCTAGTGTAGAGCCTACTTAAGACAAACAAACAAATAAAAGCAAAAGGACAGGATGGAAGAAGACAAAGTTTCATTCAGTGAGGCTACTGGCTCTAATCACCAATTTTTGCTAATTCACAGATATCACTGAAGGGGATTAAATGACAGAGTATGTATGGTGAGCCTCCAGACACCATTCTCTATGAGCTGTGCTACAGCTAGTATAATCTAGTTTACGTTTAGGGTCAAAATATGTGACTATGCAGAAGGATAAATCTTCACTAATATCAAATAGCACTATGCAAAATTAAGGTCCCTACTTTTATTTTGAGTATTTTATTTGAATCTCTTATTGCCATAAAACAGTTCTCAGTTGTGGCTGCACAGCAGTCACTAATAAAACATAAAGCAACACAAAACCAGGATCCTTACCTCCCTTAAAATCCTGATTTAATAAGATGAAGATGGGTAGGACACTGGTACTTTTTAAATATGCAGCTAAGATGGAGAACCATTATTCTAACATAATATTTGTTAAAACTCTTTCTCTAAGAATAGTTAAAAATTCCATGCATTTGCTGTTCTTTATAAAAATCAAATATTTCGGGGTGCACCTGGCTAGCTCAGTCCATAGAGCATGCAACTCTTGATCTCAGGGTTGTGAATTCGAGCCCCACATTGGGTGTAGAAATTACTTTAAAATTAGAAAATCTTAAAAAAAAATAAAAATAAAAATGTAAACAAATATTTCTGGCCCCCAGACAAAAATATTACCTTTTTTTTTTTTAAGATTTTATTCATTCATTTGACAGAGAGCAGGAGAGAGAGCAAGAGAAAGCATGAGCAGGGGGAGCAGGAGAGGGAGAAGCAGGCTCCCCATGAGCAGGGAGCCCGACGTGGGACTCGATCCCAGGACCCCAGGATCATGACCTGAGCCGAAGGCAGACGCCCAACTGACTGAGCCACCCAGGGCCCCAATAAATAAAATCTTTAAAAAATATATACAGGGGCACCTGGGTGGCTCAGTCGTTAAGCGTCTGCCTTCGGCTCAGGTCATGATCCCGGGGTCCTGGGATCAAGCCCCACATCGGGCTCCCTGCTCAGTGGGGAGCCTGCTTCTCCCTCTCCCACTCCCCTGCTTGTGTTCCCTCTCTTACTGTGTCTCTCCCTGTAAAATAAATAAATAAAATCTTTAAATAAATAAATAATATATACATATATATCCTAGTGATCCTGCTTTCAGATTGAACTGATACAATGAATCAAGGAAGAACCACTGGCCAGTTCTTCCTTTATCCTTATTAAATCCATTGTAAGTAGTTCATTTCTCATATCACCATCTTTCTTCCTGTACCCTTTTGTTCCAGTCAAGACATAAAATAGCAGGAAGACAAAAGGAACCTTTCCAAATTCAGGGTCCCTTCCCAAAGTCTATTGTACCAATATGTTTCTGAATATACAACAAAGAATTTTAACACTGCACTACACATAGTATTGAATAAATTTCCATAATTGTTTCTTCCTATACAACACAACCAAAATATGAATGGCAATAGCCATTTATTAACAAGTATTAATTGACCGTTATTACCAGGTACTAAGATATACACTGGATATATACACAAAACATAGCTTCTAACGGCTTTAAGAAATATGACAAGGAGGGGTGCCTGGGTGGCTCAGTCATTAAGAGTCTGCCTTCGGTTCAGGTCATGGTCCCAGGGTCCCGGGATTGAGCTCCGCGTCGGGCTCCCTCCTCCGCGGGAAGCCTGCTTCTCCCTCTCCCACTCCCCTTGCTTGTGTTCCCTCTCTCTCGCTCTGTCAAATAAATAAATAAAATCTTTAAAAAAAAAATGAAATATGACAAGGGTTCTTACAGATGTGTGTGAGGTATTTGGCAGTTTAAGGAAGTACAGACAAGGAACATCTAAAAATTTAGTGGTTAAAAATACTTCCAAGAGTGAGATTTAACCATGGGGTGGGGTGGGAGGGGGGTACTAAGGGTTCCTGAAAAAAGTATAACAAGGGAGAGAAAAGGCATTGCGGGGTGTGGGGGGAAATGGAATGGAGCCAAAGAATGCAGTCTCTAACACAGCTGTTCTCAAAGCATGTTCCCTAGGTCAGGAGCATCAGCATCACCTGGGAATTTGTTATAAATAGAAATTTTGGGGCCCCAGCCCAGATCCATTAAATCAGAAATTCTGGAGGTGGAGCCCAGCAATCTGCACTTTAACAAATCCTCCAGATGACTCTGATATATAATAATGTTTTAGAACCACTGATCTAGTCTGATCATGGAACTGTAATTGTTATTAAAATTAAAGCAAAGAAAGCTCACAACTGTTAGAAGTCAAAATGCACAAGGCATTGTATGCTAACATTAAGTCCCGAGAAGCCACTGACAGTTCCCAACCTGTGAGGCTCTTTTCCTCTCTTAATTAACACTGCCCAAAACAACTACAAAATATACATTCTCTTCAAGCTCTCATGGAATATTTATGAAACTTGACGATGTGCTATGCCCAAGAGCCACCAAGATTTAACCACAAATTTTGATACTGCATTTTCATTGAGTTTTAAGTATTCTTAAACCTCCATCATAACTTCTTCTGGAACCTCAGTTATTTAGAAGTATATTTATAAATTTTCAAACATTTTTTAAAGTTACCTTTCTAGGGGCGCCCGAGTGGCTCAGTTGGTTAAGTGTCTACCTTGGGCTCAGGTCATGATCCCAGGGTCCTGGGATCGAGCCCCGCATAGGGCTCCCTGCTCAGTGGGGAGCCTGCCTCTCCCTCTCCCTCTGCCTGCCACTCCCCCTGCTTGTGCTCTCTCTGTGTCTGTCTCTATGTCAAATAAATAAATAAAATCTTAAAAAATAAAAGTTACCTTTCTAAGAACTGAGTCCTAATTTAGCTTGCAGTGTCATGAGAGACAGTAATCTGAATGATACACACTCTTTGAAATTTGTTGAGATTTTCAGGGGCACTTTTTAAGGTTAACTATCTGTTGCATTATCTGAAATTTTGGATTCCACGAAGTACTATGTATGCACACAGTAGCAATCCTATGGTACTGATTCTTTAAAATTTGAATACAATGTTCTATATTCACCCAGCAGTTCAAGCTTGTTCATTGTGTTGTTCAAGTCTTCTATCTCCTTCCTAAATTTTTTGGTTTGGTGTTGAAACACAGTCTTTATATAATGTGGCAGAAACTGCTGGTGACCTGTACCAATACTGAATCTCTCTTCTTTCCCCCGTAGGTAAAGTCTAAGTTTATTCTAGGTAGCACTATGCTCACCTAGAATACATTTCCTAATAGTCTTGCAGTGAAGAGCTAAGTAGAACTTCCATGAACCCCATTAAGAGATGGCCTAATAGCTTGCATGGGCTCCACACCCATCCCCCATCCTTCCTTCTACATGGAATCTGTGAGAATTGGTGTTGGAAGCAGCCATCCTGGACCACAAGGTTAACCACAGGCTAAAAAAACAGTGATAGAGAAAACACTCACAGAAGTATTCTGAGACCTTGATGATAAAATGAAACCTCCATGATCAGCCCTAGAAATGTCAGCTTCTAGTGTGGGAAAAATAAATACCTGCTTTAAGCCACTGTTAGTTTCTGTGTCTACCTAGCAGCAAAAACGAATTCTTATCTGAAACACTAGTTCTGTTTAGTAGTGTTCCTTCACCTGAAGTAATTTTATTTTATTAATATAATTACCAACTTATTTTGGTTACTACTTTGCCAGGTATAACATTTGCATTCCTTTTACCTTCCAACTGCCTCTATCCCAGTATTTTTTTTTTAATTCTACTTATTTATTAGACAGAGAGAGAGAGAGGTAGCATAAGCAGGCAGAGGGAGAAGCAGCCCGACACGGGGCTCAATCCCAGGACCCCGGGACCATGACCCGAGCTGAAGGCAGATGCCCAACCAACTGAGCCACACGGGCACCCCATCCCAATATTTTAATCTCTTAAAAACCACATGTTGGTTTTGGCTTCTACATACAGTCTGACAACCTTTGTCTTTAATGCAGAGCATTTGATCTATTTATACTCATTTTGATTAGTGTAGTCTATTTGGCCTTATTTCTACCATATTAGTTCTATCATACTTTTGTCCTACACTTTTGTTTCTTTCTCCTTTTTTTCCACATTATTTGAGGTTCCCCTCTCTCATTCCATTTGCCTTCTAGTTCAACTTTTATTCTTTCAGGGGCTGCTCTGGAAATTTTTAAATGCACACATAATTTAAAGTTTAAAATTATAGGTCTCTTATCCTTCCCTCATCTGTCTACATGTAGAATTTTTATTAGATGTTATGTTTTTTATTGCTGCTATAACAAATTACCACAAACTTAGTGGCCTAGAACAACAGTTTTGGAGGTCACAAGTCCAAATTGGGTCTCACTAGGCTAAACTCAAGGTGTTGACACGGCTGCATTCCGGGTGGAGGCTCTAAGGAAGAAAATCTGTTGTCTTTTTCAGCCTCTAGAGATCACCTGTATTCCCTGGCTCATAGCTCCTTCTTCCATTCTCAAAGCAAAGGATATAGTATCTTCAAATCTCTCTCTGGTTCTCCTGCCTACTGTTTTCCCTTATAAGGACCCTTGTGATTACAATGCGCTCACTGGATAATCAAAGATAATCTCCCCATCTCAAAATCCTTAATTTAATTACATTTGCCAAGTCCTTTCTGCCATTGAAGGTAACATATTCATAGGTTCTAGGGGTTAGGATATGAGTCTTTGAGTGGCCGTTATTCTGCTTACCACAAATGTACATCAGACTTTTTCAGTCCTTCTCCCATGTTTTAACCTTACTCGTATTTTCTCTTTTATCTCCCTGCATAACATTCCTTAATTATTTCTTCAAATCTCTCTTCTACCTCACTAATTCTGTTTTCAATCCAATATGCTATTAAATCTGCCCTTGAATTTTTCATTTTAATTATTATATTTTTGTTTCTGGATTCTAATTATTTTGGACAATCCTTTGTTCCTGAGTCATAATTTCAATTTTCCCATTTGTTTCTTCAGATATATTAAGCACATTTATTTTTGTATTGTCTAGTAATGACAATACTTGAAGTCTCTGTGGGTCTGATTTAGGTGTTTTGTTTTGCTCATGGTGACCTATTTCCTCATGTGCTTTGTGTAAGGGAGCTCGAACTCTCTGGAATATTATCTTGGTAATTCTTAGAAGCCTTTGAGAAGTTATTCCTCCAGAAAGAATTTGGATTCATTTCTATCTTTGCCTGGGCATAATACCAAGCTATAATCATTCAAAATGAGTCTCAGTTTAGAGATTTTTTGAAGTTATACAGCTAGTGGGGTCCCAAACCTCTATGAGGGCATGTTTCTAATTATGAACATTCAAGGAAAACTTTTTTCTCCCTCTATTTATAGCCAATGCTAAGAAGGATAAGTTTTCTGACTGTCTCTCTTTCCTAGGGTGATTTTTTCTGCTTCTCCCTTTCCCAGTAGGTATATGGCTCTTTATAGATTCTCATTTTAGGAAGGTAGATCTCTGACTTCCTATAAGGCATGGCTTCTATTCTTTGTCTCCTGAGTCCCGTGTGTACCTCTTAACTGAAAAATATAAGTCATCTGGAACAAGTAGATGGCTTCAGGGCAGCAGTTATCAGATGCTTCTACACTTCTTTGAATTTGGGCTCTCTTGTGTTTTGTTTTTTCATCTTTTTTGCTAGCTTAAGCATGACTTTTTCAAGTTTTTGTTTTTGTTTTGTTTTTAGTTTTTTTAAAAAAATAAATCCAGGAGGGCTCCTGGGTGGCTCGGTCGTTAAGCGTCTGCCTTCGGCTCAGGTCATGGTCCCAGGGTCCTGGGATCGAGTCCCACATCAGGCTCCCTCCTCGACGGGAAACCTGCTTCTCCCTCTCCCACTCCCGCTGCTTGTGTTCCTGCTCTTGCTGTCTCTGTCTCTGTCAAATAAATAAATAAAATCTTTTTAAAAAATAAATAAATAAATCCAGGACTCCTGGGTGGCTCAGTTGGTTAATTGCCTTCGGCTGCAGCCATGATCCCAAGGTCCTGAGATGGAGTCCCACATCGGACTCCTTGCTCAGTGGGGAGCCTGCTTCTCCCTCTGCCTGCCTCTCTCTCTCTCTGACAAATAAATAAATAAAATCTTAAAGAAATAATAAAGTAAAAAAATAAATCCATCATTTTTAGGTGTTTAATAGTGGGAAGATTTTGTTTTCTTTTAAAGCTGGTATCCCTTGGGAAAAAAGTCTGCCTTATCACTGGAAGTAAAGTAATGTAACATCTATTCTAAACTGATAATATATATAAGATTATGTTACACCAGTGGTTCTGAAATTCTGAAATACCTTCCTTGTATATTTCATTATCCTTATCCTTCTTCACCCCTTCAAAGTTCCTTTCTAAGGGGTGTCCTTTATCAAATAACTATAGGAAAGTATTACCTTCCAGTCTTTTTAAAAAAAAAAGATTTTGGGAGCCTGGGTGGCTCAGTTGGTTAAGCGACTGCCTTCGTTCGGCTCAGGTCATGATCCTGGAGTCCGGGGATCGAGTCCCGAATCCGCCTCCCTGCTCAGCAGGGAGTCTGCTTCTCCCTCTGACCGTCTTCCCTCTCGTGCTCTCTCTCTCATTCTCTCTCTGTCAAATAAATAAAATCTTTAAAAAAATAAAATAAAAATTTAAAAATTTAAAAAAAGATTTTATTTATTTGAGAGAGAGAGAGAGAGCACAAGTTGGGGGGGGGCGCAGAGGGAGCAGCAGACTCCCTGCTGAGCAGGGAGCCCAATTCGGGATTCAATTCCAGGACCCTGAGATCATGACCTGAGAAGACGGCAGCCACTTAACCAACTAAGCCACCCAGGTGCCCCAACTCCCAGTCTTTACCATCTCTTTCATTCTTGCTTGCTTTCTTGCTTTTTCTTTTTCCTTTTCCCTTCTTTTTTTTTTTTAAGATTTTACTTATTTGACAGAAACAGAGAGAGCACAAGCAGAGGGAGAGGCAGAGGGAGAGGGAGCAGCAGGCTCCCTGCTGAGCAAGGAGCCTGATGTGGAGCTTGATCCCAGAACCCCGGGATCACAACCCGAGTGGAAGGCAGACACTTAACCGTCTGAGCCACCCAGGCGCCCCATCTTTCTTTCTTTCTTTCTTTTTAAATTTGAGAGAGAGAGAGAGGGAAAAAGGGAGCGCATGCAATGGGAGGAAAGGGCAGAGGGAGAGAATATCCAAGCAGACTCCTGCTGAGCTTAGAGCCATAGGTGGAGCTCAATCTCATGAGCCATGAGATCAGGACCTGAGCCAATCCAAGAGTCAGATGCTTAACTGACTGAGCCACCCAAGCTCCCCTACCATCCATTTCTAAGACCCCTAAAACTTCCCCACTATCTCTAATTTTTAAAACATGGCTTTATAGGGACACCTGGCTGGCTCATTTGGATGAGCATGCAATTCTCATTCTCGGGGTTGTGAGTTTGAGCCCCATGTTGGGCGTCGAAATTACTTAAATAAATAAAACCTTAGGGGCACCTGGGTGGCTCAGTCGTTAAGCGTCTGCCTTCAACTCAGGTCATGATCCCAGCGTCCTGGGATCGAGCCCCACGTTGGGCTCCCCGCTCCGCAGGAAGCCTACTTCTCCCTCTCCCACTGCCCCTGCTTGTGTTCGCTCTATTGCTGCATGTCTCTCTAACAAATAAATAAAATCTTTAAATAAATAAATAAATCTTTAAAAAAATTTTTTTAAAACATGGCTTTATAGATTATACCTATTATTTATATTACCAAATAATAAAAATTAAATATAGTATACTTACAAACACAAGTGCAAGAATAGAAAATGATTACTGTTAGAATTGTTCATTTTTAATTATTTTCATTGTATCACTTATGCAATAAAATACCACCATCACTTTAAACTAATTAGCTCCCCTTTTCTACACTTGTTTGAAGAATTATTCATACAAATACACTACTTAACTCAATGCTATCAGCCACTCTCACGTAATTGTTTCAGCATGTTGGTAAATTTCTATAGGCAGCCAAACTTAAGTTACCATAAAATCTGTCAAGCTGCATTTTTTATTGCTTTTTTTTTTTTAAAGATTTTATTTATTCATTTGCAAGAGAGACAGAGAGAGAACAAGCAGGGGGGTAGGCAGAGGGAGAGGGAGAAGCAGACTCCCTGCTGAGCAGGAGCCCGATGCGGGACTCGATCCCAGGACCCTGGGATCATGACCTGAGCCGAAGGCAGACGCTTAAGCATCTGAGCCACCCAGGCGCCCTGCATTTTTTATTTCAAAGGTATAGAAAGACACCTCACTTTTTGTGGCTGTCATATCAGCCGGAAATGTATTTTATGGTCAAAGCCAATGCAGCCCCAATATTACAATCTGCCAATGAAGGGAATCAGGCCAAAATCACAAACTGGTAAATGACTACCTCAATGCATCTCCTCTGTAAAGAAGGAAGTTAGGATGGGGGCACCTGGGTGGCTCAGTCGTTAAGCGTCTGCCTTCGGCTCAGGTCATGATCCCAGGGTCCTGGGATGGAGCCCCACATCGGGCTCCCTGCTCAGCGGGAAGCCTGCTTCTCCTTCTCCCACGCTCCCTGCTTGTGTTCCTGCTCTCGCTGTTAAAAAATAAATAAAAAATCTTTAAAAAAAAAAAAAAAGAAGAAGGAAGTTAGGATGGCTTCACAACTCAAAGGGGGGAAAACACACAGACTCACAAAAGGGTTCAATGATAAACAATGGACAGAGAATCTATGGAAACGGTAACCTTTCACAATGCCTCAATTTCTTTATTGCTAAAATAAGAACGACCACCACAGATAAAACAACAAAACTGATCAGAGATGAGGGCACCTGGCTGGCACATGGTAGAGCATGCGACTCTTGATTCAGGGTCTTGGGTTCAAGTCCCATGTTGGACATAGAGCTTAGTTAAAATAAAAAAATTTTTTTAATTGATCAAAGATGTGGAGCAATCCACAAAGAGGGCTCTTTTCCCCTTATCCCTGTTCTTTCTGTAAACACCTTCAAAGCAGGAGGAGGAGGTAAGTAGTTAAGGTAAGGAAAATGAGTAGACAAAAGACAACCATAACCTCTCCTCATATCCAGAGGGCCAAGAAGTTTCTCCTGTTCTTGCACCTCCATACCACACAACAAAATCTTGAAAAGAACTTGAATTTGTTCTGGCTTATCTGACAGTTTATATATTCCTATTGCAGAGAGACCCAGAAATTTCTCCTTTCCTTGACAAGACTCCATACTGAATTCCTAAGAATCCATTAAGTCTTCTGAAAGGATCTAGCTGCAGTAGTAGTAGTCTCTGACTGGGAAATAAACCCTCAATTGAAAACCCAGTGAAAATACTTAAAAGAGAGGTGCCTGGGTGGCTCAGTCATTAAGCGGCTGCCTTCGGCTCAGGTCATGATCCCAGGGTCCTGGGATGGAGCCCCGCATCGGGCTCCCTGCTCCTTGGGAAGCCTGCTTCTCCCTTTCCCACTCCCCCTGCTTGTGATCCCTCTCTCACTGTGTCTCTCTCTGTCAAATAAATAAATAAAAATCTTTTTAATAAATAAATAAATAAATAAAATATGATTAGTAACTGGACTGTGGTATTTTAATACCAAGGATGTAAACCTTAGTTTAATTAGAGCTGAGTGCATAAAGAGGTCCTAACAAGAAGGCTACAGCACACCCTTACCTACAAAATGATTAAAAATGTGAAGTTTAAGAAAAAAAGATTAATACTTAAATATTTATACAATAAAATATAAAACTACTTATTATTTATCATACATTAAAATATGTTGTCATAACATTTAATTTATATTAAATACAGTAAAAATGTAGATATACTTCATGAAATACAATTTGGGTTGAATCATTCTCAAATATTTCTACAGTAAATACTTAGCTCCTACTTTAACCATATTAGTCCTTACTTCATTCAACAATCATCTTGGTGGGATGCCTGGGTGGCTCAGTTGGTTAAGAATCTGCCTTCAGCTCAGGTCATGATCCCAGGGTCCTGGGATTGAGTCCCACATTGGGCTCCTTACTCAGCAAGGAGCCTGCTTCTCCCTCTGACTGCCCCTCCCCCTCCTTGTGCCCGTGCGCTGACAAATAAATAAAATGATAAAATTTAAAAAAAAATCATCTCGGTTACAGACCCATTTTTTAGATATTAACATTTTCATCCTTTATTACCTGAAAAAGGAATATTATGACACTCATTTAGTAAGTTATACTGAAAATGCTTAATTAAAAGCAACAATTCGGGTATTTTTTAGCTTGAAAGGTTTTATTTGGTTCTTATATCCATTTCTTTCCTCAGTATTTTCACATTTGCCTTTAAATCCTTCAACTTTTTACTAAATGTTTTTAAAGACCTCGTGTACTAATTCTATCATCTCAGCACTTCTAGGATTGTTTCTATTGACTGATTTTTCTTCTAGTTATAGATTACACTTTCCTACCTATTTGCATACCTAATTAACACAAAATTCAGGATAGTGTTTCCTAGGTCAGAAAAGAAAGGGGCACAAAGGAGTCTTCTTAGGTACTGGTAATGTTCTATTTCTTCACTTGAGTGATGCGTATGCAGTGTTCACTTTTAGTCTTTAAACTATACATGACCCTTTATATAGTAAACCCTTTATGTAGTCCTTGAAAAAATATAAAAAATTAAGTTGGATGCTTTGAAGAGATTCAGTAGGAAAACTAAAAACAGAAGGGAGCAGAGGAAGAACATCATCAAAAATGGCAGAGTAGGGAACTCCAGGGCCCCATCCCTCCTCAAAAGCAACTAATAATCTGGAAAAACTGTCAGAATCAACTTTTGCAGAACTTTGGAATCTAATCAAAAACTCACAATAACCAAGGGAAGGCTTAGCAAAGAAAGAAGCCACTACACTGCAATTAAAGAGTGTTGGGGGTGGGGGGCATGTGGATGGCTCAGTTAGGCGTCTGCCTTCAGCTCAGGTTAGGATCCCAGGATGCTGGGACTGAGTTCTGCATCAGGCTCCCTGCTCAGCGGGGAGTCTGCTTCTCCCTCTCCCTCTGCCCCTCCCCCCTGCTCATGTTCTCTCTCTCAAAAAATAAATAAAATCTTCGGCGCCTGGGTGGCTCAGTTGGTTAAGCGACTGCCTTCAGCTCAGGTCATGATCCTGGAGTCCTGGGATCAAGTCCTGCATCGGGCTCCCCGCTCAGCGGGGAGTCTGCTTCTCCCTCTGACCCTCCCCACCATGTGCTCTCTCTCTCTCTCTCTCATTCTCGCTCTCTCAAATAAATAAAATCTTTAAAAATAAATAAATAAAATCTTAAAACAACAACAACAAAAAAATGTTGGGCACCTGGTGGCTCAGTCGTTAAGCATCTGCCTTTGGCTCAGGTCATGATCCCAGGGTCCTGGGATCGAGCCTCACATTGGGCTCCCTGATCAGCAAGAAGCCTGCTTCTCCCTCTCCCACTCCCCCTGCTTGTGTTCCCTCTCTCTCTGTGTCTCTCTCTGTAAAACAAATAAATAAAATCTTTTAAAAAAAAAAGTGTTGTGGGGCTTTAAATTCCCTGCCTATCATCCCCTACTCCCCAGTTCAGCAGGGCAGTGAGGATGGCAGCTGTACTCCTGGTACAGGCTGACAGTCCCAAGGGTGCAATACAAACCTTAGTCTCCAAGAACCATGATTGAATGTTACGACTTGACTGGCAGCTTCCTGGAGGACTGGCACAAGGACTTTGCCTTTGTTCTGCCTGACTTGGAGCACTCCCAAGGCAAGCAGCCTGGGGTAAGGGAAAACAGTTAGGGAAGGGAGAGACTAAAAAAGGAGGTAGGGAGGGAGAAATGGGCTTTGTAAGCTCTCAGACATAAAAAGGAATCTAGACGGATATATATATGCTGGACACAAGCACAGAAAAGGCCTAAGAAGACCGTAAATTTTCACCCCTAGCTCACTGTCAGGCTCCACACAAACAGGTAGTGAAGGATAAGGCAGGGTTGTAAATAGCTTGGTTTAATGTTGAAGGAATACCCAAACACAAAACCATTTAGTCAAAACTGAGAGAGTATTATTTTCTTTTTTGGGCTACAGGTATTCAAGGAAATTTGGTCAAAACACTAGTTGACTACTAAGCTAATGAAACATAGACTTCAAGGATCACACATGACCAAGAATACAAAATGAAACATAGACTTCAAGGATCACACATGACCAAGAATACAAACTTTACAAAAATAGTTTAGGAAAGACACAAAACAAACAAACAATAACAACCCACAACAAGCAGTGACAAAAATCCCTGGAGAGGGGAGGATATCTGATGTCTAGAGTTGCTCCACAATAATATTCAAAATGTCTAGCTTTCAACAAAAAATTATGAGGCATGCAAAGAAAAAAGTCTGGCTCATTCACATGAAAAAAAGAAGTACAGAAAATGTCCCTGAGGAAACCCAAGCAAAAGAAACCAGAAAGAATGAAAAGAAACCAAAAAAAAGAGTACCTCACCAAGTAGAAAACATCCATAAAGAAATATAAATCATAAAAAGAATCAAACTGAGGGGGAGGGTCAAAAGAAAAAGAATCAAATTGAAATTCTGGACCTCAAAAGTATAGTAACTGAAAGACACCTGGGTGGCTCATTCTGTTAAGGGTCTGCCTTCAGCTCAGGTAATGAGCCCAGGATCCTGGGAACGAGCCCCACATCGGGCTCCTTGCTCAGCAGGAAACCTGCTTCTCCCTCTGCCTGCCACTTCCCCTGCTTGTGCTCTCTCTCTTTGACAAATAAGTTTTTTTAAAAAGTACAGTAACTGATGGGCGCCTGGGTGGCTCAGTTGTTAAGCGTCTGCCTTCGGCTCAGGTCATGATCCCAGGGTCCTGGGATCGAGCCCCGCATTGGGCTCCTTGCTCGGCAGGAAGCCTGCTTCTCCCTCTCCCACTCCCCCTGCTTGTGTTCCCTCTCTCATTGTGTCTCTCTCTGTCAAATAAATAAATAAAATCTTTAAAAAAAAATACAGTAACTGAAATTAAAAATAAATTGTTCAATAGCAGATCTGAGCAGGAAAGAAAAAAAAAATCAACAAACCTTAATATAGGTCAATTAAGACTACCCAGTCTGAGGAAAAGAAAAAAATGAACAGAACCTAACAAACCTGTGAGACACCACCTAGCGTACCACCATAAGACACAATAGGAACCCCAGAGCAAGAGGAAAGGGGTAGAAAGAGTATTTGAAGAAATAATGACTGTAAATTTCCCAAATTTGATGAAAAACATGAATCTATATATCCAAGCAGCTCAACTAACTCCAAGCAGCATGAACTTAAAAGGATCAACACCTGGCACAGTATACTCAAATTGTCAAAATACAAAGAATCTTGAAAACAGAAGGAGAAAAGAAACTCATCATATACATGAGACCCTCCATAAGATTAATAGCCAATTTCTCATCTCAAATCATGGAGACCAGAGATGCCAGGGTGGCTCAACTGGGGGAACATGTGACTCCTGATCTAGGAGTTGTTCTTTTTTGTTTTTTTAAAGATCTTTTTATTTTTTATTAGAGAGAGAGAGTACAAGCAGGGGAGTGGCAGGTAGAGGGAGAGGAAGAAGCAGGCTCCCCGCCCAGCAGGGAGCCCAACTTGGGACTTGATCCCAGGACCCTGGAATCATGACCTGGGCCGAAGGGAGACTCTCAACCGACTGAGCCACCCAGGCGCCCCGATCTAGGAGTTGTGAGTTCAAGCCCCATGCTGGGTGTGGAGATCACTTAATAAAATCTTTCAAAAAAAGAAATCATGGAGGCCAGAAAGCAGTGGGATAACTTATTTCAAGTGTTGAAAGAAACAGTTAACCAAAAATTCTATATCCAGCAAAACTTTTCTTCAAAAATGAAAGAAAAATTAAAGATATTCCCAGAAAAACAAAAGGTAAAGGTTTCATCACTAGAAGAGCTGCTCTACAAGAAATTTAAAAGAGGATTCTTTAGGCTGAAATGAAAGGGTACTCAATGGTGCCTTCACAATCATACAAAGAAATATAGAGTAAGGATACCTACGTAAGTACATATACAAACCAGTATTATTGCATCAGTGGTTTTTAACTCTGTTTTGGCTTCTATGATTTGAAAGGAAAATGCCTAAAGTAATAATATGTGTTTTTAACTAAACATCTATTTAATAGGAACACAGTGTATAAAGACGTAATTCTAACAATAACAAAATGGGGAGGCGGCAGAGCTATACAGGAGCAAACTTTTTGTATACCTGCTAAAACTAAGCTGGTATTCAAGTTCAAATTTGATTGTCCTGAGATTGAGATGTTAACTGTAAACCCCAGAGTGATATTAAGGAAAAAAACTTTAAATATACAAAAAAAGAAACAAGAGAATAAAGCAGTACACTAGACAAAACTAACTAATTAAAAATGAAGGCAGTGTAAAGAACCTGAGGAACAAAAAATATGTATAAAACAGAAAATACCAAAATAGCAGAAATAAGTCCTAAATAGCAGAAATAACTCCTTCCTTTTGAGTTACTTTAAATATGAATGGGTTAAATTCTCCAATTAAAAGGTAGAGATTGGTACAATGGATTAAGAACAATCCAATTAAATGCTGTTTACAAGACACTCAATTTATATCAGAAGACACAACAGTTAAAAGTAAAAGGATGAGCCAACAGACACATGAAAAAGTGCTCAGCATCAGGGAAATCGAAATCAAAACCTCCATGAGATACCACCTCACATCAGTCAGAATGGCTAAAATTAACAAGTCAGGAAATGACAGATGTTGGCGAGGATGCGGAGAAAGGGGAACCCTCCTACACTGTTGGTGGGAATGCAAGCTGGTGCAGCCACTCTGGAAAACAGTATGGAGATTCCTCAAAAAGTTGAAAATAGAGCTACCCTATGACCCAGCAATTGCACTACTGGGTATTCACCCCAAAGATACAAACGTAGGGATCCGAAGGGGTATGTGCACCCCGATGTTTATAGCAGCAATGTCCACAATAGCCAAACTATGGAAAGAGCCAAGAAGTCCATCAACAAATGAATGGATAAAGAAGATGTGGTCTATATATACAATGGAATATTATGCAGCCATCAAAAAACCCCAAAATCTTGCCATTTGCATTGATGTGGATGGAACTAGAGGGTATTATGCTAAGCAAAATAAGTCAATCAGAGAAAGACATGTATCATACTATCTCACTGTTAGGAGGAATTCTTAATCTCAGGAAACAAACTGAGGGTTGCTGGAGTGGTGGGGGGTGGGAGGGATGGGATGGCTGGGTGATAGACACTGGGGAGGGTATGTGCTATGGTGAGCACTGTTGAATTATTTAATTGTTGAATCACAGACCTGTACCTCTGAAACAAATAATACATTATATGTTAAAAAAAAAAAAAGATAGTAGGAAGGGAAAAATGAAGGGGGGGGAAATCAGAGAGGGAGACGAATCATGAGAGACGATGGACTCTGAGAAACAAACTGAGGGTTCTAGAGGGGAGAGGGGTGGGGGGATGGGTTAGCCCGGTGATGGGTATTAAAGAGGGCATGTACTGAATGGAGCACTGGGTGTTATACGCAAACAATGAATCATGGAACACTACATCAAAAACTAATGATGTAAATGTATGGTGATTAACAATAAAATTTTTTTAAAGGTAAACATTTAAAAAATTGACATTAAAAAAAGGTAAAAGGATGAAAACAGACCTAGCAATTACAAACATGCCTAACAATAGAGTTACAAAATATAGGAAGCAAAAACTGACAGAACTGAAGGGAGAAATTGACAATTCTACCATAACAATTAGAGACTTCCACACTCCACTTTCAACAATGGATAGAACAATCAGACAGAAGATAAATAAGGAAATAGAGTATTTGCACAATACTATATATAAACCAATTAGCCCTAACAGACATATATAGAACACTCCACTCAACAAAGCAGAATACATATTTTTCTCAAGTGCATATGGAACATTCTCCAGGAGAGATAATATATTAGAACACAAAACAATTCCCAATAAATTTTAAAAGACTGAAATCAAAGTATCATTTATGATAACAGAATGAAACTAGGTATCAATTAACAGAAGAAAAATTGGAAAACCTATAAATAGTAAAAACTGAACAATATAATCTTTTTTTTAATATTTTATTTATTTATTTGAGAGAGAGAATGAGATAGAGCATGAGGGGGGGGAGGGTCAGAGGGAGAAGCAGACTCCCTGCTCAACAGGGAGCCCGATGTGGGACTTGATCCCAGGACTCCAGGATCATGACCTGAGCCGAAGGCAGTGGCTTAACCAACTGAGCCACCCAGGCACCCTGAACAATATAATCTTAAATACCCAATGGTTCAAAGAAATCACCAAAAAAAAAAGGAAAAAAAAAATCACAAGAAAACTTAGAAAATACCCTGAGACAAATTAAAACAAAAACACAACATACCAAAACTTATGAAATATAGTGAAAGCAGGGCTAAGATGTAAATTTATAGATATAAATGCTACATTAAACAAGATCCCAAATTGATACTCAAGTTTACACCTTAAAGAATTTACACCTTAAAGACCTAGAACAACAAGCTAAATCCAAAGCTAACAGAAGAAAAGACATAATAAAGATTAAAGTGGAGATAAAACAGAAATAAACAGACTCAAACAAAAGCAAAAGTGAGTTCTTTGAAAAGTTCAACACAATTGGCACTTTTAGTCAGACTGACCAAGAAAAAAAGAAGACTCAATGTACTAACTTCATAGATGAAAGAGGGGACAATGCTACAGACCTTCAAAATAGAAGGGATTATAAAAGGAAACTACGAGTAATTGCACACCAACAAATCAGATAACCTAGATGAAACGGATGTGGTCCTATAAACACAGAAAGTACCAAAATTATTCCAGAATAGAAATAGAAATCTGATCAGACCTGCAACAAGTAAAGACTGAATCACTAGTCAAACTTCCCACCCAGAAAAGTCCAGGACTACATGACTTCACTGGTAAATTCTACCAAACATTAAAAAAATAATTAACAATCCTTCTCAAACTCTCCCAAAATCCAGAAAAGAATACTTCCTAACTCATTCGGTGAAGGCAGGATTACCTTGATACCAAAGCCAGATAAAAACATCCCAAGAAAATTATAGACCAATATAGATGTAAAAATCCTCAACAAAATACTAGCAAATGTAATCCAACAACATATTAAGAGGATTACACATTATGACAAACAGCTTTATCCCAGGTGGGTCAACTATAAAAATCAATCAATATAATACACCCATTAAGAGAATGAAGGAGAAAAACCGTATGATCATCAATGTTGATGCAAAAAAAAAAAAAAAAAAAAGAATGCAGGGTGCCTGGATGGTCAACTGGTTAAGCGACTGCCTTTGGCTCAGGTCATGATCCCAGGGTCCTGGGATCTAGAGTCCCACACTGAGATCCCCCTGCTCTGTAGGGAGCCTGCTTCTCCCTCTCCCTCTATCTGCCACTCCCCCTGCTTGTGCTCCCTCTCTCTGTCAAATAAATAAATAAATAATCTTAAAAAAAAAAAAAGAGTTCAACCTTTGATTTTGGCTCAGGTCATGGTCCCATGGTTGTGAGATTGAGCCCCACATGGAACTCTTGTGCTCAGTAGGGAGTCTCCTTGAGATTCTCTCCCTCTGCCCCTCCCCCTGCTTGCCCTCACACTCTCTCTCAAATAAATAAATCTTTAAGAAAAATGTATTTGACAAAATTCTATCATGATAAAAACACTCAAACTAGGAATAGAAAAGAACTTCTTCAATAAAAATGTTTATGAAATCCCCACAGTTAGCATACTGAATGGCGACTAGAGACCAAAAGCTTTCCCCCTGGATAAGGAAAAAGACCAGAATTCTCTCATTGGCCACCCCTATTCAACAATGTACTGGACATTCTAGCCAGAACAATTAGGCAAAAAAAAAATAAAAAAACTTTTAAAGGAAAGAAAAAGCCATCCAAATGGGCAAAAAGAATAAAATTATCACTATTCACAGAGAACATGATCCTATATAAGAAAACCTAAAGAATATATACACAAAAATTATTACAGGTAATAAATTCAGCACAAAAATCAGCTGTATTACTATATACCAACAATGAATAATGTGAAAATGAAATGAAACAATTCCATTTATTATAGCATCAAGAAAACCATATACTTAGGAATAAATTTATCTAAGAAGGTGTAAGCATTGAACACTGAAAACTAGGGGGAAAAATGCTGAGAGAAATGAAAGAAGACCAAAATAAATGGAAAGATCCTGTTGTCCACAGTTTGGAAGACTTATTATTGTTATGGTAGTACAACTCAAAGCGATCTACAGATTCAATGCAATCCCTGCCAAAATCCCAATGGCCTTTTTTTACAGAAATGGAAAAGCTGTTCCTAAAATTCATGTACAGACTGCCAGTTTTTGCTCTGACATGCAGAGATCATGGAATCATGGTTCCTGTTCTTTACAACAAGAAAACTGAAAAACAAAACCTTTTCTTAGATCCACCAGAGAACTGAGGTCACTGGGTAAATCACTGTCCTGAGAACTGGAGAGAAAAGAGAGGATAGGGAGAATCAAAGCTTATTAGAAGCAAAAGCCTAGGACCATAAGCCCACTGCTGGAGACGTTATTTCTTTTCACCACCATACACACAAGGAGAGAGTAGGATGAAATATTTAAAGTGGTGAAAGCAAAAAACCAACGACCTAGAAATCTCTATCAGTGAAATTATCCTTCAACAGCGGAGGAGGAATAAAGGCTTTCTCAAACAATAGAGGGGATTTGTCACCAGTAGACCTGTTTGCAAAAAATATCAAAAAAAGTTCTTCAGAAAGAAGATTTTTTAAAAGATTTATTTATTTTAGAGAGAGAGAGAGAGACAGAGATCAAAATCTTGGATCTACATAAAGAAGACCATTTGAGAAGGAATAAATGAAGGTAAAATAAAATCCTTTTTTTTCTTTTTCTTAATAGATCTAATAGATATAACAACAGCAACAATTTATCGGGTGACTATAGCTTGGATAAATGAGTCACAAAAATGTCATGAGACAGGAATGAGGAACTGGGATGCTGTTTTAAGATACCTGCACAAACCATAAAGCAATCTAGTGTTATTTGGAAATGGACTTAGATTAGTTACAAATGTATAACACAAACCATAGGCAACCCCTAAAAACATTTTAAAATTCATATGCGATTGCAAGGGACAATAAACAGCCAAAAGACAATTTTGGAAAATCTTGAAAAATAAAACTGGAGGGCTTATACTTTCTGATTTTAAAATTACCACAAAACTACACTAATCAAAATAGTGTGGTACTGGCTTAAGATAGACATACAGATCAACAGAATAAAAGAGTCCAGAAATAAGCCCATAAGCCTATAAGGAACTGATTTTCAACAAGAATGCCAAGAGCATTCACTGGGGAAAGAACAGACAAATAATACTGAGACAACTGGATACCCACATGCAAAAGAATGGAACTGCACCTTAACCTCACAATGTACAACTCAAAATAGATCAAAGACCTAAATATAAGAGCTAAAAGTATCACCGTCTTAGAAGACATACAAATGGCCAATAACCACACAAAATGATGCTCAACATCATTAATGACTAAGGAAATGCAAACCAAAACTACAAGATACCACTTCATACCTAGTAGCAAGGCTATACTCAAAAAAAAAAAGGAAAATAACTGTTGACAAGGATGTGGAGAAATTGGAATCCTGTGCACTGTTGATGGGGATGTAAAATGATACAGCAGCTGTAGAAAACCGTATGGTTGATTCCTCAAAAGAGTTAAACACAGAATCACCATATAACCCAGCAATTCTACTTCTGAATTCACATCCAAAAAAGTAAAAACAGGAATTTAGGTATTTGTACACCCATGTTCAATAGCATTTAGTTGGGGAAGAAGAAAAAGTCTGGTGATAGTGGTGATGGTCGCACAATGTGAATGTACTTACCGCCACAGAACTGTACACATAATAATGGTTAAAATGGAAATTTTTATGTACATTTGCCACAATTTATTTTTATTTTTTAAGATTTTTTAAAAGATTTATTTATTTGAGAGAGAGAGAGAGCAAACGAGCGACCAGGGAAGGGCAAAGGGGGATGGAAAGAGAAACCCAAGCAGATTCCAGGCTGAGCGTGGAGCCCAATGTGGGGCTTGATCCCACGAACCTGAGATCACAACCTGAGCCTAAACCAAGAGTCAGACACTTAACTGACTGTGCCACCCAGGTGCCCCAAGATTTTATTTTTAAGTAATCTCTACAGCCAACATGGGGTTTGAACTTACAACCTCAAGATCAAGAGTTGCATGCTCCACTGACTGAACCAGCTAGGTGCCCTGTCACATTTTTTTTAAAAAAGTAAAGGTTTCCAAAGAAGACATCCAGATGGCTAACACACACATGAAAAGATGCTCAACATCACTCATCATCAGGAAAATATAAATCAAAACCATGGTGAGATACCACCTCACACCTGTCAGAATGGCTAAAATTAACAACACAGGAAACAACAGGTGCTGGCGAGGATGCAGAGAAAGGGGAACCCTCTTGCACTGTTGGTGGAAATGCAAACTGATGCACTGTGGACAACAGTATGGAGGTTCCTCAAAAAGTTAAAGACAGTGGGCACCTGGGTGGCTCAGTTGGTTAAGCAACTGCCTTCTGCTCAGGTCATGATCCTGGAGTTCCGGGATCGAGTCCCACGTCGGGCTCCCTGCTGAGCAAGGAGTCTGCTTCTCCCTCTGAACATCTTCCCTCTCATGCTCTCTATCTCTCATTCTCTCTCTCTCAAATAAAAATAAAATCTTTAAAAAAAAAAAAGTTAAAGACAGAACTACCCTATGACCCAGCAACTGCAATACTAGGTATTTATCCAAAGGATATAAAAATGCTGATTTGAAGGGACACCTCAGTGTTTATAGCAGCTATCAACAATAGTCAAATTATAGAAAGGCCCAAATGTCCATTGACTGATGAATGGATAAAGAAGATATGGTATACGCGCGCGCGCGCGCGCGCACACACACACACACACACACACACACACACACACACACACACACACACACTGGAATATTACTAAGCCATCAAAAAGAATGAAATCTTGCCATTTACAACATGGATGGAACTAGAGTGTATTATGCCAAGTGTAAACAGTCAAAGACAAATACCATAGGATTTCACTCTGTGGAATTTAAGAAACAAAACAGATAAACATAGGGGAAGGGAAGGAAAAACTAAATAAGATAAAAACAGAGAGGGAGGCAAACCATAAGAGACTATAGTTAGGAGAACAAACTGGGTTGCTAGAGGGGAGGTGGGTGGAGGATGGGCTAAATGGGGGATGGGCATTAAGGAGGGCACTTTTTGAGATGAGCACTGGGTGTTATATGTAAGTGATGAATCACTAAATTCTACTCCTAAAACCAATACTGCATTATATGTTAACTAAATTGAATTTAAATTTTAAAAAAATCAAGTAAAGGAAGAAAAGGAACCATGTTAATCTGTGCAGTAATCACTTGGAAATACGGCAGCTTGAGGTGAGCTACATTTAGTGAACATATACTTAAAATGTGAAATCTGACCAATTATAAACATATTGAAAACCTTCTATCAAATTAAAAGAAAAATGGGCAAAGAAGCTGAATAGACATTTCACCAAAAAAAGACACGCAAATGGCCAATAAAGCAAGAGAAAAGATGCTCAACATCATTAGTCATTAAGGAAATGCAAATCAAAATACAAGATGCCCCTTACACCGACTAGGGTGGCTGTAATTAACAAACAAAACAGGTAGAAAATAACAGATATTGGTGAGAATGTAGAAAAATTAAAACCCTTGAACACTGCTGGTGAGAATCTAAAATGGTGCAGCCAAGGTGCCTTGGTGGCTCAGTCACTTGGGTGTCCAACTCTTGATTTCAGCTTGGGTCATGGTCTCAGGGTTGTGGAATCAAGACCTGCCTCGGGCTCCACACTCAGCAGTGAGTCTGATTCAGATTCTCTCTCTCCTTCTCCCTCTGCCCCTCATGCACCCATGCACATGAGCCCTCTCTAAATAAATAAAATAAAATCTTAAAAAAAAAGGTGCATTTTACTCAAAAAGTAAAATATAGGGGGCCTGGTTGGCCCATAGAGCATGCAGCTCTTGATTTGAGGGTCATGAGTTCAAGCCTCATACTGGGTATAGAGATTACAAAAATAAACTAAAAATAAACTTAAAAAAGAAAAAAAGTTAAATGTAAAATTACCACATGACCCAGCAATTCCATTCCTAGCTACATACCCAAAAAAACTAAAAACCTATATCTGAACAAAAACTTGTATATGAAGGTTCATAGAAGCACTATTTACAATAATCAAAAGACAGAAATTATGAACATAATGCCTATGAACTGACAAATGGAAATGTGGTATATCCACACAGAATATTTTTTAGCCTTAAAAAAAAAATGAAGTAATGATACATACTACAACATGAATGGACCTAGAAAACATGCTAAGTGAAAGAAGCAGACACAAAATATCATGTTATATATATAATTCGATTTATATGACATATCCAGAAAAGATAAATCAGAGAGATAGAAAGCAGATTAGTGTTCTCCAGGGGCTGTGGAGAAAGAGGAACAAGAAGGAACTGCTTAGTAGGTTTCGGGTTTTTCCTTTGGGGATGATGAAAATGTTTTGGAACTAGATAAAGGTTATACGTGCAAAATACCATGAATGTACCAAATGCCACAAATTATATGCTTCAAAATACTTAATTTTATGTCATGTGAATTTTACCTCAATAAGTAAAATAAGAGGGTACTGGAACTGATAACATCTTACGAAAACAATTACCCAAACATGTCAAGTTATTTTACTACTGACTGCCTCCCAACTAAAACAAAATAACACTGAAATATTTCTTTTTTTTTTTTAGTTTATTTTTTTTAGTAATCTCTACACCCAATGTGGGACTCAAACTCATGATCCCAAGATCAAGAGTCCCATGCTCTTCTGACTGAGCCAGCCAATGACTCCAACACTGAAATTTTTCTTAAACCTTTTTAAGATTAAGTGCTAAGTTGAAGGGGCACACGCACTCCAAAGTTTATAACAGCACTATCAACAATAGCCAAATTATGGAGAGAGCCCAAATGTCCATCGACAGATGAATGGATAAAGATGTGGTATACATATAGAATGGAATATTACTCAGCCATCAAAAAGAACGAAATCTTGCCATTTGCAACAATGTGGATGGAACTAGAGTGTATTATGCTAAGCGAAATAAGTCAGAGAACAATAAATATCATGATTTCACTCATATGTGGAATTTAAGAAACAAATGAACACAGGGGAAGGGAAAGAAAAAGAAGATACAAACAGAAAGGGAGGCAAACCATAAGAGACTCTATAGTTAAAAGAACAAACTGAAGGTTGCTGGAGAGCAGGTGGGTGGGGGATGGGCTAAATGGGTGATGGGTATTAAAGAGGGCACTTGTTGGGATGAGCACTGGTGGTTACACATAAGTGATGAATCACTAAATTCTACTCCTGAAACCAATACTACACGATATGTTAACCAACTTGAATTTAAATTAAAAAACAAAAAAAAGCCCACACCATTTTAAGATTAAGATGCTTCTAACAGGGGCGCCTGGGTGGCTCAGTCCATTAAGCAGCTGCCTTTGGCTCAGGTCGTGACCTCAGGGTCCTGGTATCAGGCCCTACATCAGGCTCCCTGCTCAGTGGGGAGTTTGCTTCTCCTTCTCTCTGCCCCTCCCCTGCCTGTGCTCTCTCATTCTCTCAAATAAATAATAAAATCTTTAAAAAACAAAAGATGCTCCTGACATTTTTCTAAATCACAATATTTCTTTAGTGAGAGAAAAGAAGTATTACACAACGCTTCTCAAGCATAATTTATTCATGGGCTTATTTACTCTAAAATCTAAAAGATATTTTTAAAAGCTGGATGAGGTGGCTCTTCTGATTTAGTCACCATGAGCAAAAAGGTCACACAAAACCTGAAAACTCAGCTATCACAAGTTACTTTAAATTTTATACCTAAAAAGCACAATAGCACAATACAAAGATTTCCATTGGGGGGCGCCTAGGTGGCTCAGTCGTTAAGCGCCTGCCTTCGGCTCAGGTCATGATCCCGGGGTCCTGGGATGGAGCCCCACATCGGATTCCCTGCTCGTCGGGAAGCCTGCTTCTCCCTCTCCCACTCCCCCTGCTTGGGTTCCCCCTCCCGCTGTGTCTCTCTCTGTCAAATAAATAAATAAAATCTTTAAAACAAAGATTTCCATTGGTTATTTCTCACAATCTCTTTTACGAAACAGTTTCAAATGGTCTGATTTGCCCTGTTACTCACTGTAAGCACCACTTCCCTTCTGACAGTGACGTCACCTAGGATTAAAACTTTTCTGAGTCAGTCTTCTTTATTTCTTGGTCTCCAGATATTACTAGCTGTTTCTTTAAAAGAGGCTTTAGAGGTAGAGATACTTGAACTTGACATCCTGTGTCTACCACTTATCAGCAATGTGAACTTCAGAAGTAGCTTCCTTTCTTTGCCTCATTGCTCAATCTGTAAAATTGTCATAATGGCCACACCTCAGGGGCTTGTTGTGAGAAAAAAGTGAGATGTGTCCAAAGCATTTAGCATACTGCCCATTTCATAAACACTCAAACTACCATCACTATTATTACTATTCTGTGTTTTCACTAATAATTCCCTAGAACAGGCCCTCATGGGTGCTTGATTATATCCATTAGATTATGTGTGTGCCTCAACTGGCTTCTTTCATTCCTATCTTTTAGTAGTCCAAAGGACTCTGCACATCACCATCAGATTTACCTTCAGACATACAAATGCATGCTGTTACTCCCCAGCTTAAAAAACCTTTATGGGTCTACTTATTGCCAACATCAAATCTAACTTCCTCTGCATGACATTCATTATCCTCTATTAACAGCTGTTTCTCAAACTTTAGCGTACATCAGAATCATCTGGAATGTTTGTTAAACAGATTGGTGGACCCCACCCCTACAGTTTCCAATTCAGTCTAGAGCAGGCCTCAAAATTTGCATTTATAGTAAATATCCAGGTGATGCTAATGCTGCTGATTTAGGAACCACACTTTGAGAAGTACTACTCATATATGATGTCATTCTGCCTCCTTAAGCTTATTTTTCCCCACTCTCTAACTGGCGCACACAGCTTTGATTGGATTAGTCTTTTCTACTCTCCCTCACTGCTTAGCTTGGGGCCTGAAAACACTTTCTTGCTTACTCAAATTATACCTAAGTCTGTGGTTCCCAGCACTGCCTGCACATTACAATCACCTGGAAAAGCTTTTTCACGAATTGTGGAGGCACCCCCCCCCCAATATTCTGATTCAACTGATCCTGGGAAAAGCTTCCCCCAAGTGATTCTAAAGAGCTGCCAGAGCTGAGATCCACTACTCTACCTTCAATCTCCTTCCCATCAGGATTATGAACTGAATGTTCTCCCCTCCAAATTCCTAATTCCCAGATTATATCATCAAGTTTGCATTCATTTACTTATTGGATTGTATTACTCTCAACCTACAATTTTAAGTCTTGTTTCTCCAACTTGGTAAATAATCTTATCTTCAATTTCTATTTTCCTAAAGCACTAGTATGATGACTACACAGTAGGAACTCTGTGGTTATTTCTTCATTGATTGTGGATTCAAATTAGAAGTCAGAACTTTAAAGTATTTCTAATTTATCCAAACCAGGAAACTATGGTCCCTCTTTTTTTAAAAAAAATACAGTTCTGCAACAAGCTTATTTTGTTATGGTGATCATTTAACTCCTTCCTTCCCCAATAACTAAATTGAAAAGAAAAATACTAATGTATCAAAATGCTGTGGAGAATAATAAAACGATTAACAGCATCATAAATGGCTTCACAGTTGCTTCCTTAGAGCAAATAGCCTTGTCTAAATCCATTAAAGACTGTTTCAAAACAGTTAAAGAGAATCAAAACACACATATTTAAAGATGCTGAAGCTCTGAATAGTTCTATGATTTGTTTTCTCAACAGATGTGCATCCTTCAAGCCCTGAATTCACCAGATGCATATTAAATTAATCCGTACTTTTAGTTTTACATAACACTCCACTCTAGTTTTATAAATATACCACCACATAAAGCAGAATTCCACTGTTGCTTTGTGACATTAAATATTAACAGGTTATTTCCACTGTGCAAAAAAAAAAATACATTAAGATTCATTTTAATGCAGCCGAATGTGTGCTTACTAAATATAGGCTATAATATCTTCATTATTTTTTAATTGGCCAATTTCTATCTAGAATGTGAAAAATGACAAATTTGCTCTTAACTGAAGACCTAGTGACACCTGGCACTTTAAGAAATATACACTAGGGCACCTGGGTGGCTCAGTTGGTTAAGCGACTGCCTTCGGCTCAGGTCATGATCCTGGAGTCCCGGGATCGAGTCCCACATCGGGCTCCCTGCTCAGCGGGGAGGCTGCTTCTCCCTCTGACCCTCCCCCCTCTCATGTGCTCTCTCTCTCTCTCACTCTCTCAAATAAATAAATAAAATCTTTAAAAAAAAAAAGAAATATACACTAACTCACTCGACACTTCAGAAATTAGGAATTCAACCAAAAACTTGAATTCTATACTGTAGTTTAATAGTCCACTTAAATTTTCTGGAAAATGTACTTCTTACAAAATCATAATTTCTTCATAAGCTAAAATGAATTCTTGCATTATAAGAGAAACAGGACTGGACTGGGAGTCAGGAGATCTGGGTTCCAGTCTCACTCATTAGCTATTCCATCTTGAGTGCATCACTTAGTCTCTCTACACTTCAGTAATTTCGCTGTAAAATAAAAGGGTCTACCTAGACCATCTCTGCGTTTTCTTTTAGCTTTATGATTCCACAATCTCTGAAACTCAAGAAACACAAGCATTAACCAGATGGATCCCATTAAAGACAAAGTGAGCTTACACATTGATTGATTTGGAGAGCATCTATCTCTGAAAAAACTAAGTGCTTTCACACAAACAGATTGTTCCTTGTGTCTATTGTTAATTAACTAGGTGAAAAAGCAAATAAAACAGACCAAACATGGAGTTATTAAACAGTTTTTGCATCATACCTTAGATGACCAGAATATTTGGAGGCCAAAAACCAATTAAGGTTAAGATGTTCTGGAAAATGGAAGGTGTCCTAGAAGTCCAGGAAAGGACAGTTAATAAAGCCAACTGAAAGTGAATTCTAGGTAACAGTTTCTACTTAGGCTATGTAAGAAATCGTGTCTCAGGGCACCTGGGTGGCTCAGTCGTTGGGCGTCTACCTTTGGCTTGGGTCATGATCCTAGGGTCCTGGGATCAAGCCCCACATCGGGCTCCCTGCTCCGCGGGAAGCCTGCTTCACCCTCTCCCACTCCCCGTTTGTGTTCCCTCTCTTGCTCTGTCTCTGTCAAATAAATAAAAAAATCTTAAAAAAAAAGAAATAATGTCTCATGATAGCATTTTATTATGTTTAGAACAGATATTCCCTCTGAGTCCAAATTGGAAATAATCAGGCAACTATACAGCAGTACCCATGATGTCTCTTCTAGTCAATCTTTGCCAGCTCAAGCTTCTGGATAGTCTTCAACAAGTGTTAATAGGAAGAAGAAAAAACCAGAAGAGGACAGCCAAGAAATCTACATTATACCCTGCACAACAATAAAAGGCAAGTGGCAAAGGACTTTAACTTTAGTGATGGTTCAAAAATTCTGAATTTAGATCTCCCTCAAGCCCTGTTACCACATGCAACTGTCATATGGCCAGTACCACATTTAGCTCACACTTAATGCCCAATTACATATCTCAAAGAATTAAGCACCTATCAATTAACACCTAATGACCTAATATAATCTTTTTGAAAGGGAAATTCAGACTGAAAAATGCTTCTAATTACATCTGAGAATATTAGGAAAATCTCTTTTCAAAACCACCCCCAAGAATTATTTTATTCATTTTCATTTCTAAATATATATATATTTATCTCACCCAGGAGTTGGGGCGAGAGGAAAGGTTTAAATGGCAGAGCACAGAGAATTTCTAGGATAATGAAAATACTCTGTATATTATAATGATGTGTATTATACACTTTTACAAACCCATAGAATGTACAAAACAAAGAATGAACCCAAAGCTACTATGGACTTCAGGTGATTATGTGTCAATAGAGTTCATCAAATGTGTCAAATTGTTCACCAACTGTAACAAATGTACCACTCTGGTGGAGATGATGGGGGAGGCTATGCCTGTATAGTGCAGAAGGTTTATGGGAAATCTGTTTTCTTCCTTTCAATTTTGTTGTGAATCTAAAACTGCCCTTAAAAAATAAAGTCTTTGGGGGCACCTGGGTGGCTCAGTCAGTTAAGCATCAGACTCCTGGTTTTGGCTCAGGTCATGATCTCAGGGACATGGGATGGAGCCCCAAGTGGGCCTCTGCGCTCAGCAGGGAGTCAGCTTGAGGATTCTCTCTCTCCCTCTGCCCCTAGCCTGGCTCACACATGTGTGTGCTCTCTCTCAAATAAATAAATAAATCCTTAAAAAAGAAATAAATAAATAAAGTCTTTTTAGGGGGCACCTGGCTGGCTCTGTCAGGAGAGCATGCGACTCTTGATCTCGGGGTTGTAAGTTGGAGACCCATGCTGGGTACAGAGATTACTTAAAAATAAAATAAAACAAATAAATAAAAAAGTCTTTAAAAAAATCACATTAACATTTTTTGAACAGAAAAAACACTTTTATAAATCAATTGGACATCCTTGTACAAAAATATGAATAGAGGGCGCCTGGGTGGCTCAGTTGGTTAAGTGACTGCCTTCGGCTCTGGTCATGATCCTGGAGTCCTGGGATCGAGTCCCACATCGGACTCCCTGCTTAGCAGGGAGTCTGCTTCTCCCTCTGACCCTCTTCCCTCTCGTGCTATCTCTCATTCTCTCTCAAATAAATAAAATCTTTAAAATATATATATATATGAATAAACACACAGTCCTTAAACCTTTCACAAAAATTAGCTCGACATGGATCTTTAAAAAAAAACATGGACAGGGGCACCTGGGTGGCTCAGTCGGTTAAGCGACTGCCTTCGGCTCAGGTCATGATCCCAGGGTCCTGGGATCGAGCCCCACATCGGGCTCCCTGCTCCGCCAGAAGCCTGCTTCTCTCTCTCCCACTCCCCCTGCTTGTGTTCCCTCTCACGCTGTCTCTCTCTCTCTCTCTCTCTCTCTGTCAATTAAATAAATAAATAAAATATTTAAAAAAAAAAAAACAAAACATGGATCTTAGGGGCACCTGGGTGGCTCGGTTGGTTAAGCGACTGCCTTCAGCTTGGGTCATGATCCCGGAGTCCTGGGATCGAGTCCCATGTCGGGCTCCTGGCTCAGTGGGCAGCCTGCTTCTCCCTCTGACCCTCTCCCCTCTCATGCTGTTTCTCTCTCTCTCTTTCTCTCTCTCAAATAAATAAATAAAATCTTTTTAAAAAAGTATCATTAAAAATAAATAAATAAAATGGATCTTAGAACTCAATGTAAAATATAAAACTATAAAAATTCTTGAAGATCACATGGGACAAAATCTTTACGACCCTGAGTTTGGCAATGAGTTTTTAGATGCAATACCAAAAGCAAACTCAATGAAAGAAGAACTTGGTAAGGTGGACTTCATTAGAATTTTAAACTTTCGTACTATGAAAGACAGTTAAGAGAATAGAGACAGGGCACCTGGGTGGCTCAGTTGGTTGAGCGACTGCCTTTGGCTCAGGTCATGATCCTGAAGTCCCAGGATCGAGTCCCGCATCGGGCTCCCTGCTCAGCAGGGAGTCTGCTTCTCCCTCTGACCCTCCCCTGTCTCATGCTCTCTCTATCTCATTCTCTCTCTCAAATAAATAAATAAAATCTTAAAAAAAAGAGAGAGAGAGAATAAAGAGACAGGGGGTGCCTGGGTGGCTCAGTTCTTGAGCATCTGCCTTCGGCTCAGGTCATGGTCCCAGGGTCCTGGGATCAAGCCCCACATCGGGCTCCCTGTTCGGCAGGAAGCCTGCTTCTCCCTCTCCTACTCCCTCTGCTTGTGTTCCGTCTCTCACTATGTCTCTCTCTGTCAAATAAATAAAAAAAAAAAAGAGAGAATAAAGAGACAAACCACAGATTGGGAAAAAATTATTTGCAAAAACCTGCATCTGTAAAAATATTTGCAAAAAACCGTATCTGATAAAAATACATATACAAATTATACAAAGAACACTTAAAACTCAACAATAAGAAAGCAAACAACCCAATTTAATAAAATGGGTGGAAGATGTGAACAGACACCTCTCCAAAGAAGATATATAGATGGCCAATAAGTATATGAAAAGGTGCTCAATATTTTATGTCATTAGGGAACTGCAAATTAAAACACCTATTAGAATGACTAAAGTACAAAAAACTGACCATACCAAATTCTGGCAAGGATGTAGAGCAACAGGAACACTCATTCATTGCTGATGGGAATGCAAAATGATATAACCGCTTTGGAAGACAGTTTGGCAGTTTCCTATAAAATTAAACGTTTACCATACAATCCAACAATCATGCTCCTAGGCATTTACCTAAAGGAGCTATCAAGCCACAAAAAGACAGGGAGAAACCTTAAATACATACAACACAAAGAGTAAACCTTAATGAAAATCATGCACTACAGTTAATAATGTATCAATATTGGTATATTAATTGTAACTAATGTATCACACTAACACAAGATGTTAGTAATAGGGGAAATGGGGGTGTAGTTTTGTGGATATGGAGATATGGAATTCTAACTGCTCAATTATTCTGTAAATTTAAAACTGTTAGACGAACCATGAGAGACTACGGACTCTGAAAAACAAACTGAGGGTTCCAGAGGGGAGGGGGTGGGGGGATGGATTAGCCTGGGGATGGGTTAGCCTGGGGATGGGTTAGCCTGGTGATGGGTATTAAAGAGGGCACATTCTGCACAGAGCACTGAGTGTTATATGCAAACAATGAATCATGGAACACTACATCAAAAACTAACAGTGTAATGTATGGTCATTAACATAACATAATAATAAAAAAATAAAATAAAATAAAACTGTTAAAAGAATAAAGTCTTAATTCAAAAAACAACTGGGTATCTACAGATAGGAGATACTGCTACTTTAGGCTACAGAAATTCAAGAACAGTGAAAGAAACTACCTTTAAATAAAATCAAATTTAAATCAATTTAAATAAAAAAAATTAACTTTAATCCCCTTGCCTTTTTCCTGGCATTGGTCATATCCCTGCTCACTAGCACCTACATGAGAGTGACCTCTAGGAAATAAAGAAAACAATCCAGCTAAGAAGCTGCTTGACCATACCTATGGTTAGCAATTTAGCCTGAAGAACTAAAATGAGATCCGGTGATTACCATGGACACGTCACACACACACACACACCCCCCAAAAACTTAAAACATTTTCACACTATTCATTAATACCAGCAGACAAAATGTATTTATAAACTTATCAAGAGAAACATAAACGTATAGTACTTTCATTCAGAAGCCCAAAAGTCCTCAACACCTCTTTTCTAGGTTAGAAAATGTAAGCTACGGGGCGCCTGGGTGGCTCAGATGGTTAAGCGTCTGCTTTCGGCTCAGGTCATGATCCCGGGGTCCTGGGATCGAGCCCCACATCGGGCTCCCTGCTCAGCGGGAAGCCTGCTTCTCCCTCTCCCGCTCCCCCTGCTTGTGTTCCCTCTCTCACTGTGTCTCTCTCTGTCAAATAAATAAAATCTTAAAAAAAAGAAAAAAAGAAAATGTAAGCTACAGAAATCAGTGTGGGTCCAATGCTATATTGTTCCTTGGAAAATTTATATGTCATTTTAATGAAGAAACTGTAGCATTTTGACAGGCTTACCCAGCACCCAGGGGTAATGCACCAAGTCGTCTTTGATGGCAAAGGCAATAGCTACCTGTTCATTTAGCTTCTCTGGCCAAGGCAAAATCCAAGAGAATATCCCTTTCCCCAGTATGTCTATGCCTCCATTGTGATGGGTGAGTGATTATTGAAGAACAATTCCCATCCCTGACACCCCAACCCTTGCCATAACTACACTGCCCACTTAGAGCTTCTGGTGAAGAAAAGACTAGAGCAGTATAGGGGCAGCCCATCAGTCTTCCTACAACACCAGAACATTTCTGCTGCAGACAAAGCATGGCTCTCTTCTATCCAGATTGCTCTCTCTTCAGTCCATTTCTGAGAGACCACACTAGTACTACTTTATAGTTTCTCAAAGATGCCTGGGTGTTTCTGGTCCATGCCAGGTGCCAACTACTGTAACCTGAACAGGTAACAGTCTTTTCCAGCTCAGTAAACCCAAAAGCCTATTCTTAGGATTTATTAAGATCTGAACTGAAAAATGGCAAGTATGTGGCCTATGAACTATATGGTACCATTTAGATGAAAGTAATAGCAACTAGCATATGGTAAGGCAAAACTCCCTACTGAAAGATTAAATTTAAGTGGACTCATCACTAAATAAAAAAATCCTCAGCAGAAGCTTCTCTTCTAGTTGTTAACATGAAGGAGAAAAAAATATTTATTCTGTATCTCCATAATCCATTTTTAAGCAACTTCCAGCAACAAGTGTTGACAAAAATGGTCAATGATGACAAAGATGTATGAAGCTACCTAATGTTGATAGTTTAAAAATAACTTAATTAGTTTTAACCGTTATCTGTGATCCTTTTGTGTAAAAATTCAAGTTCTTTTATTATATGTTCACTGATATGGCTGAAATTACATAATATAAATCTACTGAGGACTTTCATTTTTGAAAAATAATCTGATGAATTCAAAGCCATAAAACATGAAGGGGTGAGGGAATAAGGAATCTGAAACAGATGGCATCTGATTTTTTTTCTGAGTCCATCTTGAACACAATCCCAATAATATCAAAATCCAATTTAGTTCTCCAAATAAGTAATCCACAAAACTTAAAATGGTAATTCTGAAGTAATTTCATTTTTTTCCCCTCCTAGCTTCTCAAAGTTTCTATATTAGGCAGAAATGAGTAGAGATAACTTAGATGTTAAAAACAGAAAAACTATCATGCCACAAATTCTAAAGTTCTTTCATGAAAATCTACTTCCATTTATCTAAAACCATTGAAAAGCAATTTCTACAATTGGTGATATTAAAATCTGTCTGTGATATCAGCCTTTTTTTCTTTGTAAGTGATTATTTATCCTTAGTAGAGACCAAATAGTATCTCCAGAAAATAATATACTTTTAAAAAAGGAACAAGCTCTGGAAGACTAATCATTTGGTTTGAGTAAAGCACTGCTTGGCATTTTTTAAACATTTCCACAGTAACTGTTTCACTACCAATTTGGTAGCACCAGTAAAATTAACTGTACTTTGTTCCTTATATGTTTCTAGCATATGGTATATAAAACTTCCCAATCTTTCCTAAAACTTTTTGAAATCATCCAAGAGATGCAATATTAAAGAAATGTTTAGTCATTTTTAGGTTTCCTGACAAGCAAATTCCAAAAATGACAACTGCAAAGATCCTCGGAATGGTCACATACTTTGAGGGGAAAAAGGTCAATGAGAAAAGTGTCCTAACGGTCTCTAATGTTGCCTACTACTACTTAAGTAGATATTTTTCCTCTAACAGCTAGTATCCTATCTCATATCCCAAAGTAAATTTAATTTAGTAATAAATTAAAGTTCTATCAGAATATAGGGGGGGAAATGGGAGCTTCTGATGGCTTTACCAAAGCAAGATAATACAGCCTCAATTTTAAGGTTCAAAAGACGATTAAAAATGGAGATCCAATGAAACACAGCTAAAAGCTTACATATACACTAAAGACTTAATACCAAAAGAAAAAGAAAAAAAGACTTTATACACTCAGAAAAGCCATTCAGAAAGTTGAATAATCTTACAAAAAAATCTACAAGCGGGAGTGCCTGGGTAGCTCAGATAGTTAAGCGTCTGCCTTCAGCTCAGGTCATGATCCCAGGGTCCTGGGATCGAGTCCCGCATCAGGCTCCCCGCTCAGCGGGAAGCCTGCCTCTCCCTCTCCCACTCCCCCTGCTTGTGTTCCCTCTCTCTCTCTATCAAATAAATAAATAAAATCTTCAAAAAAAAATTAAAAATTACGTACCAGCTACATCAAAAACCAAACTGTATTAGTTGATAATCTGACATAAGAGATTACATATAACTGTATCATTTTAAATCTATAAAATGAATATAAAGACTTGCTATTCTTAGATTTAGTTCTATATTCTCATGAATGATTAAAAGCAGAAATTCATTGTTTTCATTTATTTTACAGAATATTATACATAAGAATTCTGTAAGTATTGCTAGTCTAATTAAGATAAGTCATGCTACTGATGTTGATGTTTTTTAAAATTACAACTACTTTCTATTTTATGCCCCAATTTTAATTCTCTTCAGAGACATGTGATGTTAATTAAACTTTATATACGTTATATGTATGGAAGTGATGAATTACTATATTGTACACCTGAAACTAATATAACACTGTTAACTGGAATTAAAAACTTAAAAGAAAATTTGTACACATCACTATTTAAAAAAATTTAAGATTTTATTTACTTATTTGACAGGGAAAGACATACTAAGAGAGGGAACACAAGCAGGGGAAGTAGGAAAGGGAGAAGCAGGCCTCCCGCCGAGCAGGGAGCCCAGTGAGGGGGTTCGATGCGGGGGCTCAATCCCATGACCCCGGGATCATGACCTGAGCCAAAGGCAGACGCTTAACGACCGAGCCACCCAGGAGCCCCTAAATTTTTTTTTTTATGCTACACTATACACACTACAAATCCGAGAAAAACCTTTTGAAACAATGGTCACTTCAATAAATGCACATACTGTTCTCTATTTTGTAGAGTTTAAAGAACCTACTAATAACTGAATTTCATGCTACTTTTGATAAATTTCTAGAAGCCACTGAAAGTCCTGTTGTATACATATGTCTTTGCAATATTATCCAGTTCCCTTCCCATCCTGGGCTATCTTGACTGTCTGAGATAATAACAATCCATCTTTCAATTAGAAGGTGCTTCCATTTAGGGACGCCTGGGTGGCTCAGTCAGTTAAACGTCTGCCTTCAGCTCAGGTAATGATCCCCAGGTCCTGGGATGGGTCCCGCATGGGGCTCCTTGCTCAGCGGGAGTCTGCTTCTCCCTCTGCCTGATGTTCCCCCTACTTATGCGCTCTGACAAATAGATAAAATCTTAAAAAAAAAAAAACAAAAAGTGAGGTTGTGGAAAAGGATTGCAGACTGACTTAAAAAAAAAAAAAAGGACGGGCATGGGATGGAGCCCCACATCGAGCTCCCTGCTTCTCCCTCTCCCCCTACTTGTGTTTCCTCTCTCGCTGTCTCTCTCTGTCAAATAAATAAATCTTAAAAAAAAAAAAAAGGAAGGTGCTTCCATTTAAAGTGCACTGCTATTTATTTATTTTCTTTTTTTTTAAGTAGGCTCCACGTGCGCGTGGAGACCAACTCCGGGCTTGAACTCAGGATCCTGAGATCAAGACCTGAGCTGAGATCAAGAGTCCGAGGCTTAACCCACTGAGCCACCCAGGCCCCCCTGAAGTGGACTGTTATTTAAATATAATACTCAAACACACACCCTTACAATACTGGTAAACGTTTTAACTCATTTTACTTATGAAGAAATTAAATCTCGGTACGTCCCATGACTTGCCCAAGGTCAACAACTAGCCAGTGGCACAGTCTGAGTTCAATCCCCGATTTACCTACCTCAAAGCCAATACTTCCACTTGACCACAATTATCTCCTTACAAGATTAAGAGACAGGCTCAAAAGCTGAAGATCTTGTCTCTCTGAACGTTCGCATACTTCAGTCGCTAATTAAAATATAAATGAAGAGGATCTTTCTGCTTCATTTAAACTAGGACAGCTTACTGACAGGTAAGAAAGAGATTGGAAAAGGAGGCTTGTCTCAACATGTCTCGCCTAGACCTCTATATCGGTATAGTTCCCCCAGTCTATTTTTTATAAACATGCATATCTACCAAACATGGTTATGCCCGACTACCCTGTAGTTTGGTGCTTTTCCGTGTTGCACTTTTCTAAGACAATTTATACCAGATTTAACATTGAACTGGGAGACCTGGTTGAATATGCTATTCTGGCACTTTCCAAACATCTGAAGTATCATTTAAGGGCAAAGAACCTAGTTCCACCCTCTTTTTTACGCTGTGATGCTTGCCCACTTGGGAGGTACCGCTCCGGTAGGACTCTGGGGCGAGAGAGCAGTAAAGGAAGAAGTGGGGGAAGCACACGGAAGTTGGGTGGAGGGAGGTCTCCTTACCCACTCTTCTGCCCTAGCTCCGCCAAGGGCGGCTCCCCGCGGTGCCCAGCCGCCTCACAACCCCCACAACCCTGGAAGCCGTGCTCTGTCACAGAAGGGTAGGCAGGGGAAGAAAGGGATTGCCCCAATCACTCAGAGAAGGTCCATGCTCCCCTTCTGGCCCGGGAGGATGCTCCCCCTTTCAGAGCGATCCCTCCAGGTGGCAAACTCCCGGTCCACTCCGGCGGAAGTCTTCTGCATCCGAGGGGTCGCCTCCTCCGCAACCTCGAGCTAGCCACCCGAAACTCTCTGCCAGCGGTGTCCCCCAAACCCTCCATTCCACCCCCACAACCCGCCACAGGCACACACGCCGGCCTGCGCCCCACCCAGGATCTCCGCAGCCCCCTCCCCAACCCGGAGAAGGGCCCCCCACCAGTCCCTACAGACACACACACCTTCAGGTTCCAGCCTCCCGGACCCCGTCGAAGCCGGAGTGAGTACCTGGTCCGGCAATGCTCCGAGGTTCAGATAGGGCGGGAGCGGTCCCCTCCCGGAGTCGCCGAGCTCTTCTCTACCCACCCGCAGTGGTGGCTTCTCTCTTTCCCAGGAGCCGGCGGGAGAGGAGGTGCGGGAGGGGAGGGGGAAAGCGAGGAGCCGAGGGGCTGTAAGAGCCGAGCCGGAACCACTAGCGCTGGCCCCACCCTCGGCCCGGCGCAGAGCACCCTGGCGCTCGCGATAGGACAAACTTAGAGCAGGCAGTAAGAAATGGACACCACCACTTCCGGGTTATCCCCACTACTGCCCCTCCCTAGCAACCGCGTGGGGTTGCTAAGCGGAAGTGCCTTCAAAGACAACCACCCCCATTTCTTCTGGAACTACCAGGAGGTAGGTCGGAGCGGCTACCTCTTTGGCAACACCCTCTTACCTTTTCCCCGTGGTCTTAGAAGGGACCAGAGACATGGAGCCCAGCTTGCTTTTCCCTTCAACTGTAGTCCCCACTCCAGCCCCCAGCCGCTATGTACACCTGCTCCCTCCCACCCTGAGTCCCAGGCGGACCCATTGGCTCCTCCTAAAGCTCTCTCTGGTCCCTCGTGGGAGTTTTTTTCTGGCGATTTAGCATCTCCCTCTTGTGGATTTTCAGTTATGTTTCAACTGCGTTTAAAAAAAAAATCTTCAATGTTACGAAAGCTTTTTCATGCACTTCGTTCTCCTGTGACAGCCTCTGAAACCGAATGGTGAGAAAAGATTTGTCTTCATCTATCTTATCTTTTGTGAGGATTACACATTTGTGTACGATCTAGAAATAACCTAGCTTAAATGGAAGGTAAAAACAAGGATTGGTTGTAAATCGAGTAAAGTGATTTTGATCCTTAAAAGTGAAAAAAGGCCAAAGGAAGCCGGTAATCAAGGTGGAGAAAGACAACGTTTAATCCTCCACTCAGAATAAACTTTCATACCTACACTGTGGACAAGAAAAATGTTATGAGACCTCATTTACTCTTCTGTCGGGGTGATCTGAATTTTGAAAGTATTGGGAAAACTGGCTATGGTAAAACCCAATATAATTAATCCTCTCTTTAGAAAAATGACCCATGCATTATCATTATGGCATTTAACATTCAGAAAAATGTAGTTGGGTATTCAGAAAAAAATTAGTAAAAATCTTGGCTGGACTTTCTTATTTTTTTTAAGATTTTATTTATTTATTTGACAGAGAGAGACACAGCGAGAGCAGGAACACAAGCAGGGGGAGTGGGAGAGGGAGAAGCAGGCTTCCCGCGGAGCAGAGAGCCCCCATGCGGGGGCTCAATCCCGGGACCCTAAGATCATGACCTGAGCCGAAGGCAGACGCTTAACGACTGAGCCACCCAGGTGCCCCTGGACGTTCTTATTTTGAATATGTTTAAAAGCAGTAAAACTTGAGTAGCTGCTGAATCTGTTCTCTATTCCATGGCAGTGAATGTACTTGTAATTGCTGACTCTGATTTTATTGGTCATGATAGCCTCTTAGTCACCAATATTGGACTGTTTTCCACCTCATCTGGGACAGAGGAAATGAGCTTTGGTAACTTAAAAGAAAGAGCAGGACTGTTGGTTTCCTGTACACATGAGACAGCATTAAATTGATTCACCCTAGACAGTTCAGCAAAACCTGTAGGAAATCACTTGAGATTCAAATGTCAGTAGTAATTTAACAAGTCTAAAACATTTCAACTCTTGCCATGGACACACATACCTGTGGGAGTATACACATACAAAAAAAAAATTCAAATGGAATCTGAATACATCCAGCAATTAATAGTTCTTTTAAAGTGGTGCCTGGCTGGCTCAGTTAGTAGAGCATGCAAGTTCCAGCCCTAAGTCGGGTGTAGAGGTTACTTAAAAAAACAAACCAAAACCCTCCTGGTGATAGGTCACAAGTGATAAACCTGTTACTATGACAAAATAGAGGATAGTATTTCAATTGTCAACAGAATCAAAAATTTTTAAATTAGAAAAAACTATGAGCTCAGTGAGCAATGACTTATCTAAAACTATGGTGGATTTAGATGTCGCTAAAAATCTTAAAACATGATATGATAAATGTGTTCTATAGAAATAAATATTTTATTGGGTAAAATTAATTGTTAAGATTTTTTTAAGATTTTATTTATTTTTCAGAGAGAAAGAGAGAGAGCACAAGCGGGGGGAAGCGGCAGGCAGAGCACCCAGAGCAGGCAGAGGGAGAAGCAGGCTTCCCACTGAGCAAGGAGCCAGATGCAGGACTCAGTCCCAGGAACCCAGGATCATGATCTAAGCCGGAAGGGAGACGCTTAACTGACTGAGCCACCCAGGCATCCCAAAATTAATTTTTAAGATTAAATATGGTAATAGCCAATATAGAAATGCAGGTTCCTATGCATCATTCATTTTTCCAGTTGCCTGAGGAAATATGAGTTATAAAAGCATTCATTTAAATCTTCTCTTCCTATAGTTTTTTTTTAATTATTCAATTGCTTTTGTATAGTTGTATGAATAACGGGCTTTCTAAATTGTCATATGACATATAATTCTATCATTTTCTTTTTTAAAAAAAGATTTATTTATTTATGAGGGGTGCCTGTGTGGCTCAGTCAATTAAGTGTCTGCCTTATGCTCAGGTCATGATTCCAGGGTCCTGGGATCAAGCCCACATCAGGCTCCCTGCTCAGCAGTTAGTCTGTTTCTCCCTCTTCCTCTAGCCCTCTGCCTGCTTGTGCTTGCTCTCTCTCTCTCCAAGTATAGGAGCGAGAGAGCACATGTGATTGGGGGGAGGAGCAGAGAGAGAATCTTCAAGCAGACTCCCAGCTCAGCAGGGAGTCCAACATGGGGTTGAATCCCACAACCCATGAGATCATGACCTGAGGTGAAACCAAGAGATGCCTTACTGATTGAGCCACCCAGGTGCCCTATAATTATATCATTTTCAGTATACTCATTGCTTGTAGACCTCTAAAATTGTACAGCAAAATCCACATCTAAAACTAGCTATGTGGGTTTAAATGCATTTTTAGGGATTTTGTGAGGAGTACTAGAGGAATCTGTATTCTTAATATGAACCATAATTAAGACAGTACTCTCAGAACCTGGCTAGATCTCAATTAGCCTTCAAAGACAGTACAGTACCCCTCATCCTGTAGATGAATATGGGACCTCCAGTCTTTTTGCCAATCTCTTGAAAGTATTTTTCACTTTTTTTAATCATCTCTTGTGATCATTTAATAAAATTAGGGTATCTAGGGGCGCCTGGGTGGCTCAGATGGTTAAGCGTCTGCCTTCGGCTCAGGTCATGACCCCAGGGTCTTAGGATGAGTCCCACATCGGGCTCCCTGCCCAGTGCAGAGCCTGCTTCTCCCTCTCCTTCCACCATTCCCTCTGCTTGTGCTCTCTGGCTCTGTCTATCTCTCTGTCAAATAAATAAATAAAATCTTTTAAAAAAATTAGGGTATCTAACATTTATTTTTTAAAAACCCAGAGCACCTGGCTGGCTCAGTCATAAGAGCACGCAACTCTTTATCTTGGGGTCATGAGTTGGAGCCCCACATTGGTGTAGAGATCACTTTAAAAATAAATAAATAGGGCCGCCTGGGTGGCTCAGTTGCTAAGCATCTGCCTTCGGCTCAGGTCATGGTCCCAGGGTCCTGGGATCGAGCGCCACATCGAGCCCCACATCGAGCCCCACATCGGGCTCCCTGCTCTCGGGAAGCCTGCTTCTCCCTCCCCCGCTTCCCCTGCTTGTGTTCCCTCTCTCGCTGTGTCTCTCTCTGTCAAATAAATAAATAAAATCTTTAAAAAAGTAAATAAAAATAAATAAAATAAAAAATAGGTAAATAATTTTTAAAAATAATAAAACCCAATACTGTTAATAATATTTAGATATTCCTGAAGTAATTAATATTCAAATATACTTAGAGTTCCATTGGCATCTCCACATATAAAAGATAACAAAACTAGAGTCTAACAGTTAGTGAATACTTGGGATCAGTTAGAAAAGATATGTAGCCAAATTTGCCACCTACCGTCGCTAAGCAATATACAACACAAAAAACCACAGCTGCTAACACAAGAGACTTAGAGAAACTCACTTAGGACACACGTGACATAAACAATACAATGTTTAGCCTTAGGAAGAGAAGCCTAAAGATGTAACAGCTATCTTGAAATACATGAAGGTTGTAATGTGGAAGGAATAACTTGTTATGACTTATTTCAAAGACAAAACCAAGTATAGGAGGAGGGGAGTTAGAGAAATTCAAAATTTTAATTCCTAACATTTTTCACAATTAGAGTTGCCAGATAATAAAACAGTTGACCTAATGAACAGCTGTAATTGGCTTGAGTTGGACAAGATTACTTCTTGTTCAATGAAGTTTTGATTCAGTGAAGATCTCTCCCACCTCCATATGCTATCCTCAAAGGTAAAAAGAACCATTATATAATGTTGGTTGGATCAAGGTCCAGCTAAACCTTCAATTTTTCCAAAAGTGAATTACCATGACACATTCTAAGTATGGTGAAAACTATAAGCAGTGTATATATACATATGGAAAGTTTCGGTTAATTTAGTTTTTATTTTCTACTTTTTAAAAAAATGATAAGCATTTGTCATAAGCCACTCCTTGAGCACACTGTACAACTTTCACTGTAGAATTGCTCTTCCGGGACGCTTGGATGGCTCAGTGGGTTAACCATCTGCCTTCAGTTCAGGTCATGATCCCAGGGTCCTGGGATAGAGCCCCACATGGGGCTCCCTGCTCAGTGGGGTGCCTGCTTCTCCTTCTTCCCCTGCCCTGCTTGTGCTCTCTCTCTCAAATAAATAAATAAAATCTTTAAAAAAATAAAAATATAGTATTGCTCTTCCTTTGTAAAACTAGGTAAACATAAAATACATATGATCCTCACAATGTTCAAAAATTGCAGAGAAGTAGTTTTATTCATTCTTTGGTCAGGAATTTAATATTAGTATTAATAATTTGAGTAATCTGTTCAAAGAGGAAATCCAGATTAATTTTGTGAAGAAGGGTACAAAATTAGAAACTTAAGTTTAATTATCTTTTTAATGTATAAATTTTATTATTTAAAAAAAATTTTTGAAAGATTTTATTTATTTGACAGAGAGAGACACAGCAAGAGAGGGAACACAAGCAGGGGGAATGGGAGAGGGAGAAGCAGGCTTCCCGCCGAGCAGGGAGCCCGATGCGGGGCTCGATCCCAGGACCCTGGGACCCTGACCTGAGCCGGAGGCAGATGCTTAACTACTGAGCCACCCAGGTGCCCCTAATGTATAAATTTTAGTTTTTGATCCAGTTTTCAGGGGGGAAAAGGGAGTCTGTACTTCCCTATGTTTAGAAGAGGTTAAATTGCCGATCTATATTTTACAAAAGCTTTGACAAGGAAACAGATTACATGGAATCTCTGCCTAATTAAAGTGAGACATCATCATATGTTGTATATTTGGAAAGACTCTAGATTCTTTAGGTCAAACTTTTTAGAAACAATTACATATCAGACTTAGACCTCATTGGACACAGCACCATAAAGTTTCTCTTTCCGTCAGTGAAAAATAGCAAATCAGGTTTCAGATCCATCAAAACTTGACTTTAATAGAGTTGGTTTGAGCTACTCCTTAATACGAAGCCTAATTATTAAGGAAGTACTTAGGATAAAAACTCGGCTCTCAATTCAGTAACTATTCTGTTTAATATCCATCTCTAAAAGACAAAGCAAAAAATATAATCTGCAATCATCAGAACTTAGTTTAGAAATTGATAAAATCAGATCAATGCACTGATTTGTATTTGTAAGGAAAAAATAGAAATATCTAGTAGGATATAATCTCAGGAAGCACACAAATGGACAGTCTGTTGTGAAAATAAGTATTTATTAAAAACAAAGTTCAGAAAAAACATACTTGTTAAAACATGGTTAATTTTGACAACAGGAGGTCAGGAAGCAAAAAGTGTGATGAGAAAGTAAGAATATCAGTTACTAAGTTATACCCACCCCTTCAATTATACCCCTGGTTATCTTAAAATATATAATGGTAGCTCTAAAGACTCTAGACAGATCTCTGGATTTATGGCATGTTGCCTTTCATGCTTTATTGATTTCCAACTTTAAAATTACTGGCCCAAAGGGTAATATTTTATGATACTAAATCAAATGCATATTCTTGGAAAATTTCTCTCTTTTAATGTAGTCTATGAAATATTGCTGTTTAATTCTATGCTAGAATTTTATCTGTTTTGTTGTTGTTAGAAGCTTTATCAACTGTTTAAATCCTCAGGCCAAATTGCCCTGAAGGAGAAGATACATAGCCGTCCAAATTTTTTCAACATTGCATCTTTGGCCCTCTTTCTTGAAAAGGGTATAGGTTCAGTTTAATTAATACTGAATTTTTTAATGTGCAAAAATCTAACTCTGCTTCTTAAAGCAAATGAAAGGAACAAAAATATAGCACCATTCCAATAATCAAATGCCAGTAAAAATGGCAGCAGTACAAAGATCTAAGCAAATCTCAAACACAGCAGATTTGTAATTAGAACACCATGCAATGATTAATTTTTGGCAAGAACAAGAAGCTTAATAACAGGTAAAAGAAACCAAATACTGCATTATACTGAGTACTAAGCTAAGTAACCATAATTAATCTTACAAATTCTCCAATATCATAATCACTTGCTTTAGAGTAACAGTATATAAGCCTCATTTTTTTAATTAAATGACTGTTTAACAAAGCTAATTGGAACGAATACATTTATGCAAATTTACATCCTAGAATAATAAACAGGAGACATTAGTCAAGGATGGATTAAGAAAGTTCTATTCTTTTTCGTCATCTGAGTGATCAGGTGGCAAAGGACATGCTCTGTGGAAAGAATAGAGAACTTCAATAGTCACCAGAGTATCAACTATTTAAAAAAAATAGTTGTAAACCTATATAAATCATGAACATTAATAGTGCAATGTGTCTGGTCAAGTGAATAGAAATGAGAGAAAATTATACTCATTAGTTGGCAAACACCTACAAATTCCAAGTACTAGAGCAACAAAATCTTTAACTATTTTGCCTGTTAATTTATCAGTGTTTCTCCTTTAGGGTATGTTGCCATTTTTATTAAGAAGGGAATCTCTATTTCTCTAGAATCTTATATCAATTAAGTGGATTGATAAAGAGTATAACCCTTCAGCAAGAACTTTGTGATAATAGGGATGCCTGGGTGGCTCAGTCAGTTAAGCTTCTGCCGTCAGCCCAGGTCATGATCTCAGGCTCCTGGGAAAGAGTCTCATATCAGTATGGAGCCTGGTTCTCCCTCTGACTGCAGCTCCCCCTGCTTGTGCGCTCCCTCCCTCCCTCCCTCTCTCTCTCTGACAAATAAATAAATAAATAAAATCTTAAAAAAAAAAAAACTTTGTGATACTGAAAAGCAAAAAAATCAACCAGTCCATTTGAGCAGAGAAAACATAGCAAGTTGCCATATGTATATGTATATCCTTTTGAACCATATAAACATATTACCTAATTGGAAAAAGCTCAAAATTGGTTAAGTTGGTACAAGGTAGTTGTAGCTTTTGAAAAATAATTTACATTACCCCAGAGCCGTTTTATACTCATTACACTTTTTATGGAGAAAAGTCTATGAAAAACTTAACCATAAATCAGAATTTTTTTTAGAGCTGATGAAGATCTGTGAAATCTATTCTAAAATAAGCAGTTTTGGGGGTGCCTGGATGGCTCAGTCAGTTAAGCGTCTGCCTTCAGCCCAGGTCATGGTCCTAGGGTCCTGGGATCGACCCCAAGTCCGCCTCCCTGCTTAGCAGGAAACCTGCTTCTCCCTCTCCCACTTCCCCTGCTTGTGAGCTCTCTCCCTCTCTTTGTCAAATAAATAAATAAAATCTTTTTAAAAATAAAATAAAATAAGGAGTTTTCAAATTAGATCCCATAAGCCTAAATGGTCATAGAGCTAGTTAGTGAAAAAGGGAAGTTAAAAGTATTCTGACTTGGTATGAGATTATCATCGACTTACCTACTATTAGATTACCAAGAAGATGTCATTGTATTTTCCCGGAAGTTAAATCAAATTAACAAATGAACACTATCATGAGCCAAGCTTCCTGTTTGCAAGGACCTGCTGTAATTTATGTATCATAGCTCTATTCAAGGTTTTAGGTAGACAATCTTTCTTGATTCTGATCACCCCCACCATGCAAGTGAAGGGAGTTTACCCTGCCTTTGTGAGAAAAATAAAGCTGTAGGAGTAGCCATGTTTCAGATTATAAATTAGAGAGTTTATAGCAGAAGTCCTTCTGATAAAATGATAGTTTATTAACTACTATCAAAAGTAAATCTATTAATTTACTATCAATAAAAAGGTAATTACAGCTCTCCTAAACAAAGACAAATCTGAGAAAGGGGTCTAAAGGAATAATATAAACCTTTATTACCTGGTTTTATGTCACAAATTTTAACACCGTGGATCAAAGTTCTTTATGAAAATATACATGTAATCTTTCTCCACATAATTGAAAGCCTGTAATATATACTTTATTGTTATGATGATCAATAATGGTCAATGGAATAGCCTTATTTGGCTATATTGCCAAATATTTTGTTTCCTTCATGGAAGTCACAAATAATTCAAGAGGGTTGTAATATACTCTAGAGGTAATATTGACTATTAGCCTATCATATTAGAATGAGAAAGAACAAGGAAGAATGGTGCCAGACAGTGACAGGGAGCTAGAAGAAACTTACAGGATCAAGAAAGCAAGTCTATTAAAAGGCTCCATCTAAAAATGTATCCCATTTATTGTTGACTTTTATTGAAACCAGAAATCGTAATAGTGACATAGCAATAAAATCTAAAATTCAGTTACTGCTCTAGAGTTTGACATTCCTTTTAGATATCTCATAACAGGGATGCCTGGCTGGCTCAGTCAGAAGAGCATGTGACTCTTGATCTTGGGGTTGTGAGTTTAAGCCCCACATTGGGTGGAAGGATTGCTAAAAATAAATAAATAAACTTAAATATCTTGTAACATGGATGGTGGGCACTCAATAAACATTTATTAAATTATTTTATGAACAGCATTGAATTGTTAAAATTGTATATGCATAAGCATCATTTTATATATCCAAATATTTTGTTTTGTTTTATTTTTTTTAAGATTTTATTTATTTGACAGAGACACAGCGACAGAGGGAACACAAGCAGGGGGAGTGGGAGAGGGAGAAGCAGGCTTCCCGCGGAGCAGGGAGCCCGATGAGGGGCTGGATCCCAGGACCCTGGGACCATGACCTGAGCAGAAGGCAGACACTTAACCATCTGAGTCACCCAGGCGCCCCCCAAATATTTTGTTTTAAATGCTCTTTCAGCCATTTATTTTTTTTAGTTTGTGTTCAATGGAAATCAATTCCACACACAATGCACAATCCCAAACAGACGTACAGTGTTCAGATATGAAGCAAAGGGAATGTTCATTCACACCCAGAGCTCCCCCACATAACTTGACATCTGTTGGGTCTGGTTGTGGCCCTATAGGTTTCTAAAGATGGCAAATAGTGGTTTAAGACTTATTAAGCATACTATGGTCATATTGGATACTATAAAACGTAAGCATCAGTGTGTGAACATGTGAACCAAAAATTTCATGGAGTGCCTATTTCCAGAAAATTTTCTGTACATCAAGGCAGTTGTAAAAGTTTTACTTTCCAGAATCAAGTACACCTAGGTTTAGGACCAGGTTCTAACTACCTAAAAATACTGATATAGAAAGTGTTCCAAATGTAGCTATTCTGATTCATAAATTTTTTTAAATGTATTCATAGAAAGAGCCAAAAGAGTTGTGAATTTAATATAGGCAAGTCTCGGGGCACCTGGGTGGCTCAGTTGAGTAAGCATCCAACTTTTTATTTCGGCTCAGGTCATGATCTCAGGGTTTTGGAATCAAGCCCCACATGGGGCTCTAGGCTCAGCACAGAGTCTGCTTGTCCCTCCCCCTCTGCTCCTCCCCTGCTCACACTCTCTCTCTCAAATAAATAAATAAAATCTTTAACATATATACATATATTTTGGGGCACCTGGGTGGCTCAGTCGTTAAGCGTCTGCCTTCGGCTCAGGTCATGATCCCGGGATCCTGGGATCAAGCCCCGCATTGGGCTCCCTGCTCTGCGGGGAGCCTGCTTCTCTCTCTCCCACTCCCCCTGCTTGTGTTCCCTCTCTCGCTGTGTCTCTCTCTGTTGAAAAAATAAATAAAATCTTTAAAAAAATAATAAAATAAAATATATACATATATCTTATATATATATTTATGCAAGTCTCCTGTCTTCACTTCCCCAAATACCTAATATACATTATTTTTGCCTCCTTCATATCTTTGCATCTTAATTTCAGTATTTGTCAAATACACCTTCAAAACAGAGCAATTTTTAAGTTGTAAAAATTACTTAAATGCAGAAATAAATGGCAGTATTTTAAGATTGATTGAAATCAAAGCATTTCATATCTTTGGAATCAAGTTAAATGATCCAAGTTAACTAAGTGAATCTGGCATTCTTATTGAATTGGAATGAGTGATAGGAAATACCTGTCATTTGACTTTTAAGTGTATATGCAGAAATTACTCATGCTTAGATTTGTAGTACATTCCAATAAAGCACCAATGCCCTGTAACATGTCAATTACTACATAATGTCAACTCCAAAGACCCAGAGGAAAGAGTTCCCAAGAGAACAATGAAAACTTAACAATGTAAAATTTTATGTGGAGTCTATCAGCATTAAAATAGGACTGCTGAGGGTGCCTGGGTGGCTGAGTTGGTTAAGCGACTGCCTTTGGCTCAGGTCATGATCCTGGAGTCCCGGGATCGAGTCCCACATCGGGCTCCCTGCTCAGTAGGGAGTCTGCTTCTCCCTCTGACCCTCTTCCCTCTCATGCTCTCTATCTCTCATTCTCTCTCTCAAATAAATAAATAAAATCTTAAAAACATAAAAAAATAAAATAAAATAAAATAGGACTGCTGAAATAATACACAGAGGATTTACAATAACACCTGGTGGTTCCTTCCAATGTACATATAAATAGAATCATGGAAGCTTTTTATAGTACCTAATCATTTTATGGCCTTCTAAATTTAATGAATCAAAGTAAAAACCCAATTTCCATTCCACAGCTAATCCCTTTTCTCTAGATCAAGATGAAATTATTGTTATCAAGGAAGAGTTTTAAGTGTCCATATTTCTTAAGCTACATTTAATCACATCGTTAATTTTCAATGTCTCTCTCTCTTCAGTCTTGTATGTGAAACTCTAGCAGATTTAATATTGGCATTCGTTATCTAGTCAAATCCTTCAGATGCTCTGTAAGTAAGTCCAACTGGGGACTCTCACATTTTCTGTGTTAGTGAAATAAAGAGTAGTATTAGTAGATCTGATGAAGACTGTGTTTTCCTTGTCACATTGGACTTCTAGTTACCATATGGATTGGGCTTTAGAATATGTGTTAGTTAACAAGATGTTTTTTGGCCTGGATCTGTTTAACAGTAGAGATGTAGAAGGACAAGCAAGACCACAAGGAGAATGGCCACTGACTGCAGGGCACAAGTGGACACTGTGGGTTCAAACAGAGGACCCAGTGTGCTGGCTAAAGGAATGTGTGACTAAATCTGTGTGGATAGGAGCAGTGCCAGAAGTAGCAGCCTCAGACTGAGCCTGGCCACCAGCCCCTTGCCCATGTTGGCCGCTGTGCCTTGGGTCAGACCTGCTGTTTGGTGTGCTGTTGGATCATAGGCTTCTGACTGGTGCAGGAGAAGCAGCTAGCAGGGTCTCAAACCAGGGGGCATCATAATGACAGTGACGTGGCACCATCTGCCCACCCATGCTCACTATTCCCCATACCTCCAGTTACATAATTGGTCTTTGAAACACAATTCTTCAAAATTGTTTAGAGAGCCTGGATCCTATTACTTATAAATCTATTTTTTAAAAAGCAGCTTTTCTTTGCCTTTATTTTTTCCAAGTGGCATTACTTTTTTCCTGATTCTTAGAAGTATGTCTGTTGTTGAAAGTTGGTAGCACAAAATGAGGAGAGGGTCTTACCTAGAGATAATCACTATTGATATTTGGTCTGTTTATATACATGTTTTTACACCATAAAAATTGTTCTTCTATATGCAGAATTTTTGCTTAGTATTTATCATGAGCATATTTCTGACATTAAAAGCTTAAAAAGCATGATTTAATTATCTTTTTTTTTAAAGATTTTATTTAGGGGCGCCTGGGTGGCTCAGTCGTTAAGCATCTGCCTTCAGCTCAGGTCATGATCCCAGGGTCCTGGGATCGAGCCCCACATCGGGCTCCCTGCTCGGCGGGAAGCCTGCTTCTCCCTCTCCCACTTCCCCTGCTTGTGTTCCCTCTCTCACCATCTGTCTCTCTCTGTCAAATAAATATTTTATTTGTTTATTTGACAGAGCGAGCGAGAGAGCACAAGCAGGAGGAGCAGCATAGGGAGAGGGAGAAGCAGGCTCCCCACTGAGGAGGGAGTCTGACACAGGGCTGGATCTCAGGACTTAGGGATCATGACCTGAGCCGAAGGCAGATGCTTAACTGAGCAAGCCATCCAGGCACCCTGATTTAATTATCTTCTTTTTTTAAAAGATTTTATTTATTTATTTGACAGAGAGAGAGAGATAGTACAAGCAGGGGGAGCGGCAGGCAGAGGGAGAAGCAGGCAGAGGGAGAAGCAGGCTCCATGGGAGCCCAGTGTGGGATTCCATCCCAGGACCCTGGGATCATGACCTGAGCTGAAGCAGACGCTTAACTGACTGAACCACCCAGTCTTCCCTGTTTATCTCCTTTTAAAACTATGTACAGGGGCACCTGGGTGGCTCAGTCATTAAGCGTCTGCCTTTGGCTCAGGTCATGATCCCAGAGTCCTGGGATGGAGCCCCACATCTGGCTCCCTGCTCCACGGGAAAGCTGCTTCTTCCTCTCTCACTCCCCCTGCTTGTGTTCCCTCTCTCATTGTGTCTCTCTCTGTCAAATAAATAAATAAATAAATAAATAAATAAATAAATAAATAAATAGTGTACACTGGGGGTGTCTGGGTGGCTCAGTCGGTTAAGCATCCCACTCTGGATATCAGCTAAGGTCTTGATCTCAAGGTCATGAGTTCAAGCCCTATACTGGGCTCCACGCTGGGCATGGAGCCTACTAAAAATTAAATGAACAAAAATTTTTAAGAATAAACAAATGTTTAAAAAAAGTATGTACACTGAACTCTATGTGTGCAGTTGTATTCCCACCTTTTTTTTTTTGAAGTATTTTTAGGTATTTTTAGAGAAGTTGTAAAGAAAATACACCATGGTGTTGTGGTTTTCTAAGTGATGGGGATTTCTATATTTTCCAACTTTTCTACTTTGGTTATTTATTTCTTGTGGAGGTTGAACTAGTAGTTTTTTGAGGGGTTGAGTTAGTAGAATTGATGCTGGATAAACTAACATAGAAATTGCTTTTTTGAAAAAAAAAGGTATAGAAAATAGTAAAAATGAAAGAATAAAGACAAGAAGTTCACAGTTAATAACTTAGCACTTAGCATCTGATAGGGAACTCTTTGAGTGACTGAAATGAGTAAAAATAATACTTTTCATTGATGTTTGAAATTCAGGAGTGACTTAGAAAAACATGAGCACAAGTTTTAAAAAAACCCTGTTTGTGTCTTTTTATCTGCTCAAGGAGAAACTTTAAAGTTACTCAATATCCCCCTGTCTTTTACTTTCAAGAATATAAATATTTTCTTTAGATTCCAGAATATAAAAACTTACTTTCTTTTTGCTTTTCCTAAGCCACTGCTTCCTGCCTCTTCAGGAATCCGATTCTCTTTTTCAGAATCTTTAGGAGACAGCCTGAAGAATTCTCCGATTCCTTTTTGCCACTTGGGAGTTGGGCGCACACAAACTGGATTCCCTCCTGCATACTTATTTTCAACTATAAAATAAAAACAGATGGAACTAAATAAGAACTAAGGATACAATTGCCATTCCTTTTTTTTTTTTAAAGATTTATTTATTTATTTATTTGAGAGAGAGAGAGAGAGAGAGAATGAGAGAAAGCACAAGAGGGAAGAGGGTCAGAGGGAGAAGCAGACTCCCTGCTGAGTAGGGAGCCTGATGTGGGACTCGATCCCCGGACTCCAGGATCATGACCTGAGTTGAAGGCAGTCGCTTAACCAACTGAGCCACCCAGGCACCCCTGCCATTTCTTAAAGGGAAACAATTCTTTAACATTAAATCTACAGAGTTTTAAGTAGTATTACATCTATCTTAAAATAATTAGAAAATGTGAGATGATAAAGCTGTATTCAGTCAATATTATATATTATTATAATACAATGTATAATAATATTTTGTTAGAGTTATCCTTTGTCCTAGGAAAATAAAATTAACAGAATTTTTACAACTGGAAAATACTTTTCATAACTTAATCAGAAGCAGAGCTATTCAAATAGTTTTATGTATTGTCATACTAAACTTTGACACATTTTTTCCTAACATGAGGTATAGTATAAACCACCAAAATTTTACTTAACAAGGTTTTTAAAACACCTGTGAAAGGCAAAATAAATATACAGCAAAAGTGAAAGTTTCCACAAAATTAGGTTTCACTTTTCAAAGCCCTTGGCTCCTTTTCAGTTCATAAGGTAAATCTAATTCCTGATTTTTTTTTTTTTAAGTAAGCTCTACACCCCACGTTGGGTAAACTTATGACCCTGAGATCAAGAGTTGCGTGTTTTACCAACTGAGCCAAACAGGTGCCCCAATTTCTGATAATTTTTTTATTTTAAAATAGTAATATAGAGGAAAAATTTCTGCCTCTTTATGAAGTAATGGTTAGAATACCAAGATGAGCAAATTACTGAGCCACTACATATTTTTTGCTTTAAACATATTTGTCACAAACTACCTGTTATAAAGTTGCTTCCAAATATACTCTCTGAAGCTTTTTTTAAATTTTTTTAAAGATTTTATTTAGGGGCACCTGGGTGGCTCAGTCGTTAAGCGTCTGCCTTCGGCTCAGGTCATGATCCCAGGATCCTGGGATCGAGCCCCGCATCCGGCTCCCTGCACAGCAGGAAGCCTGCTTCTCCCACTCCCCCTGCTTGTGTTCCCTCTCACGCTGTGTCTCTGTCGAATAAATAAATAAAGAGAGAACAATCCTGAGCAGGGTGAGGAGCAGGGGGAGAAACCGACTCCCCCACTGAGCAGGGAGCCAAATGTAGGACTCTATCCCAGGAGCCACCCAGGCGCCCACTCTCTGAAGTTTTAAAAGTAGAAGTGGCTTTTAAAAAACAGTGATCTGGGGCACCTGGGTGGAGGAGTCAGTTGAGGGTATGACTCTTAGTTTTGTCTCAGGTGGTGATCTCAGGTTCGTGAGATCTAGCAGGGTCCAGTCGCACTCAGCAATGGAGTCTGCTTGGAGTTTCTCTCTGCCTCTGCCCCTCCCCCCAATCTCTCTAAAATAAATAAATAAATGTTAAAAAAATAAATAATAGTGATCCTTTGGTTCATAATTTTCCAAAAGGAAACTTATAGGTATGCTTTGACTACTTAGAAAGTGTAGGGGACGCCTGGGTGGCTCAGTCCATTAAACATCTGCCTTTGGCTTGGGTCATGATCCCAGGGTCCTGGGATCGAGCCTCCCATAGGGCTCCCTGCTCAGCAGAGAGACTGCTTCTCTCTCTTCCTCTGCCGCTCCCCCTGTTTGTGCTCTCTCTCTATGAAAGAAAGAAAGGAAGAAAGAAGAAAGTGTACGGCAGCAACCTATAGCTCAGCACCGAATTCAAACCCAGCTCGGAGTGCCTGGGTGGCTCAGTTGCTTAAGGGTCTGACTTTGGCTCAGGTCATGATCTCAGGGTCCTTGCTTGGCAGGGAGTCTGCTTATCCCTCTCTCTCTGCCCGTCCCCCTGATGGTGCTCTCTCTGTCTCTCTCTCAAATAAATAAATAAAAATCTTTTTTAAAAAGATTTTTATTTATTTGACGAGAGAGAGACGGCGAGAGAGGGAACACAAGCAGCGGGAGTGGGAGAGGGAGAAGCAGGCTTCCTGCGGAGCAGGGAGCCTGATGTGGGGCTCGATCCCGGGACCCTGGGATCATGACCTGAGCCGAAGGCAGACGCTTAACTTACTGAGCCACCCAGGTGCCCCAATAAATAAAAATCTTAAAAAAAATTCAAACCTAGCTCTGATTTAATTATGTGACTTTTTTTTTAAGATTTCATTTATTGGGCGCCTGGGTGGCTCAGTTGGTTAAACGACTGCCTTCGGCTCGGGTCATGATCCTGGAGTCCCGGGATCGAGTCCCCGAGCAGGGAGCCCGCTTCTCCCTCTGACCCTCCCCCCCTCATGCTCTATCTCATTCTCTTTGTCAAATAAATAAATAAAATCTTTTAAAAAAAGATTTTATTTATTTATTTGACAGAGAGAGACACTGAGAAAGAGAACACAAGCAGGGGGAGTGGAAGAGGGAGAAGCAGGCCTCCTGCGGAGCAGGCTCCATCCCAGGACTCTGGGATCATGACCCCAGCCGAAGGCAGACGCTTAACGGCTGAGCCACCCAGGCGCCCCTTAATTATGTGACTTTTACCAAGGTATGTAACCTGAGCTTAAATGTCCTCATCACTTAAAATGAGGTTATTACCAATTGCATACAGTTGATTAAAAATAGAGATCTGTGGGTGCCTGCCTGGCTCAGTTGGTGAAGCATGCTCTTGATCTCAGGGTTGTGATTCTGAACCCCATGTTGGATGCAGAGATTACTTAAAAATAAAATCTTTAAAAAAAAAAAAAGAAAACCAACAATGGAGATCCTTAGGGGCACCTGGCTGGCTGAGTGCGTAGAGCGTGAGACTCTTGATCTTAGGGTCCTGAGTTCAAGCCCCTCGTTAGGCGAAGAGCTTACTTACAAAAAAATAGAGATCTGTAAAATGCCTTAAGAGATGCATTTGGGGGTGCCTGGGTGGCTCAGTCGGTTGAGCGGCTACCTTTGGCTCAGGTCATGATCCCGGGGTCCTGGGATCGAGTCCCACATCGGGCTCCCTGCTCAGTGGAGAGCCTGCTTCTCCCTCTCCCTCTGCCTGCCGCTCTGCCTACTTGTGCTCTATCTATCTCACTGTCAAATAAATAAAATCTTTAGGGGCGCCTGGGTGGCTCAGTCGTTAAGCATCTGCCTTTGGCTCAGGTCATGATCCCAGGGTCCTGGGATTGAGCCCCGCATCGGGCTCCCTGCTCAGTGGGGAGCCTGCTTCTCCCTCTCCCCCCGCTTGTGCTCCCTCTCTCGCTGTGTCTCTCTCTGTCAAATAAATAAATAAATAATAATCTTTAAAAAATAATAAAATCTTAAAAAAAAAGAAGTGCATTTGGCCAACATATGTTCATTAAGGCCTTATTCAGTTGGCTCCGGTAATTCAACAGTGGACTAGACAATGGCATGTGGCCCTAATTGTAATGTAGTGGTGCAGGGTATAGAATATCCTCAATAAATTAATCACCTTTCAAAACTTTTGACCTACAGCTCCTTTTTATCTAAAGACAGTAAATTAGTAAATATTTTCTAATGAAATATTTAGAACAGGGGTAAGTTTAAGTTAACTTAAGAACCTATGAAGTTCTTCACAGTGCTCCCCTGTACGTTCTTAATTAGGCCTTGTGGAATTAATCTTCCTAACTGCTCAACTTCCTAGAAATGGAATGAGGCACCAGATGGCACGGTATTTTCTCAACCTCTCCTTGCACAGAAGGAGCAGTGTGAAGCTATTTCATCGGCCAAGTTTTCCCTTCTAATGTCCCAAAAGCAGTATCAGGAGCTGCATAGTTGGAAAACACACACACACACCATGCTAAAAAAACAAAAAACAAAAACAAAAATACATGCAGAAATGAAAACAAAAACTTTTACACTAAGAAGACAACGTGAGGGCGCCTGGGTGGCTCAGTTGGTTAAGCAACTGCCTTCGGCTCCAGTCATGATCCAGGATTGAGTCCCACATCGAGCTCCCCACTCAGCGGGGAGTCTGCTTCTCCCTCTGACCCGCCTCCCTCTCGTGCTCTCTGTCTCTCATTCTCTCTCTCAAATAAATAAATAAAATCTTTTTTAAAAAAAAGAAAAGGAAAAAAGAAGACAACGTGATTAGCACCATCAACCATGGTCCTAATTCTTAATCTAGTGAAGGGGAGCTTAAATAGCCTCTTGCAGGAAAAAGCCATGTGCCGATATTAAAAATAAAAATGCCAAACTAGAAAAGAAAAATAATTTGAAGATAAACCGTGTCTGTCCCTAACCCCGACGTTGGAGATTCTTTTCCTTACGACCCCCACCTTTACCCCAACCCGCCGAGAGGCCAAGGTCCCCTCATTATATCAGAGGGCAAGGAAGAAATTCGAGTGTGAGGATCTCAGGAGAATAAAATTCCCCCGTGGGTCAGGAGGCTTGCAGGTCAGGAGAACTGTGATGTAAGGCCTGATCCCCTTTGAGAAGGTTCCTCCAGGAGTGGCAGGGGCGCTTTTTACCTTTCCTTGACGAAAGCGATGTGGAATTAGTGGCAGAAGTGGAGGAACCAAGCACCTTCCTGGGGGCTCGCGAAGCCACCACTGCGAAGAGGCAAAAGAGAGCATTCAAAACAGCGCAGTAAGGTTCCGACACCGAGTCTCTCAGAACCACGCTCTCACCACAGTCTCCGACCCCGCCGCTTGGAGAGGAGAGCCCCGCGATCCAGAACAGCCCGACAACCCTCCCCTGTCCGCGCCGCTCCTTCCTCCTGGTAAACGGGCCCGGCCGCGGCTTCCAGAACTGCTGGACTAGTCGGCTCACAGGGCGGTGGAGAGCCCTGGCCTCTCCCGCCGGTAGCGGGGCTGCCCGGAGAACCCCCTGCCCTCCACTGCCGTGCCCAACTACCTCACCTTTTCTGTAGGTGCCTGGGACACTGTCCGCTTTCGTCCGCACCATGTTCAGATTCGAGGAGATGAGAGCAATCGATTGACTTTCCAACCGCGGGTGTTTAACTGCACAAGGACCCGAAAAACGAATCTCCCGCCACAGTTTATATTGGTCTCTTTCCCGCGCGCTCTTCGGGCTCTCCAGGGAAGCCGCTCCCATTGGTTCCGCGCCGTCCCCCCGCAACCAATCGCCGTTGTCCCCCGATGACAGCGGCGGGGCTCGGCTCAGTATCGTCCAGTCCATCAGCTTTGCAGAAGCTTGTGATTCGTACCCGCCCCAAGTGGGCGGTGCCAAGACCTTTCCTGGGGTGCCCCAAGAGTGAGTGCCAAGATTATGAGTTAGGGAAATGGGCCTGCTTAGAAAAGAAAACCCAGGAAAGACAGTGAATTACAACATTCCTTCAAAAGTTACCCCAGGATTAAATCCATAATGATTGACTCCAGGAAAAGAAACTTGAAATGAAGCGGATTTTAAAATGCAAATCAGAATAAAGAACTTTTTTTTTTTTAAACCTCAGACAAACTCTCAACAGGGTGCATAACAAAACAATTCTATGGAATGTTAGAAAAAGAAGGTAATTTATTTACAAGGCTTTTCTACGTTTTTATTATGGTGTGAAACTAAAGGAAAAACTGAGTGGATTTTTTATATGTACACACATAAAAAGGAACAAATTAATGAAAGGTCTTCCTGAGATCTATATGGTCTCAGAGTTCCTTCAAAATATGCCAAATGTCAGGGTGCCTGGCTGGCTCAGTCAGTGGAGCATGCAACTCTTGATTTTGGGGTTGTGGATTTGAGCCCCACATTGGATATAGAGATTGCTTAAAAATAAAATATTTTTTATTTTATTTTATTTTTTTAAGATTTTATTTATTTATTTGACAGAGAGAGACACAGGGAGAGAGGGAACACAAGCAGGGGGAGTGGGGGAGGGAGAAGCAGGGCTCCCGCCGAGCAAGGAGCCAGATGCGGGGCTCGCATGACCCGAGCGGAAGGCAGACGCCTAACGACTGAGCCACGCAGGCAACCCCAAAAATAAAATCCTTTAAAAAAAAATGCCAGATGTGCCAAGGGTACATCCCTGACACACAGTGATTATCACGCTAGAACAGGAGCTCACAACTATTTTCTATCCCTATGCATATCTTCTAATTACTCAAAATGCCCCCCGGGGAGTGATTTTTACTCTCTGAAAATCATGCATAAAACTGATCAGATGAGCTTGCCTTGGGATGCACTTTGTTAAATGCTCACTTGAAAGGCAGTCCTGAAAGTGTAAGCAGGCCATTGATTCTCTCCAGTAAATTATGCTTGAACTTTCGGAAAACAGGCTACTTCAATAGACTCAACAACTACTTTGTGTTTTGGAATTAAAGGATCTTGAAAAAAAGATTAAAGAATCTAGACAAGTGAAATTATATATTATATTATAATTATATTAATTGTATTATAATTCTATTAATTACATTATAATAGCAGGAAATGTATTGGAAATTACCTGTAGCTTTGTCTAACACTTGGAGTCTACAGTAGAATTCCTATCAGAAAAATCAACAAGCCCCAGGGTATTCCTTTCTTCTTTGTTATCATGCCCCTCTCAATACACAATCGTTCTTCAATACACATTATTTCCTTTTCAGTTAAAGTGGCTTCTACAAAGGCCTGAATTACTGAATTCAAACTCATATCCCAGATTCCTATGGAGATTAGAACAGCATAGAGAATCTGTCGGTCTTTTCTCTTAGCTCATATGCCAAGTAAATGGCTAGAAAGAATTGTAAATATACCTCTGCACGCAGGAGCAGTCTATTACTATAGCTGCGTTTGTATGTTTGTCTTTAATAATGGGGAAGAATGCATATTAAGGTAAAAAAATTGGGAAACAAGCAGTGATGTCTAGCAAAAATTCTTAATTTAATTGTTTGCTTTGAGGAAGTGCTTCTCCTTTAAGTAAAACACAGGATTGTGTGGTGTGAACTTGAAAATTTCAAAGGCTTAGGGCATTATGAAAAGTTGTAGTACATATGTATGAAATATCTGCCTAAATTTATACAAAAGAGTATCTTTAAGTCATGTTAAATAGATGCGCTTGCTTTCCTCAGGCAGAAGTGCATTTTAATAGACGATAATGACTAAATGGCATTGTATTACATTACATATATTACAAACTGCAGATTACAATCATTAACATATGCTTTATATAAAAAGAATACTTTATCAGGCGCCTGGGTGGCTCAGATGGTTAAGCGTCTGCCTTCAGCTCAGGTCATGATCCCAGGGTTCTGGGATCGAGTTCCGCATCGGGCTCCCTGCTCCTTGGGAGCCTGTTTCTCCCTCTGCCTCTCTCTCTCTCTCTCTCTCTCTGTCTCTCATGAATAAATAAATAAAATCTTTAAAAAAAGAACCCTTTATCCTTTTTTTAAGGAATACTTTATTCTTGAGGACCTAATAATTTCGTCATAATTTATATGATGTACTAAGTCCTATTATAAAAACAACCTTATCATAGTCTGTGTCTTCAAGAAGTTGACATTTATTTTTTTAAAGATTTTATCTATTTATTTGTCAGAGGAGAGAAGAGAGGGAGAGAGCACAAACAGGGGGAGCAACAGGCAGAGAGAGAAGCAGGCTCCCCGCTGAGCAACGAGCCTGATGTGGGGCTGGATCCCAGATCCTCGGATCACGACCCCTTCCGAAGGCAGTTGCTTAACCGACTGAGCCACGCAGACATCCCCAGAAGTTAACATTTAAATTGTCAGAACTAGGGGCACCTGGGTGGCTCAGTCGTTGAGCGTCTGCCTTCGGCTCAGGTCGTGATCCCAGGGTCCTGGGATCGAGCCCCACGTCAGGCTCCCTGCTCGGCGGGAGGCCTGCTTCTCCCTCTCCCACTCCCCCTGCTTGTGTTCCCTCTCTCGCTGTGTCTCTCTCTGTCAAATAAATAAATAAAATCTTTTAAAAAAAAAATAAATTGTCAGAACTAAACAGACACAAATAGGTAAACAATTTGGGTATGTTATATTAATATGAAAAGTAGCAGATTTTTAAGAAGAAACCAAATTTATACTCACTATTAAAGAAAATTCAGAGTATTTAAGGTTTTTTTAAGCTAGAAAATCATATATTTTCCAAATTAATAACGAAGACAATCTATACCCAATGTAAATCAATATACTTATATGATTTTGATTATTTATGTCAATGGAAACATTAGCATAAAAAAGTGAAGCAGGATCCAATTAATGTAATTGTTTAGTTTACATAGACTAATGGGAATGAAGAACCTCTGCGTTTAACAGGAAGTCAGCCAATTAAATTTACTGATGGGGGCACCAGGCAGGCTCAGACAGTGGAGCACAACTCCTGATTATCAGGGTTGTGATTTTGAGCCCCACATTGGGTGTAGAGAGAACTTATAAAATAAAATCTTTAAAAAATTTTATTGATGAGATATATCAGAGGATATTAAGCTCTCCAGAATAGTCTGGCTAATTTTCCCCAGTCCGTTGTCGCAGTGGAGTAGGGAGTAGTGAAACACATGTAAGTCTGGCTTCTCGGGTTGAAATATCTTTGACTTTTTTTTTTAAAGATTTTATTTATTTATTTGAGAGAGAGAGAGAGAATGAGAGAGAAAGCACATGAGATGGGGGGAGGGTCAGAGGGAGAAGCAGACTCCCTGCCAAGCAGGGAGCCCGATAGGGGACTCGATCCAGGGACTCCAGGATCATGACGTGAGCCGAAGGCAGCCGTTTAACCAACTGAGCCACCCAGGCGCCCTATCTTTGACTTTTAAAAAATCACTGCAAAGGGGGCACCTGGGTGGCTCAGTTGGTTAAGCGGCTGCCTTCCACTCAAGTGATCCCAGGGTCCTGGGATCCAGCCCCTCCTGGGGCTCCCTCCCTGCTCATCCAGGAGCGTGTTTCTCCCTCTGCCTCTCCCTCCGCTCATGCTTTCTCTCGCTCACTCTCTCTCAAATAAATAAAATCTAAAAATAATAATAATAAAAATAAAAATCATTGCAAGGGGCGCCTGGGTGGCTCAGTCCATTAACCGGTTAAGAGTCTGGCTCTTGATTTTGGCTCAGGTCATGATCTCAGGGTGGTGAGATTGAGCCCCACCTTGGCATCCAGCTCCTGGCTCAGTGGGGAGTGTGCTTGAGATTTTCTCTCTCCCTTTGCCCCTACCCCCTTGTGCTCTCTCTCTCTCTAAAAATAAATAAATAAACCTTTAAGAAAATAAAAAATAAAAATCACTGCAGGATGGGGGATGGGTTAAATAGGTGATGGGGATTAAATGCACTTGTGATGAGCACCAGGCGTTACATGGAAGTGTTGAATCACTATATTATACATCTGAAACTAATATTACACTGTACATTAACTGGAATTTATTTATTTATTTATTTATTTTTAAGATTTTTATTTATTTATTTGAGAGAGAGAATGAGATAGAGAGAGAGCACGAGAGGGAAGAGGGTCAGAGGGAGAAGCAGACTCGCTGCTGAGCAGGGAGCCCGATGCGGGACTCGATTCCGGGACTCCAGGATCATGACCTGAGCTGAAGGCAGTCGCTTAACCAACTGAGCCACCCAGGCGCCCACATTAACTGGAATTTAAATTAAAAACTTTAAAAAGGACAATTTTGGCAGAAAAAAGTATTATATAAATTCAAAAAAATCACTACAGAGAATTTATGTGGAAGTTCTTGAAAGCCAAATCCCAGCACCTTTTTTATTAGAGCTCTTTCCCCCCTCCCCCCAAGCTTCCTGGGTTGTCTTGGCCTTCCCGGAAAGGACCTGGCTTAAAAAGAATTTAATAGGAAGAGATTTTAGCAGTAAGAATCTAGTACTGGACCACATGGAAATCCTCCATGTGGTCCACCAAAGCAAATCCTCACAGTGGTTACTCTAGCTTGCAAGTGCTATTTTATTTTTTTATTTTTTAAAGATTTTATTTATTTATTTGAGAGAGAGAGAATGAGAGAGCACATGAGAGGGCTTAGGGTCAGAGGGAGAAGCCGACTCCCTGCCCAGCAGGGAGCCTGATGCGGGACTCCATTCAGGGACTCCAGGACCATGACCTGAGCCAAAGGCAGTCCTTTAACCAACTGAGCCACCCAGGCGCCCTTTTTAATTTTTTTTTTAAAGATTTTATTTATTTTTTGACAGAAAGAGAGACAGCGAGGGAGGGAACACAATCAGGGGGAGTGGGAGAGGGAGAAGCAGGTTTCCCGCCGAGCAGGGAGCCCGATGTGGGGCTCGATCGCAGGACCCTGAGATCATGACCTGAGCCAAAGCCAGCCGCTTAACGACTGAGCCACCCAGGCGCCCGCATGTGCTATTTTAAATGTTTTACATAAAACCAGAATAATTTTTTAAAGGCTGGCCTCTCAAATTAAGAGTTTTATCTTTTCCTCGACTGTAGTTGTTACACGTATTTGTACTGTCTTCTCAGCATAATTCCCGATTCTCAAGCCCTACATCTAACGACGCCTAAGAATCACGCGCAGATGAGCTCTGGTACCAGTCTGGTAAACAATGTCAGGAAGCGGGAAAGAGGAGGTGGCAGGGTTGGGAGGGATCTGTGCTGGGGGCGGTGCCACCGCGAGGGGCCGTGCAGGCTGGCGGAACCCGCGCGAGCTAGGTCGGTGTTGCGAAGGGGACCAGTCCGGCGCAGGACGTGGGGCTGTTGGAGCCCAGCTGGTTCCGGCTGGGAAAAATGGCGGTGGCTGGGGCGGTGTCCCGGGAGCAGCTGGTGGGCTGGTGCACCCAGCAGTTACGGAAAACTTTCGGCCTGGATGTCAGCGAGGAGATCATGCAGTGAGACGGGTTCGGGTCTCAGGCGGGAAGGAGCTCTGGGATGTGCACTGACTGAGCGAAAGGGGAAGCGGGGAGGACTAAAAAGTTGATGAGAGTGAAGAAATACGATAAAAGGGCTCTAGGCGCCGAATTTTGACCTCCGGCTTTACAGTTTAGCTCTGGAATAGTGTGTCAGGCTACGCAGTCGGCCGGTGTGGACTTTTTTCTTAGGAAAACACCAGATCTCTGATAATTAGACCTCTTAAGACTGTCCCGGGAGCCAGTTTCCTTATAAATTCTGGAGAGAAGGGGCAAGCCAAAAAATTTTTTCCCCCAGAAATCCCTTGCTCTGAGCATTTTAGTTTACCCGATCTGGGTTGTGTCAAATAAGACCTGGACTTTAAATTGACGCTGCGGTGGTAAGGGGTAAATAGCTCCTGACTGAGGAGTCCCCTGTTCTATTTTCTGTTGTCATTTACCAGTTTTGGAACCTTGGGCATTTTAATTTCCCTCTCTATACCTTAGTTTCCGTGTCTATAAAATGAAAAATTAGCAGGGCTTATCTTTAATACTTTATAATTCTTATGAAGTGGAGATGGTGACATAATTTAGGATTTGTTTTCAATTGATTTATCATGTTTGTTGCGCTACATAACTGCTGCTGGGGCAACGAAGACGACTGAGACCATGGGGTTCTGCCTGGTTGATGAGTGGGGAAATGTAAGGTGTTGTGGGAGCACGGAGTAAAGAACTCCCACTAAGATTTGAGAAACTATGAAGGTTTACTTCAAGGGATGACTTTAACCTGAGAGCTAAAGGGTGGGTAGGTGGAAGTGCAGTATTCTGGCGAGGGGAAAACTTCTACAAAAATTGGACTCAATCAAAGAACCTGAAAGTGTTTCTTGATTTGATTCCTTGTACATAGATGGTGAAACCTAAATTGCCATTTCTAGGGCTTTTGTAGGAAGTGAGTTTCTGAGTTTGGAGAAAACAGACTTGTTGGCAACGAGAGAAAAAAGAAATTAAAAAAAACAAACCCCAAACCCTGCCAAATCGTATGGCTTATCTTTATCCTTGTTTGAAGGCAAGAACAGATTAAGTAGTTTTCAGACATTTTTTTAAAGCAGTGGAATGCTGTCAAATGAGATAATGATACTTTTTTTTTTAAAGATTTTATTTATTTATTTGACAGAGTGAAAGAGTACAACAAGGGGGAGCAGCAGAGGGAGATGAAGAAGCAGGCCCCCTTCTGAGCAGGGAGCCTGATGCGGGACTCGATCGCAGGACCCTGGGATCATGACCTGAGCCGAAGGCAGATGGTTAACCATCTGAGCCACCCAGGCGCCCCGAGATAATGATACTTTGTAAATATACCAAACAGACAAAAAGTCACTCAGTTAAAAAAAAAAACCCAAAAAACCCACAAAGATTGAGGCTACTTTTGATGGATCAACAATGCAGTATGGTTAGATGCAGTCTTTTCAGTCTCAGTACCCACACCCTTTAAAGAACGGTGATCAGAAATTTAAGTTTTATAGTTGAAGAACTAAGTATGGATAAATACCTGCTTGCATTTTTTTTACTCATAAATATAAGCTCTACAAAATTGTTCAAAACTGAAAAAAACACTGAAGCTACCTATAATATAATGCTATTTGAACTCATTTGACTTAGGTTTTTACTAGTTATTGCTCAACAGGCTATGATGCCATGATCAAAGCATTTTTGTGTAAATTTGCTGTGCTTTGCCTGGTATTTTTTTTAATTAATTAATTAATTTATTTGACAGAGAGAGACATAGCGAGAGAGGGAACACAAGCAGTGGGAGTGGGAGAGGGAGAAGCAGGCTTCCCGTGGAGTAGGGAGCCCGATGCGGGGCTCGATCCCAGGACACTGGGATCATGACCTGAGCCAAAGGCAGATGCTTAACAACTGAGCCACCCAGGCGCCCTGCTTTGCCTGGTATTTAATTGAAAATTAGTAATATGGAAGTGTGATAACTTGAAAAATTTGGCATGAGCGGCCTGAATTTTTACAAACAGCACAGAACTACTACCTTCCAAATCAGTGATAAATTTATGGAACATTAAGATGTGTACCCAGGATTAGCAAAATAAACTTTGTTCTATAATCTGCCTTAGCTCATGTTCTGGATGACCGTATTTTGATAAGATTTTGCATATAACACATTTGGATGTATGCTGTTCCTTATTATCCTTTGTTAAATAGTTAAAATAACATTTATTCAAATGTTTCCGGAACTCTTTAAATACTTCCCTAGTGGTTTGAATACTCCACAGTTAAATGATCCCCTGAGATTCCTTGCAGTTCCTTCTGTGAGAACTTGGTAGCAATTAATCTTTTGATGGGGGCTGCTAAGTTTGGGGATCAAGTTGATTAAACTGTAAAAGTCCTGAAATATAGTTGTGTCTTTTTAATCTATGATGGATTAAAAGATGCTCTTAATGAGGCCCAAAGGCACAGGTTTATTCACCTATAGATCATAACTCTGCAAATGTACCACCCCGTTAGGAAAAAAACCTAGTGATCGTACAATCACATGATTTTGTTTTAATTTAAAGGAATGTAGCATTATTATAATTTTTCTTGTATCCAATACCAGTGTGTCTGAATTACAGTCTATTCAGATCTTATAATGCTTTCATGGTCTGATAAGTTTATTTACAAGTTATTTTTTCAATTCTTTCTTTCTTTGATATAACAATCACTGTAGAAATCTAAAAAAATCAGAAAAAGAGGAAGAAACTAAAATTACCATAATACCATAACCCAGAGGTAATCACTGTTTGTCTCTTAGGGTTTTTCCTATGCGTATTATAATTTATTTTCAAAACATATTCATCTTAGAGGAAAAAATAAAATAAACTGTCTTTAATCATACCACTCAGTGGTAATCATTTTAGTATATAACCTTCTGGCCTTTTTTCTACACGTAAGTGTATGGATATACACATTTCTTTTAGCAATTGTTATTGCTCTCATATACTCTACATTCTATCCTGTTATTTCACTTACCATTATATGAAAGCATTTTTTTCAGGTCAATAATAATTATTCATAAATTTCACTTTTAGTAGTGGCATATCACATTTTGTAAAGTCCGAAAACTTGAATTCATTAGTCCTTCCCATCAATGGATGTTTTAAATAGCTTCTAGTTTTTCATTAATTCAAATAGTGATGCAGTTAACATTTTGCATAAAATTTCCTGTAGAGTCCTGTAAATGGAATTACTGGATTATTTTTAAGGCACTTTAAATATATGGGCCTGTCCATTTTTAGAAAAGTTATACTGACTTGAACTATTAGCTCATTTCACTTCTAGGAACCCTTTATAACATTTCCTTAAAATAGATCTGCTTATTCTAATGTGATGCTAATCTTTATTTGTAATTTTTTTTTTTAAAGATTTTTTTTGAGGTAATCTCTACACCCAATGTGGAGCTTGATCTCAACCCCAAGATCAAGAGTCAAATGCTCTATGGACTAAGCCAGCCAACTGCCCTAATTATAATTTTTGAGAATATTAAATCAATAACTGGTTAGACTGTCTTATATACTCATATTTTTAGCAAAAAAGAAATTTTAGGTTTTGTAGTATAAAGATTGAGTCATTTGTATTCCTAGGAAAATATAATGACTGCAGTTACGTAGTTAGAGAAAGTATTCCTATGTTAAGGACAGCTCCAAAGCCCTATCTTCAAAACATTAATTCTAATCTTCTAACAAGATTATATGAAGGTTAGATTATGGACTACTTGAGGTCAGGATTTTTCTCCCAATCAAACTTATATCCCTAGCATCTAGCATAGAATTTGGCACGATCCACTTGAGTGGATTAACGAATGGTTTGTACTACATTGATTTCTGTTGTAATTGTTGAAAGACATAGTGTAAGCAGGTCTTGTTTCAACAACTTATATTTTTGCTTCCTGAGGTATGTTTTGTCAATTGAGAGTGCTGAAGAGATACGAGAATATGTTACTGACCTCCTTCAGGGAAATGAGGACAAAAAAGGTCAATTCATAGAGGAGCTTATAATGAAATGGCAAAAGAGTGATCAGGAATTGAGTTCTGATGCTCTGCAACAGTCCTTCAAAAAAGATGGTAAGTTAACATAATTGAAGTTGAAATATTGGTAAATGGGCCAGTTTATAGGACCTGATATTTTCTCTCACTGCTATTTCCTCACAGCTAACTTAAGCAGAATCAAATGTATACATATTTTTAGTTCAGTTGTACTCAAATTGTAAAGAATATTGTTTTAGTTCAGACTTTTTGAACTTTGAAAATACCGCAAAAATGCTTGTTTGCAGATACAAATGTGGTTTCAGAATAGTTTGAAAAATTTATCCATGGATTAAAAAAAACACTTTTCAGTTATATATATACCTGGATAAAAGTAAATGTTGACCAATTCTAGTATGAATAGCATTTAGAAGTAACTATTTAATTAGAAGATACAAAAGATAAACACCAAACTAAATAACCTAAGTCATTATTATTATACAATCTAAAATATTAGATTTTAATTTACCATTTTAATCCTAGCCAGTAGTCTTTATCATCTACTATCTTGAAAATTATGGCTTAAATATAATTCTGGTTTGAGAGAAAAAGCTAATGTAAAAAGCTGCCTGACTTCATATCTTCACTCTAAATATTAAGCGTCATCTTCTCTTTATTAGCTATTAGTTCACCAATGAATCCTGCTATTATTAATCTATGTACATATATATGTATATAATTTTTTTTTTCTTTAAAGAAATGTTAGATGGGCAGAGATCCGGAGACCAGCTAAAGAGGAGTAGGCGGAAAGGAAGAAATAGACAGGAAGTTCCTGCATTTACTGAACCTGACACAACCAGGGAGGTCAAAACACCTTTTGATTTGGCCAAGGTGAGTGCTTATAGAATGAGTCTTTTTCTAGTTCTATGAAAAAGGGGAGGTGACTGATACATTTCAGAGAGCAAAGTGTACAAATTGGTCTAGAGTGGCAATTTTTCAACAAATGCATGAATTTTTTGGAGAGAAAGTGACTCAAAAATCTAATGTAAGAAAGTAATCAGAAATGCATGCAAAGGGGTGCCTGAGTGACTCAGTTGGTTAAGCCAAAACTCCTGGTTTCCGCTCAGGTCATGATCCCAGGGTTATGAGATTGAGCCCCATGTCAGGCTCCACAGTTAGCAGAGAGTCAGCTTGGGACTCTCTCTCTCCCTCTCCCTCAGCCCCTCCCCACAGCGCTCTCTCCCTCTCTAAAATAAATAAATAAATCTTAAAAAAAAAAAGAGATGCATGCAGACAAACTTGAAAATTTGAATTGACCTGTTTAACAGTAAGAGAAAGATAAAATTAATTATGGTTCCCTCGGGCACCGGGTGGTTCAGTTGTTAAGCGTCTGCCTTCGGCTCAGGTCATGATCCCAGGGACCTGGGATCAAGCCCAGCATCAGCCTCCCTGCTCAGTGGGAAGCCTGCTTCTCCCTCTCCCACTCCCCCTGCTTGTGTTCCCTCTCTCAGTCAAAAAATAAATAAAATCTTTAATAAAAAAAAATTATGGTTCCCTCATTTGATAGAATACCATATGCAACTAATAAAATTGTTCTCTAAAATATATAATTTGGGAAAACACTCATAAAATATTGAGTGAAAAATGCATGAATAAAATATGTTTGTTTGATTTTTTTTGTGTTTAAAAATTACTTATTCTGTGTACACACAAACGTACTTTCACACACATACACATACAAACCTAGGAATGCTATAAGGAAAATGTTAAAACTGGTGTTTCTTCAGGTAATATGACAATAAGTGTTTTAATTTTTCTTCTTTATACTCTTGTATTTTCTATTTTTTATTTTTACAATGAACAAGAATAGTCTTTTTTAAAAAAACAGCTTTATTGAGGTGTAATTGACATACATATATAATTGCACATACTTAAGATGTACAATTGGTAGGTTTTTTTTTTACCATCTTAACCATTTTTAAATGTACAGGTTAGTAGTATTGAAAGTACTTTCATATTGTTGATGCGGTAGATCTCCAGAACATTTTCATCTTGCAAAACTAAAACTCTGTATCCATTAAATAGCTCCCCATTTTCTCCTCCTCCCAATCCCTGTCAACCACCATTCTACTTTCTGTTTCTATGAATTTGACTGTTTTACATCTAAGTGGAATCAAACAGTATTTGTCTCTTTGTGCCTGGGTTATTTCACATAGCATAGTGCTCTCAAGGCTCATTTCTGTTAGAGTATATGACAGAATTTCCTTCTTTTTTCAGGCTAAATAATATTTCATTTTATGTATACACCACATTTTGTTTATCCATTCATCCCTCAATGTACATTTGAGTTGCTTTCACTTTTTGGCTGTTGTGAATAGTGCTGCTCTGAACATGATATGCAATTATCTGTTCAGGACCCTACTTTCAATCCTTTTGGATGTATACTCAGAAGTGGGATTGCTGGATCATATGGTAGCTCACAAATAGACTTTTTTAGATGGAAAAAAAACCCCAAAATAATGACTAATATAATAAAGACCCATGTACTTACCACCCACAATTGATAATTCTTAACATTTTTTTTGTATTTTCTTCACTTTTTATATTCTTTTTTATTGTTTATTAATTTATTTATTATTATTTTTTTAAAGATTTTATTTATTTGACAGAGACACAGCGAGAAAGGGAACACAAGCAGGGGGAGTGGGAGAGGGAGAAGCAGGCCTCCCAGTGAGCAGGGAGCCCGACGCGGGGTTTGATCCCAGGACCCTGGGATCATGACCTGAGCCGAAGGCAGATGCCTAACGACTGAGCCACCCAGGCGCCCCTGTATTCTTTTTTAAAATAAAATAAACGAGGGAGCACCTGGCTGGCTCAGTCAGTAGAACATGTGACTCTTAATCTCGTGGTCATGAGTTTGAGTCCCATATTGGGTGTAGAGATTACATAAAATAAAAGGAACCTTACAAAGAACGTAGAAGTTCTCTTTGTTCTCTCTACCCACTGGTTCTTGATTTTGCCCCCCAGGGAATATGTCTGGAAACATTTTGACTGTCACAACATGGGGCAAAACGGTGCTACTGGCATCTAGTGAGTAGAAGCCAAGGATGCTCCTAAACATCCTGCTTAACACAGGAGAGCCTCCTGTTTTAACAAAAAAGCATCAGTAATGCTTAGGTTGAGAAACTAATACACACTTCTGTTTCCTCCCACCCTGCAGATGATTACTATCATGAATTTGGTATGAATCTTAATAGTCTATTTTTTCACATATAGGAGTACATTAATATATAGTATAGTTTTGTGTGATTTTTTAAAATGTAGACAAATAGCATACTGTCATTTTGCAGGCCCTTTTGAGAGCTATCCATGGTGACACATAGATTTGGTTTGTTTCTCTTAACTCCTATGTAATATTCCATTGATTTAATTTCTCCATTAATTCATAAATGCACTTTTATCTTGTTTATAATAGTTTGCTGTTGTGAATACTGCAGTGGACATTCTTGTACATATTTCCTCCAGGTACATTTGAGAGTTTCTCTAGGTTGTATTTACCTGTTATTAGAATTGCTGGGTTATAGGCTTTGTTAATTTTTCTTTTATCGAAACTACTAAATTAATTTCTAAAGTAGTTGTGCCAATTTTATCCTCCTTCCATCCAGGTAGCAATTTCCGTTTTCTCCTTCTTTGCCAATACATAATATTGTGAAGCCTTTAAAGTTTTGCCCTTTTTAAAAATATTCTTATTTTTATTTTAATTTTTTTTTAAGTCCTCTCTACACCCAGTGTGGGATTTGAACTTACAACCCTGAGATCAAGGGTCACATTCTTTACTGACGTAGCCAGGCACTGCAATTTTTGCCTATTTTAAGTATAAGAAATGGTACTTAATTTTACTTTGCATACACATGAATTCTAAATTGAGGGTGTGTCATTTTGGAGAGTTTGTTGATTTATTTTTGGTTTCCAATTTTTTGGACTTTTGGATTATTATGAGCTACTTATTCATATTCTTCACCTGCTTTCCTACTGAGTTGATAGTCTTGTTCAAATTGATTTATAGGAGTTCTTTATGTAGTCTGTGTGTGATTTTTTTTTTTTTGAAGATTTTATTTATTTATTTGACAGAGACACAGCAAGAGAGGGAACACAAGCTGGGGGAGTGGGAGAGGGAGAAGCAGGTTCCCGCTGAGCAGGGAGCCCATTGCGAGGCTTGATCCCGGGACCCTAGGATCATGACCTGAGCTGAGGGCAGACGCCCAATGACTGAGCCACCCAGGCACCCCTGTGTGATTTTTTTATTATGTATGTTGTAGATTTCTACTAGTCTGTTTTTCCTTTGTGTTATCTTTTGACTCACAGGAATTTTTAATTTTAATGTAGTTATATGTATTGATCTTTTTCTTTGTTTTATGTTTTTTTTTAAAGATTTTATTTATTTATTTGAGAGAGAGAGAGAATGAGAGATAGAAAGCACGAGAAGGAAGAGGGTCAGAGGGAGAAGCAGACTCCCTGCTGAGCAGGGAGCCCGATGCGGGACTCGATCCCAGGACTCCAGGATCATGACCTGAGCCGAAGGCAGTCGCTTAACCAACTGAGCCACCCAGGCGCCCTGTTCTATGTTTTTTATGGCTTACTTAAGTCTTAAGGCATTTTTCCCATCCCAAAGTGAAAAATATATTCTCCTAAATTTTTCTCTAATAGTTTAAAAGTTACAGTTTTCACATTTAGGTTTGTAATCAATCTGAACATTATTTTGAGTAATTTTTGTATTACTCTTATCAGTAAAATTACTTGTTTTTAAAGTAGAAGATGTATTGCATAGATATGTGTGAATGTATATTTTATAAGTGGTGACTGCAAGTGTATAGAATCTTAATAAGGTAAAACTATAGTGGGAGCATAAAGAGTATATTTTCTGGTCAGAGTGATCAAATCATGGATAACATTTTTTTTTCTTTTAAGTAAGCTCCATGCCCAACGTGGGGCTTGAACTCATGACCCCAAGACCAAGAGTTGCATGCTCCACTGACTGAGCCAGCCAGGTGCCCCAAATAATGGATAAAATTTTTAAAGCCTTATTTCATTTTTTTAAGAATAATCATGGGGGCACTTGGGTGGCTTAGTCGGTGGAGCCTCTGACTCTTGGTTTCATCTCAAGTTATGATCTCAGGGTTGTGAGATTGAGCCCCATGTTGGGCTCTGTGCTCAACACTGAATCTGCTTGAATTTCTCTCCCTCTGCCCCTCTCCCAGCTCGTGTGTATGTGTGCTCTCGCACACGTACTCTTTCTCTCTCTCTGTCAGATAAATAAATCTTTAAAGATAAATAAGTAAAATAATCATTAAATAATAGCATAAAATACAATAATGAAAGGAAAGATAGAAAAGAAAGTCAAATTTTTTTAAAGTAATTATAGATTGTGAAAACTGCTGTGAAAAAAATAAAAAGGGCAGTGTGATAGGCAGTAGTTGGTAGGAAGGAAGCTAGTTTATATAGGGTATTCAGGGAAAGCCTCTCTGAGGGAGTGAAATTATAGCTAAGAACTGAACACTGAGAAGGAACCAGTATATAAAGAGATGGGCTAGGAACAGTTCAGACTGAGGGAATGACAAGTGCAAAGGGTAGATGGGGATAGGTGTTCTGGGAACTATGAGAAGACTGTGTGGCTGGCACATAGTGAACAGGGGAAGAGTGATATGTAGATGAGGGTGGAGAGCACCTGGAGGCCTTATCTCAAGCTTTTTAGAGCGTTATAAGTAGCTTGGATTTTTATTCTCAGCACAGTGGGAAGCCAGTGAATGGTTTTAAGCAGTGCGGTGATACGCTATGAATTTTCTTGCTTGCTGGTTCTTCCCTTCTCTACTGTATTTCTCAATGTATACTCATTTCCCATTATGTATATGAGAACTCCTCAAAGCACAGCCTTCAAATACCTTATTTTAATGTTACTGGATAATTTAATGGGAGTCAAATACAAGTTTCTGTTTAGATATTTTAATCTCCTCACCACCATCACTGATACCCAAAGATATAATGGACTAGTTTGAAAAAATGGCAGCCTGCTAGATTAGATAAAATCTGTAGCACTTTTTTAGATTTTAATTTTTACCTAAATCGACTTAAATTATCTCTATATCTCAATTCTTGGCTTTGGACATTAGGGCGTGTCACCTCTTTATACTTAGCAAAGAATTGTTCTCTTCCTTGTAGTAATTTTCCCAACCATTAGAACTCTTAAGATTTTTCTTCTCTGGGGACGCCTGGGTGCTCAGTTGGTTAAGCGTCTGCCTTTGGCTCAGGTCATGATCCCAGGGTCCTGGGATCGAGTTCTGCATCGGGCTCTCTGCTGAGCAGAGAGAGAGCCTGCTTCTCCCTCTGCCTGCTGCCCCCCCTACTTGTGCTCTTTCTGTCTTCCTCTGACAAATAAGTGAAATCTTAAAAAAAAAAAAAAGATTTTTCTTCTCTGAAAAGGGAAAGCAAGAGGCATCTATACAATTAAGTGTCTGAATGTTTGTCCCCCCACCCAAATTTATATGTTAAATGCTAGTGTGATTATATTAGGAAGTGGGGCCTTTAGGAGGTTCTTAGGTCATGAAGGTGGAGCCCTCATGAATGGGATTAGTATTCTGGTTTTTTTTTAAGATTTTTAAAAATTTATTTGTCAGAGAGAGAGAGCACAAGGAGGGGGAGCAACAGGCAGAGCGAGAAGCAGGTTCCCCGCTGAGCAAGGAGCCCATGAATCGATCCTAGGACCCTGGGATCATGACCTGAACCAAAGGCAAATGCTTAACCAATTGAGCCATCCAGGCATCCCTGGGATTAGTATTGTAAAAGAGATCCCACAGAGCTCCCTAGCCTTATTGTGTCATGAGATAGTGATCTAGAAGAAATTCCTGTGACCTGGAAGAGGGTCACCAACCATGCTGGTACTCTGATCTTAGACTTCCAGCCTTTAGAAGTGTGAGAAATAAATTTTGATTGTTTATAAGCTGCCCAGTCTGTGATATTTTATTATAGCAGCTTGATTGGACTAAGACAGAGGCTGATAAATATAGTTCTCTTTTTAAAATTTTTATTTTATAATATATATAGAGAAGTGAACAGATTCATTTTCACAAACTGACCATACCTATATAGCCAGAAAAAAAACATTACCATTCCTCTAGAGGACCCCCATTTTGCCCCAAAATGACATCCTTCCCAAGGGAAAACACCTTCCTGACTTTTAACACCATAGGTTAGCTTTGCCTGCTTATGAATTTTGTGTAAATGGAGCTAAATAGTATGTACTCTTTAGTGTCTGGCTTCTTTGAATTAACATGGTTTATAAGAATTATCTATATTGTTTTGTATAGCTGTATTTTTTCATTCTCATTGCTACAGAGGATTCTATTAAGTGAATACATCAATCTGTTGAACATTTGGATTGTTTTCCATTCCAGTGCTACAATGAACATTTGGTGAACATTTTTGCACATTTCTGTTGTGTATATATCCAAGAACTGAAATGCTGGGTCACAAGATATGCGTATGTTCAGCTTTAGTAGATACGAGTTTATACTCCCCAACGGTGTATGAAAGTGTTAACTGTTCTTCCTGTATCCTTGCCAGCACTCCGTATTTTCTGTCTTTTTCAATTTAGCCATTCTGGTTGGTATTGCATTTTGGCTTTTATTTTGCATTATCTTGATGAGTAACGAAGTTCATTAAGCACCTTTTCAGGTGTCTGGTGACCAGTTGGATATTTTCTTTTATGAAGTTCCTGTTTAGATCTTTTGCCCATTTTTCTGTTGTGTCATCTTTTTCTTATGGAGCTATTTTTTTTTAATTTTTTAAGATTTATTTATTTTATTAATTAAAAAATTTTTTAAAGATTTTATTTATTTATTTGACAGAGATAGAGACAGTGAGAGAGGGAACACAAGCAGGGGGTAGTGGGAGAGGGAGAAGCAGGCTTCCCACTGAACAGGGAGCCCGATGCAGGGCTCGATCCCAGGACCCTGGGATCATGACCTGAGCCAAAGGCAGACGCTTAACGACTGAGCCACCCAGGCACCCCAAGATTTATTTATTTATTTTAGAGAGAGAGAGTTAGAGCACAAGTAGGGGGAAGGGCAGAGGGAAAGGGGAGAGAGAGAATCTCAAGCAGACTCCCTGCTGAGCTTTGAGTGGATCAGACTCGGGGCTTGATCTCACAACTCTGAGATCATGACCTAAGCCAAAATCAAAAGTCGGATGCTTAACCACCTGAGCCACCCAAGCACCCCTTTCTTGATTTTTCTTATTTTATTGATCATATTTCCAAATCTGTGAGTATCATCTGCTTTTAGGGACATTTTTGTTTCTTATGATCTGCACTTTAGCTACACTTAAATATGCCACATAAATAGCTTTTACTGCTACATTTACCTTCCACCAGTATAATAGAGGACTGAAAGCTACTAGCAGAAAAGGCAAGGCATATCAGCTAGTTTTTCTATAATATAACCTTTCTTCAGATCCTTGATGATAATCCTTAATTTGTATTTCTCCCACTCCTTTCCTTCTGTCATGGTTCCTAGGTAGTGTATAAGTCATCATTGAACAAAACTGAGGTTTTTCTCTTCTTGATTGTTTGCATTATCATTAATTATTTGATGTTATTTCTGATATCTTTGTATAATTAGGCACAAGAGAACAGCAACTCCTTAAAGAAGAAGACAAAGTTTGTCAGTTTATACACAAAAGAGGGACAGGACAGGCTTGCAGTCCTGATCCCTGGTCGCCATCCTTGTGATTGCCTGGGCCAGAAGCACAAGCTAATCAATAACTGTCTGATCTGTGGGCGCATTGTCTGTGAACAGGAGGGCTCTGGCCCCTGCTTTTTCTGTGGTACTCTGGTAAATTGTTTCTTTTATATTTTATTTTACTGTCCTTTGGTTGAATACATAGGGATATTCACATCCCCAGTAATTTCTCTTTTTCTTAGGAAATTTCTTCCCTCCAATGTCCAGTAAACTCTAGTAGCAGGAATTTGATTAGTCAGAAACCCAAGGTTATGTCTTAGTACTGAGGACTATTTGTGAGAAGAGTTTTGAGTATATACATTGTTGAGGACTCCAAATCTAATACTGTAACATAATTCTCATATTATTATAGCTTCTATTTCCAGGACACCACCTTTTCACCTTCATTGTCTGAGAGAATGACTTCAAGAGTGTGGCAGTAATAACTGTCTTACAAACACCCTAACAAGTTGTCTAGAAAACTTACTCTTGCCAGTTGAACAGGCTGGCAGAAGCAGTGGCATTAGATGTTGGTGAAGACATCCATTTTATATTGCTTTGTTTTTTCTTCTCTTATGGGTCCTTTAATTATTCAGTACACTCAAAAAATAAGCTGATAGTGGATGACCTGAAAAATGTAGTGTCTTCCATCAAAAATATTCATAAAACAAAAACAAAAATTAATCAGACAGCAGTAAATATCCTCTCATATGGGGCTTTCTCTAGAGAAATGCCCTGTGGCAGAAACTTTGTGTGCCACTGAGGCAACTTCTAGGCAATTTGAGTGTTTTCCACTAGATCCCTTGCATCCTTTAGTTCAAGAATCAGAGTAATGTAAAGCAAATTGGCTTTGAAGTCTTACAGCTTTGTAAACTCAGTATGAAATTGTTTTATTTTGTTTTTTTGTATAGGTTGTTTTTTTTAAGATTTTTAAAAATTTATTTATTTGACAGAGAGAGACAGCGAGAGAGGGAACACAAGCAGGGGGAGGGGAGAGGGAGAAGCAGACTTCCCACTGAGCAGGGAGCCCGATGCAGGACTCGATCCCAGGACCCTGGGATCATGACCTGAGCTGAAGGCAGATGCTTAACAACTGAGCCAAATGACTGTTTTTAAGTAACTCCTTTTTTGCCTTCTTTCTTATAGTTGCAGTGATTTTATAATAAACAGAACTTTTTCTTTGCTTAATATATTCATTATTTTATAAGTAGGTAATATTCGAAGGCAAAGAAATGAAATATATATAGTATAAAAGTTAGACTAATTTTCACTGATGGCACTGTAATTTGCTTTTTCTGCTTCTTTCTAATAAGACATCTGCTTATAACTTCTTTTGTAAGATTTGGATTTCATGATTAGAACTGGAAGTCTTTTTAAAAAACGTGTATTTTTTCCCAGTATTCTGTGATGGCAAATCTTTGTCCTTTGAAAGTAGGTTAGTTTTTTTTCTTTTTTTTTAACTATCAAAACATTCAGGGATACTTCCAGTGAGATAAGTTTTTTCTGTGGTTCATAAAAGAAGGGATAAGTGGAAAGAGACTAGGGCAAACTCATTTGGATATGTATATTTTTGGTGTATTTGCTTGGATAAAAAAAACACCCAACAGTCTCATTATTTTATTGCCATATCTAATGTGTAATTTGAGGTTACATTTTAGGATATCAAGCAAACAAAATTAATGTAACTTGGATCATGTGTCTTACTCTTATTACTTTATAGGTATGTACTCGTGAAGAACAAGATATTTTGCAGCGTGACTCAAACAAGAGCCAGAAACTGCTGAAAAAGCTAATGTCAGGTAGGCAGCAATCTTCTGATTGGATCATCATGGTGGTAGGTACATCTTGTATCTGTGATTGTTTCTTTCTTGTACCTTGCTATGCAAGATGCAGTTTATTCATTCATTTATTCTACAATCATTTATTTTTTTAAGTTATTAAAACCACCTAACATTGAGCAAAAAACTACTAATAATATTGGATTATAACCCAAAGAATAAAATTAATGGCCTGAATTAAATGAATAAGTTAAATGGGAGAGAAGGGACAGCTCTTTATTATAGAAGAATTCCAATTATTACCATGAAGGAATGAGGATTATAGAAAATCGCCATTTAGAATACCACAGTTTTAGTAATTGCCACGAGCAAGATCCACTAATGGATGCTAAAATTGTTGGATGAAAGTTTAAGAATGGGAGATTTGCAAGTTCATGAAAAACCAGGAAAGACTGAAGAATTATCACAGATTAGAGGACGCTAAGGAGACATAAGTAACTGCAGTGTGGGATTCTGAATTGGATCCTAGAACGGGAAGATAACGTTAATGGCAAAAATGTTGGAATCCAAATAAAGGCTGTAATTTAGTTAATAGTATTATACTAATGTTAATTTCTTTGAATAATTATACTATGGTTATGTAAGATAAGGTATTAACATTAAGGGAAGCTTACTGAAAGTTATACAGAAGTCTACTTTTTTTTTTTTTAGCAACTCTTTTCTAAGTCTTTTATAGTTGAAAACACATAAAAAAATAGTTAAGGACGGGGCACCTGGCTGGCTCATTTGGTGGAGCATGTGACTGTTGATCTCAGGGTTGTGAGTTTGAGCCCCATGTTGGGTGTAGAGATTACTTAAAAACTTAAAAATAAGATTTTATTAAAAAAATTTTTTTTTAAATTTTATTTACTTATTTATTTTACAGATGTTATTTGAAAGAGAAATAGGGGTGGGGGGGCAGAGGAAGAGGGAGAAACAGGCACCCCTCTGAGCAGGGAGCCCTATGCGGAGCTCAAGCCCACGATCCTGAGATCATGACCCGAACGGAAAGCAGATGTTTAACTGACTGAGCCGCCCAGGCACCCCAAGATTTTATTTTTAAAATCTCTACACCCAAGGTGAGGCTCAAACTCATAACCCTGAGGTCAAGAGTCACATGATCCACCAACTGAGCCAGCCAGGTACCCCGAAAATAAAATCTTAAGAAAAAAATAGTTAAGGAAATTTTTATCTTAAAGATTATTTATTTGAGAGAGAGAGACAGAGATAGCGAGAAGAGAGCATGAGCAGGAGGAGAGGGAGAAGCATGGGAGCCAGATGTGGGGCTCAACGTGAGGCTCCATCCCAGGACCCTGGGATCATGACCTGAGCTGAAGGCAGACACCCAACCCACTGAGCCTCCCAGATGCCCCAGTTAAAGATTTCTAAAAAATTTTTTTTGTAAAGATTTTATTTATTTGTTTGATGGAGAGAAACACAGTGAGAGAGGGAACATAAGCAGGGGGAGTGGGGGAGGGAGAAGCAGGCCTCCTGCAGAGCAGGGAGCCCATTGTGGGACTCGATTCCAGGACCCTGGGACCATGACCTGAGCTGAAGGCAGACGCTTAATGACTGAGCCACCCAGGCGCCCCAAGGATATTTTTAAAAGGAAAAACAGTGTACTCATTATTTCCCACTTATGCAAATTTTTGTTTTTGCTTTAGTTCATTGTTTTGGTTTTTTTTTTAAAGATTTATTTATTTATTTTAGAGAGAGCTCGCACACACAAGTGGAGGGGACAGCGAGAGGGAGAGGGAGAGAGAATCCTCAAGCAGATTCTTCACTGAGCGAGGAGCCCTATGTGGGGAAATATCCCAGGACCCTGAGATCATGACCTGAGCTGAAATCAAGAGTCGACTACTTAACTGACGACTGAGCCACCCAGGCGCCCCCATGGTTTCTTTCTTTTTTTTTAAATAAAGATAGATTGATTGGTATTATAAAGTAGTGATCATAATGTGTATAGAACTTTATGTTTTCCGGAGCGCCTGGGTGGCTCAGTTGTTAAGCGTTTGCCTTCAGCTCAGGTCATGATCCCAGAGTCCTGGAATTGAGCTCCGCATTGGGCTCCCTGCTCAGTGGGGAGCCTGCCTCTCCCTCTCCCATTCCTCCTGCTGTGTTCCCTCTCTGGCTGTGTCTCTCTCTGTCAAATAAGTAAATAAAATCTTAAAAAAAAAAAACTTTATGTTTTCCTTTTTTTCAACTGGTATTTTATAATTAGTTTCTATGTTGCTATCTATTCTTCATATTTATTGTTTTTAGTGGCCAAGAATAGTCTGTTAACTTGAATTATTGTAATTTGATCACCTACTTTTCAGTTGCTAGATATTTTGACTCTTAAATCTTTCAGTTTATTTCCCTGGGATAAATTCTTAAGAATCAGATTATTGAGTCAAAGAATGTGATTTTTTTTTTTTTTAAAGTAGTCTCTACACCCTACCTGAGGCTTGAACTCACAACCCTGAGATTAGGAGTTGCATGTTTCACTGACTGAACCAGCCAGGTGCCACAAAGAATATGATTCTTTAGGGGCACCTGGGTGGCTCAGTCTGTTAGGTGTCTAATTCTTAATTTTGGCTTAGGTCATGATCTCAGGTTTGTGAGATCGAGCCATGCAATAGGCTCCGCACTGGACATGGAGCCTGCTTAAGATTCTCTCACTCTCCCTCTGCCCTTCCCCACTCTCTCTCCCTCTCTTAAAAAAAAAAAAAAAAAAAAGATTTTTAAATTTACTTTTTTAACGATATGATTTAAAAATTGAAGTGTAATTGACATTCAATTTAATATTAGTTTCAGGTGTACAACATAGTGATTGACAGTTGTGTATGTTGTGAGGTGCTCACCACAAGTGTAGTTACTACCATCCGTCACCATATGATGCTATTAAAATACCATTGACTAGGGGTACCTGGGTAGCTTAGTCGGTTGGGTGTGTGCCTTCAGCTCAGGTCATGATCCCAGAGTTCCAGGATTGAGTCCTGCATTGGGCTCCCTGCTCGGCGGGGAGTTTCCTTCTTCATCTGCCCTCACCCCACTCGTGCTCTCTCTCTCTCTGTCAAATAAATAAATAGAATCTTAAAAAAAAAATTAAATACTATTGACTATATTCCCTGTGCTGTACCTTTTATCCCTGTGACTTAATCATTCCATAACTGGAAGCCGGTACCTCCTCCACTCCCCTTCATCCCTTTTTGCCCATCTCCCCCCTCTCAGTGCCCCCCCGGCAACCACCAGTTTTTCTCTGTATTTATGGGTCTGTTTCTGCTTTTGTTTGTTTGCTTTGTTTTTTAGATTCCACATATAAGTGAAATCATATGGTATTTGTCTTTAATATCATCATTTTTGACACTTAAAATGTATTTGCCATATTACTTTACCAAAATATACCAATCTGTTAACAGGATAGTGACTAAAACCTGTCACTATTGAATTTTGACATTTCAAATATTTTTATCTCTATACTTAAAAATTTTTTTATTGAAGGGGCACCTGGGTGGCTCAGATGGTTGGGCGTTGGCCTTCTGCTCAGATCATGATCTCTGGGTCTGGGGATTGAGCCCCATGTCGGCTTCCCGGCTCAGCTGGGAGCCTGCTTCTCCCTCTCCCTCTGCCTCTCCCCTTGCTTGTGCTATCTCTGTGTGTGTCTCTCTCTCTCCAATAAATAAAATCTTTAAAAAAAATTTTATTGAAGAAGTTGAACATATCTCCCTATCTTTTCAGTTAGGATTTAAGATCATTATTATAAGAAAAGTTAGTTCTAAGTGTTTTTCTTTTTCTTTTTTTTTTTAAGATTTTATTTATTTATTTGACAGAGACAGAGACAGAGAGAGAGGGAACACAAGCAGCGGGAGTGGGAGAGGGAGAAGCAGGCTTCCCGCTGAGCAGGGAGCCCGATGTGGGGCTTGATCCCAGGACCCTGGGATCATGACCTGAGCTGAAGGCAGACGCTTAACGACTGAGCCACCCAGGCGCCCCTATGTGTTTTTCTTATATTCAGAACACAAGAATCTCTCTCTCTCTCTCTAATCTTAAAAGAGAGGCTTTTTTTTAAGATTTTATTTATTTATTTATTTGACAGAGAGAGACACAGTGAGAGAGGGAACACAAGCAGGGGGAGTGGGGGAGGGAGAAGCAGGCTTCCCTCAGAGCAGGGATCCCGATATGGGGCTTGATCCCAGGACACTGGGATCATGACCTGAGCCAAATGCAGACGCTTAATGACTGAGACACACAGGCACCCCTTAAAAGAGAATTTTGACAGGACTTTGAACAGGCCTGGAGTTTGAATAAAGAGAAAGGTTAGCCTTCAATATAGCCTTGTTTTCCTAACACATCTTGGGGCTTGGTTTTTTCATAATTTATGACTCTCTTTTCTGGGATATATAGATTTTTGGTTTGCTGTCACACAGGAGATGACACATGGTCCAAGTAATGAATGTGGGCTTGTTAGACCTAAGTTTAAATTTTGTTTCCACCTTCTGATTTCTACCTGAGTGACTCAATAAGTTTATTATTGTCTCTGAACTTCTTTACAGAAAAAGAAACTGTCTTACACAGTTATTGGGAGAATTAAATAACGTAATATATTAAGTGCCTTAGCATCTAATAAGTTTTCAGTATTCATTTCTGTCCCTTTCCTGCAATTTCTACTCTTTTTTCTTCCATTATTTAGTTTTTAGTTTTGCTATGTGAAAGTATGTTTAAAGGTCATAGTCAGCCCTATTCAATAAAGCTTTTCTTTTTTTTTTTAAGATTTTATTTATTTGACAGAGAGAGAGACAGTGAGATAGGGAATACAAGCAGGGGGAGTGGGAGAGGGAGAAGCAGGCTTTCTGCAGAGCAGGGAGCCCGACTCAGGGCTTGATCCCAGGACCCTGGGATCATGACCTGAGCCGAAGGCAGATACTTAACGACTGAGCCACTCAGGCACCCATCAATAAAGCTTTTCATTTATAATGCATTTTTCTATTGTTTAACAGTTTGGTACCCTTTGTGATCCAAATTTCCATATGGGAAGAAATAGATCCTACTGTATACTGAGAACCAATTCTGTGTCAAGCCATGCTTGATGCTTGATAAGTAAAGCTTGGCCTGTATATTTGTTTTTCATTGAAGTGAAAACTGTCAGCCATCTGGAGCAGAGCCAGATCTTCTGTTACTGTGTTCTTTGCTGCCTAGTGAAAAAACTAATTTATATTATAGGCTGACACCATTTGGTTTCCTTATTGAATTTCAGGGACAGAGAATTCTGGAAAAGTGGACATCTCTACCAAGGACCTTCTTCCTCATCAAGAATTGCGAATTAAGTCTGGTCTGGAGAAGGCTATTAAGCATAAAGACAAACTGTTAGAATTTGACAGAACTAGGTATGATGTGGGTTAGAATAACAAATGCTAAGCAATAGACTGGTCCACAAATTCTGGCCACTAAAACATTTATTCTGGCATTTGATACCTTTCTAGGGTGGAGTATGAAAGATTCACAGCAAAAGAAGTGTTCCACTGTGTACAAGGCCTACATCTTGTTTTTGAATTCATGTTTGAATAAGATAGGCTCTCACTAAGAGGATCGTACCCTGCAACATTTTTTTGATTTTTGGCGGATGCTACTATACCCCCCAAAAGTTGATTTGAGTTGACAGAATTCCCCAGTTGTTCCACTTGCAGCCATTCATTCCGTCAGTCAGCATATGTTAGAGTGCCTACCCTGTGCAGACTGCTGTGCTGGGCTCTGGAGGATCTGTAAGAAATTGCCTCTGGGAGACTGTAGGTAGTGGTGTATCATGGGAAGGTATGATTTACCCTTCCTTCCCTTTGACACTAAATTTGTTTTCTGATTTAATGATTAATATATTAAAATGTCTGTAAATTGGCTTTTACATTCCTACATGTTTGTCATTTAGCCTATCGACTTCTGTTTAGGAGACAGTTTTATTGATTTGTTAATTTTTTATTTCTTTCATGTTTTCCTTCTTTTGGACAAAATACGTATTGAGAGCCAGTTAGTGGTAAAAATGTTTAAATAGGACTTGTACACTCATTTTTCAAATGGCTGTGTGAGAATATGTGAGGGTCATTGGAGAACCCTGCATCTTTTACTTATTTTAACTGACTTGGGAGTCTATTCCTGGCATTATAACCCTTTGGTTAGACATGCTTCCTCCTTCCAAACCATTTGCTATAAATCTAAGTATAACTTTGAAAGCTATTTCTTGAGTAAGTCCATCACAAAGTTTATAACTCATATTTACTCTTAATCCTTTAAATAGCACTTTTGTCCCTACTCAGTAAAATTTTATCATTAGAAATAGAATTGGCAATGGAGTACATTTCTTGGTAAATGGAAACTAGAAAAGGTCTCTCCCTACTGATATTGCCCCCTTTTCTTGTGTGTTCCAAGGTACCAATTTCATTATTTAGGTTCACATGTAGGACCAGTTTTCTCCTGAGCCCTCTGAAACCTCCCACTCTGTCTGCTTTAAAACTTGTATAATTCCAGCTGTGTCCTGAAAAATTGAAATCAATATATGAATCTAATTTCAGTATTTCCCTATGCCTGTGTATATCACTAATTTTCATTATGCACAAAGTCAGTTGTGACTGGATTTGTGCATTTTAAGTAGTCACTTCTTTGAGCCCCATGTTCATTATCTATAGAATGAGAGAGCTGGGTCATCAAAATTCCTTCTGGTTCTCAGTTTCTTTGTTGGTATGATCTTAGGAATAGGCCTGATTGTCGTATCTTGGAATTTGACAAGTATTTTAGTGAGGGACTGAAGATAGGTTTGGAGGGCAGGGGGTAGAAACTGGCTTGTAGTAGTAGAGTAGTAGGATGTCCTAAGAGTAAGCCAGAGGACTTTAAAAGTCCAGGATAGAACGAACACCTTAGTTTTTAAGGGAAAGGGCAGCAGTTGGACCTAGCAAGAATAGACTAGGCCCCCGTAGTAGAGGGAGTAGGATATTGAGTATCCTGCCAAGACATGAACGCAGATGCAGTAAAACCTGGTGGAAGCCCAATTATGGCTGGACTAGTAAAAAAAAAAAAATGGTAGAAGGATAATGGGTTATGCTGCTGTGTCTTTTTCTGCCTGAGAGTGAGATTAGTTTTAGGAGCTGAGCTGAGACTGCAGTGGGGATAAGATACATGCAGAAGCTGGGAACCAAGCAGAGCTTGACCTGATTTTGGAACTTTTTCGGGTATCTATATTTAAGGTAATAATCTCAGGATATCAAGTCCTTGTTTTATCAACAGGTGACCCAATTGACATGTGTTCTGTTTTTTACCTCCTTAGCATTAGAAGGACCCAAGTCATTGATGATGAGTCAGATTACTTTGCCAGTGATTCTAACCAGTGGTTGTCTAAAATTGAACGGGAGACCCTACAAAAGCGAGAGGAGGAGCTGAGAGAATTTCGACATATGTCTCGGCTCTCTAAGAAAATCACCATTGACTTTGCAGGCAGGAAGATCGTTGAAGATGAAAATCCACTAGCAGAGTATCACAGCAAGTAAGTGGGCAGCACCAGAAAGTGTTTGGGAGGGGACAGTTTGACTGTAAAGGATTTGCCCCCCTGTCATGGGTCTGTTATTTTGTTTATTTTATTTTTTAAAAGATTTTATCTATTTATTTGAGAGAAGAGAGAGAGAGCATGAGCAAGGGGTGGGATGGAAGGAGAGGGAGAAGCAGACTCCCCTGCCAAGCAGGGAGCCCGACATGGGGCTCAATCCCAGGACCCTGGGACCATGACCTGAACTGAAGATAGATGCTTAACTGACTGAGCCACGCAGGTGCCCCTATTTTTGTTGATTTTAAAAATAATATATTCATTTGGAATAGAAATATGTAAGAGTAGCTAAGAAAATTTTGAAAATGAACAGTGAGGGGAAATTGTCTTCTAGATAATTGCTGTAGTTTGATAAACTTTTTAAAACAATGAGGTATAGTTTGGGCATGGGAGAAGATCAGTGAAATATAAAGGAATCCAGAAACAAACCTGCATTGTGTGTGCTTGTGTCTACACATGTGTAAATTAGTAATCGAAACAGGTAGCATTTCTCTCTCTTTTTTTTAAAGATTTATTTATTTGAGAGAGCGTGTGTGCGCAAGTAGGGGGAGGGGCAGAGGGACAGGAAGAGGGAGAGAATCTCAAGCAGACTCCCCGCTGAACACTCACAGAGCCTGACATGGGGCTCAGTCCCACAACCTTGAGATCATGACCTGAGCCAAAATCAAGAGACGGACACTTAACCAACTGAGCTACCCAGGCGCTCCTGAAACAGGTAGCATTTCTAAATAGTAAGGAAAGGCTTAAATATATGATGGGATGATTGGGCATTGGAAAAAATCTACTACATTAGGTCTGTACCTCAAACCATACTGTGATAATAAGTTTGACTAAATAGTGAAATATAGAAGAGATAAAAGGATCAGAAAGAAATATAGGAGAATACAGGTATAATCTTGGTGTAATAAAGCTCTTTCTAAGCAAAATACAAAACCCAGAAATAAAAAAGACAAAACATTTATTTTATTTAAGATTTTATTTATTTATTTGAGAGAGAGCACAAGCTGGGGGGAGAGGCAGAGGGAGAGGGAGCAGCAGACTCGTGAGAGGGAGAAGCAGACTCGCCCTCAGCAGGTAGCCCAATGTAGGGCTTGATCCCAGGACCCTAAGATCATGACCTGAGCCAAAGGCAGCCGCTTAACCAACTGAGCCACCCAGGCGCCCCAAGATATTTTTAGTAAAGTAAAAAAAAATACTACCCAATTGAGAGAATATTGTAAACATTTTTTTTTTTTTAGATTTTATTTATTCATTTGAGACAGAGAGAGCATGAGCAGGGAGAGAGACAGAGGGAGAGGGAGAAGCAGGCCCCCCGCTGAGCTGGGAGCCCGATGTGGGGCTTGATCCCAGGACCCTGGGATCATGACCTGAGCCGGAGGCAGACGCCCAACCATCTGAGCCACCCAGGAGCCCCTATTGTAAACATTTTTAAGTCAAAAGAGGAATATCTATGTAAAGACCTCCTGCAAATTAGAAGAAACATAAAACATACAAACAGTCCGGTAGAAAAATGAGCAAAGGTTAAGGACAATTTACAGGTGAGGAAATACAAATAGCCTATAGACATTTTTTTTTAAGTGCTCAACTAGTTAAAAGGGTAATGCAAGTTTTAAAACCTAATGTACCATTTAATTGGTTGAAATAAAAAATACATATATATAAAATATTGCATAATCTTTGAGTATAAGAAAATGGACATGCTCTTTTACTGTGTATGGGACTATTAAAATGGTACAGCCTCAATGCCAAGAGTGAACCCTTATGTAAAGTATAGATTTTGGGTGATAATGATGTGTCAGCGTAGGTTGATTAATTTTAACAATGTTAGATGGTTGATAATGGAGGAAACTATGGATGTATGGGGGCAAGGAGCATATGAGAAATGTGTGAGCCTTCTGTTTTCCTATGAACTTAAAACTGCTCTAAAAAATAAAGTTTAATGAAATAATCTCCATCATGGCCAATTTCAAGTTACAAGCATGAAGTCACTGAATGCAGAGTTCAGAGATACCCCAGTATCTCCAGCATAGCAGTGAAAAGAAAGGAGAGGATCTCACGCCCTGCTTTCTGTTTTGCAAATGGCATTGGTTTCTCTCTCCCTCTCCCTCTCTCTCTCTCTTTTTTTCTCTCTCCCTCTCCCCCCACCCCCTCTTTCTCTTTCTTTGCACCCCCCCCCAAACACACACACACAACTGGATATTGGTAAACATAGTAATGCTTGCCACAAGGTCCAATCCTTGGCCTTCTCTTTCAGATCTGGCAAATCCGTTGTAGAATTTTCCTAAGCAAAGGTTATTCTCTCCATAAAAGAAATTCTACCATTAACTTCAAAATAATTATTTGTTCTCACCTATTATATACTTGATACATAGATATAAAGAAAAAAATATTTTTGGGTGATGTGTTTAGGAATTTTTAATTTTTTCCCCATTAATTTTTATTTTCCAGTTATGAATTTCCTTTATAATAATAAAATTATTTGTATGTTCAATGTAAAATGGTACAGCTTTTTAGAAGTGAAATTGGATAGTATCTCAAACTGTATCTTATATTATGCATACTTTTTGACTTGTCAACTATAACCAGATAGCAAGATGCTAGTTTCTTCATCCCTTTCTCAACATTTTAAAGAAATATTTGCCTTTCTGACACATGAAAAATGGTATTTATTTCATCAAAATCTTTATTCACATTTCTTTGGTTTTTTGATGGTAATTCTGAACTTTCTAAAAATATGTTAATTAGCTATTTGTATTCTTTTATAGATTCTAGAGTTGTAGATATACTTCCCATTTGTTATGTCTCAAATCTATTTCCTTCCTTCAGATCCCACTGGCCCCCCCCTTATTTTATTTACACTCACCTCTCCCCTCAGAAATTCTTATTTTTCTTTTCTTTTTCTTTTTCTTTTCTTTTAGCTTCATGCCTGTGTTTCAAAATTTTCCTTGGTTTGGAAATTTCTCCCCCAATCTTTGCCTTTGAAATAATCTACCTACTTGGTACAACACGTGGGATGATAATAGCAATGATTGTAATAACTGTATCATACTAATAGCTACATCCTTCCGTGTCTTGTTCATCGTCTTCACAGCTGTCTTAAACCTGCCATTTAGATGCAAAGCTTCTTGAAGGCAAGAACCTTGTCCTCTGCACCTTTTTTTCTTCTTAAGGCATGCTGGGCTCAGTGTGGGGCTGGAACTCACACCTCTGAATTTAAGACCCAAGCTAAGATCAAGAGTCCAATGCTTAACCATCTGAGACACCCAGGTGCCCCTCTTATTTTTTTTTTTTATATTTTTTATTTTTTTAAAGTTTTTATTTATTTGACAGAGAGACACAGCAGGAAAGGGAACACAAGCAGGAGGAGTGGGAGAGGGAGAAGCAGGCTTCCCGCCGAGCAGGGAGCCTGATGCGGGACTCGATCCCAGGACCCTGAGATCATGACCTGAGCCGAAGGCAGACGCTTAACAACTGAGCCACCCAGGCGCCCCTCCTTCACACTTTTAAGTTGCCTTGCATATCAGAGGTTCCTAACAAATATCTCTTTAATTGTATTCAATTAAATTGTATTTAATTGGCCTTTCCTACTGGTAAAAGCTTTTCATTATGTTGTGCCTCAAAATTATCATTATCCACAAACATTTGTCATGCATCTGGCAGGGACGTGGAATACAGCAACAAGTAACGTAGAGGTATCAGGTAGAATAAGATACGGTTCCTGCAGGACCTATAATCTCTTACTAACCAGTAGGATTAGTTCTGCAGTCTTTAAATGAATAATCATCACATTCTTTTGTGAGTTTAGAGCCAAAATAAATAACAAATACCATAGGCACAGGATAACATGGGATGTATTCAGTGACTTTATTTTTTTTTTTTAAGATTTTATTTATTTATTTGAGAGAGAGAGAATGAGAGATAGCACGAGAGGGAAGAGGGTCAGAGGGAGAAGCAGACTCCCCGCCGAGCAGGGAGCCCGATGTGGGACTCGATCCCGGGACTCCAGGATCATGACCTGAGCCGAAGGCAGTCTCCCAACTGGGTAGCCAATAGTGGCTACCCAGGAGCCCTATTCAGTGACTTTAAATAGTAGGTGTTATAGGACTTCAGAGAAAGGAGTAAGCACTTTTTTTTTTAAAGATTTTATTTTATTTGATAGAGAGAGACACAGCGAGAAAGGGAACACAAGCAGCGGGAGTGGGAGAGGGAGAAGCAGGCTTCCCGTGGAGCAGGGAGCCCGATGTGGGGCTCGATCCCAGGACCCTGGGATCACAACCTGAGCCAAACGCAGACACTTAATGACTGAGCCACCCAGGTGCCCAAGGAGTAAGCACTTTTATGCTGGGCCAGTAGAAGGCCTTATTAGAACTTCTGGGCATTGAAGCAAGGATAGAATCCGGGTCAGCATGGAGGAGTAGAGAGGGACTTCTGAGTGGGCAGAGGAGTAATTGAATGTGTTGAGTAAATAGGCTGCTATAGAATACTCTTCTGTGGGTCAGACTGTTTCTAGGCATGTTTTCTAATCTTGGCATTTTTAGTGATCTTGTTAAACAGATGAGTGATTGTAGTATGCCGTACCTATTTTTTTTTTTAAGATTTTATTTATTTGACAGAGCACAAGTAGAGGGAGAGAGAGGGAGAAGCAGGCTCCCTGCTGAGCAAGGAGCCTGATGTGGGACTCGATCCCAGGACCCTGGGATCATGACCCGGGCCGAAGGCAGCCGCTTAACCGACTGAGCCACCCAGGCGTCCTGCCCTACCTATTTTCTTAGTGTTCTGGAACTTTTGCTAACTTATATTCCTTAGGGTTCTTGGAGTGAAGAAAAGGAAGTTGGTGGTGGGGAGTAGGGAAGATCATCCATGGACCCCTCTTTGAATTTCAAATTTTATTATTGTTGAAGGATTTTATGTTGTGGTAAGTAAGGATATTCTGAGCATAGAAGATTACCAATTATTGCATCCTTTGGTTTGTTATCACAGACTAGATGAGACAATTCAGGCAATTGCCAATGGAACCTTGAACCAACCACTGACCAAATTGGATAGATCTTCTGATGAGCCTTTGGGAGTTCTGGTGAATCCCAACCTGTACCAGTCCCCTCCCCAGGTTAGTGGACCTTTGCTCTAACTGGTAATAAGAGGAGTTTGGGCCCAGATATTTCTCCTTTCAAGTGTGCCTGTTTCATAGGCTTTAGATGCCAATCTGCGCTTTCAACACACCCACCAACCTTATTTTCTGGCTCCAGTTTTTTCCAGTTTTTCGCAGCACTTCTAACAAGTTGATCTATATTATCTTCCAAGTATTTCCCAAGAGAGGGTTTTTAAAAGTAAGATATTTAGATAGTAATCCCATGGTCCTTTCATTACTGTTCTTTCTTTACCTTTTATAGAAAATGGGTAGTTCAGGGAATGGTGTTTTAAATTAACACATTCGTTGTTGTCATTCATTTTTCCATCGTACATTGAGCATCTGTTATGTGCAAGCATAGTAGTAAGTGTTAAAACTGTATACTGCTTCTATCCTCAAAAAACTCACAGACTAGTAGGGAAAAAGATTACAGAAGCAGCTCTAATACTAATAGAAATATAAATAAAGTATGGTGGAAACCCAGAGGAAGGAAACAGTACTTCCAGTTGAGGAGAATAAAAGAGGCTTTTATAGGGAAGCTATATTCATTAAAAATAAATATCCAAGAAAATGAATATTTGCGGATGGTGGGGGAAAAAACATTCCAAGCAGAATAAACTGTAGGAATAAAGCATGGGTACATGAAAGCATGGCCTGTATATTTATGGAAAAATGAATTTAGCTGCTTAGATAGTACTTATCAAAGGGATTATCCTGAGAAATGGAGTAAGGTTAGGTAGGTAGAACCAAATCACTAAAGAGTTTAAATGTTTAGGAAGTTTTGACATTTTTGTTTTCTAAGTAAATGTGAGCCATAGAAGGTTCTTATGCAAAGAGATGCAATCAGACAGCCTAACTGGAGATATTCATTCAGCTCTTTGTACATGCCAGGTTCTTTGCCAGGTGCTAGGAAATTAAAAGGGATAAAGGCCCAGCTCCTATCTTTAAGGACTTCAGATTTCCTAGAAAGATGTGTTTGGATACAAATAATTTCAATTCCTTAAGATAGTTGCATATAACACTATATGTTAATTATATTTCAATTAAAAAAAGGATAATTGCAATGATAGACACATATTGTGCATAGAGTAGGACTTCAGGAAAGAGTTCGTAAATGCACTAGAGGAGTCACCAAAGAAATGGTGTTTGAGAGAAGGCTTAAATTAAGGATGAATAACAATTGCCAATGAGACAAATCTACGGAGGGAATTCCAGGTAGAGGGTACAACATGTACCACAGGCTCAGCAGTTTAGGAGCATTGTAGATTTGGTAGAACCAGAAGTAACTAAGTATTTTTAAAAGTTAAGATGAAAAAAAAAAGATGGACTAGGTGTATTAGTTTCCTAGGGTAACCATAACAAAGTATCACAATTAGTTGGCTTAAAACAACAGAAATTTATTCTCTCACAGTTCCCTAACGCCAAAATCAAGGTATTGGCAGGGCCACACACTCCCTCCGAAGGCTCTACGGGAGAATGCTTCCTTGCCTCTTTGAGCTTCTGGTGGCCCTAGGCATCCCTTGGTTTGTAGCTGCATCATTCTAATGTCTGCCTCCGTCTTCACATGGCCTTATTCCCTGTATGTTTTTGTCTCTATGTGTTCTTCCCTTTTATAAAGGCACCAGTCATTGGATTTGTAGTCCACTCTAACCTAGCATGACCTTATCTCAATTTGATTACATCTGCAAAGACTATTTCCAAATAAGGTCACTTCCACAGGTTCTGGGTAGACATAAATGTTAGGGGGGATACTACTCAACCCAGTACAGTAGTCAACATCTTACCATGAAAGCCTTTATGTCTCATGCTAAGGAGTCTGGTTTTATTCAAAGTAGGCAAAGAGAAGTCATTAAAGAATTTTAGCAGAAGATTGGCATGACTTCCATGCCTGTATAGAGGTATAGAGAACAGATTGGAAGGAGGAGTAAGACTGGAAGCAAGGAAATTCCTAAGAAGGTTATTGCAGTAGTTCAGTGGGGAGATAATGAGGGCCCAGGTTAGTGTTGTAACACTAGTAGGGTAGCAGAGAGTTATGTAAAGGCTAAAAATTTAGTCCTGTTAGTAGGGTCTATAATAATATTATTGAAAGATAAGAGATTAATTTAGGAAAGTGGCTGTGGGGACAGAGAAACAGGTAATGTAAACTAGAACTGTAGTAGAGATAAAACAGAGAATGTGGGCCTCAGAATTGTTCAGACACGAACATGTTTACGAAATCAGTTATTTCCCCTGTAAAGGATGAGTCTTTTCTGGGTATTCACAGTTAAGGACTTCTATCTCTGTGTAATATTTACTCTATTCTGTTTAGATTTTGGATAGCTATTTATGTTTTTGTCTTCTAAGATTATAAGTTACTTCAAAGAAAGAACTGTGTCTTTTTTGTACTTTATGTGCTTCACATAGTCAAGTATTCAATAAATGTTCATTTTTTTAAGATATGATGCAGTTGATTAGAATCCTAAAACTTTATTACAGAAAGATTATTAGAGATTAATTTAGTCCAACCCCCTCATTTTATAGTTGAGAAAACTGAAACTGTTAGAAGTTAAACAATTGTTTAGAGTCTCTAAACTGCCACTTTTCCCCCCTATAAATTATCAAGTAAAAAGTCAAAAGTTAAGAAAACTAACCCCAAACTTTATCATCTTAATACAGCCTTTTTTTTTGGAGCCTTCAGTCTTCTTGTTCTGGAAGAAACATTAACCTTTGTCATTTTGTGTGAGAACTACTGCCAGGATGAATCAGTTTGCTCTGTTACCTCTGTCCTCTCTCTTCTCTTTATGTGATGGGAGCCTTGTTTCAGTAGTGCTCCGTCCTGTCTTTTAAGGGACAAGTTCATTTCAGGGTAAGAGAAAACGTCATGCCTCCAGTAGAACTGCTGCCCGTGATGGTATCTGTTTGGTTTTATCATGATGCCACCATGTAACTCTGCCCCTAAGCACATGAAAAATGTGTGGACCAAAATGTTGAACCTTTGTTCGATGGAATTATGTTGGGAAATTGTCCAGAATCCAGTATGGATCATTAATAAATATAAAGTGGGAATAATTGCAGACCTTGTACTTGGTCTACTAGTTGTATTGTTGCTGGAATTAGGAAGCTGTGTATGGAGATTTCAACATTCTGATTATCTTTTAAGATGGGACTTTGTTATCATACCCACAACTCCTACTAAATTTATACCTACTACCTTTTTTGGCCTTGTTTCAGATAAAGATGGGATAAACTTTAAGGAAACTGTGCCCAGTATGATTTCTTCATTATAAGCATTCATCTCATTTTGTATATCTACCCCAGGTTCTTTCCTTGTCAGACAGAACTGTATGTTTGGTTTCTTTTTTGTGTAGTGGATAGACCAGACAGGTGCAGCCTCACAGAAGAAGGCTTTCCATTCAGCAGGATCGGAACTAGAATTCAACTCCTATCGGCACCAGCTGCGAATCCAGGATCAAGAATTTCAGGAAGGCTTTGATGGTGGCTGGTGCCTCTCTATGCATCAGCCCTGGGCTTCTCTGCTTGTCAGAGGAATCAAAAGGTAAGGATGGAAATGAATCTTGGCAGTGGAAGATTTTACAGTGACATAAACTTGATTTAGAATTATGAATTGGGGAGGTGCCTGTGTGGCTCAGTTGGTTAAGCATTTGACTCTTGATTTCGGCTCAGGTCATGATCTCAGGGTTATGAGATTGAGCCCCACGTTGGGCTCTGTGCTGGGCATGGAGCCTGCTTAAGATTCTCTATCCCCCCGAACCTTTCTATCTCTCTCTAAAAAAAAGAAATATATGGATTAGAGTTAATTTTCCCCAATCTAGTGATGATTTATAATACTCTTCACATAGAACTTTCAGCAGTATATTCATGTTACTGATTTGGTAGTAGTGTTTTTATTGAATAGCTTAAAAAAAACCTGAGGTTAGAAAAACTAAGGATCCTAGTCATAACAAAGAATAGAATACCAGTTTTTCATCTGTGCAAGAAAGTCTTTTTTTTTTTTTTAAGATTTTTTTTATTTGTCGAAGAGAGAGAGCACAATTAGGGGGAGTGGCAGGCAGAGGGAGAAGCAGACTCCCTGCTGAGCAAGGACCCAGATGTGGGACTGGATCCCAGGACCCTGGGATCATGACCCAAGTTGAAGGCAGACACTTAACCGACTGAGCCACCCAGGCATCCCTGGAAGAAAGTCTTGACAAGACTTGGCTTTGCCTTTGTAATATAGCACTCAGCAACATTAATTTTTTTGATCCTATTTGAAATTCAAAGTTTTTATACCTATTTATTGATATTTTTTAATACATCAGCCCAACTGGGGTTTTGTTTTTCTATCATATATCTACTAATCAGAGTAACCATATCAAGAAACTATTTTACCACAAATTCCTTTTCTACAAAAAGTACGGGATTTAGTAAGAGTTAAGTAGAAGTATTACAGAGTTGAGTCATTGTACCTATTCATAATGGTCAGAACTTACTATTCTGTGGTTTCATGTTTCTTCTCAATTCAATTTTAAAAAATAGTTTTTATGGAGTGCCTCGCTGGCTCATTTGGTAGAACATGTGACTCTTGATCTTGGGATTGTAAGTTTGAGCCCACATTGGGTATAGAGATTACTTAAAATTAAAATCTTTAAAAAAATAAAATAAAAAATAGGTTTTTCTCTGCTTTTATAGATATAAATAGAAAATTGGAAAATATAGTCAAACAGCTAGAAAAAGATCACGTATAATCCCACCACTTAGGAACAGCTACTGTTAGGGGTGCCTGGGTCGCTCAGTCAGTTGAGCATCTGCCTTTGGTTCTGGCCGTGATCCCAGGGTCCTGGGATCAAGCCCGATGTCCCCATGTCGGGCTCTCTGCTCAGAGGGGAGCCTGCTTCTCCCTCTCCCTCTGCCTGCCACTCCCCCTGCTTGTGCTCTCTCTCTGTGTCAAATAAATAAATCTTCTAAAAAAAAGAAAGAAAAAGAAACAGCTACTGTTAGCATTTTAGAGGGTTTACTTATATTTTTTTACTGTGCAAATTGTTATATAGTGAGATCATAATATATATTGTGCTTTACTTCTTTCACTTTATCATTACAACGTATTCATTTTTCCTTTTTCCCCAGTTTTATTGAAATGTAATTAACATACATTATATTAGTTTAAGGTGTACAATATAATGATTTGATATGTAAGTATATATTTTTACATGATTGCCTCAGTAAATTTAGTTAACATCCATCACCTCACATAGTTACAAATTTTTTGTTTGTCATGAGAACTTTTTTTTTTTTAAAGATTTTATTTATTTATTTGAGAGAGAGAGAATGTGAGACAGAGCACAAGAGGGAAGAGGGTCAGAGGGAGAAGCAGACTCCCCACTGAGCAGGGAGCCCGATATGGGACTCGATCCCGGGACTCCAGGATCATGACCTGAGCCGAAGGCAATCGCTTAACCAACTGAGCCACCCAGGTGCCCGAGAACTTTTTTTTTAAAAAAGATTTTATTTATTTGGGGGGGAGTGGGGAGAGGGAGAAACAGGATGCTGCAGGGCTTGGGGCTCCATCCCAGGACCCTGGGATCATGACCTGAGCCCAAGGCAGACGCGTATATCACTGAGCCACCCAGGCACCTCTGTCAGGACTTTTAAGATCTACTTTCTTAGTAGCTTTTAAATATAGAATACAGTATTTTTTTTAATTAATTTATTATTTACTTATTAGAGAGAGCACAAGCAAGGGGGAATGACAGAGGGAGGGGGGGAAGCAGGCTCCCTGCTTGAGCAGGGAGCACAATGTGGGGCTTAATCCCAGGACCTGGGGATCGTGACCTGAGCCAAAGGCAGATGCTTAACCGACTGAGCCACCCAGGTGCCCCTATACAATACAGTATTGTTAGCTGTAGTCACCAGCTGTACATTACTTCCCCAGGACTTATTTATCTTATAACTGAAAGTTTTGACTGTCTTCACCCATTTACCTCTGGCAACCACCAATTTGTTCTCTGTATCTATGAGTTTGTTTTTTTTCAGATTCCACATGTAAGTGAGATCAATACAGTATTTGTCTTTTTCTGTCTGATTTAGCACAATGCCCTCAAGGTCTATCCATGTCTTAAATTAAATGGCTGGATTTCCTTCATTTTTATGGCTGAATAATATTCCATTTCACATATATACCACATTTTCTTTATCCATTCATCCATCAGTGGACATTTGGTTGTTTCCCTGTCTTGGCTGTTGTAAATAATGCTGCAGCGAATGGTGGCATGCAGATATCTTTTTTTTTTAAAAGATGTTATTTATTTATTTGACAGAGAGAGAGAGAGTGAGAGCAGGAACACAAGCAGGGGGAGAGGGAGCGGGAGAAGCGGAGCCTAATGTGGGGCTCCATCCCAGAACCCTGGGATCATGACCTGAGCCAAAGGCGGATGCTTAATGACTGAGCCACCCAGGAGCCCCGATATCTTTTTTTTTCCTTTCTATTTTGTCTGTTAGAATTTACTATGCCTAGGCAGTGTCCTAAAAGTAATAATACCTTATATTTAAATAGATTTTAGTTTTAAAAGTTGTAGCTCTATGAAATAGATTAGGCCAGTATTATTACAATCTTGCACAAATGAAGACACTTAGGTAAGCAAAGGTAAAGTAGCATTCTCTGAATTACAAAGCTAGTTTGTAGCAGAGATGGAACTAGAGTTCAAGTTTTCAGTGTTTTTTCCATTCTTACTGTATAAGCTTCAGTCATTTTTCTTCTGAAAGAAAATTTTTTATTGGCATTTAGGATGAATCATTTCTACTGTGGTGTTTTCATTATTAGCTGTGATTTCCCTCCTTCATTAAAGTGCATTACTGTTTTTCTCCCCTCTTGATGGTCAGGCCTTCTTGCTTTGTCTTGTAATTGTTTTATAGTTCATATGTGTAGTGCCGTTAGTACAAATGCATGTGAATCTGGTTCTGTTTCAGGGCAGCTGGGCCCTCAGATACCTGTTTTTCTCATTCAGTTTTCTACAATTATCTTTTCCACCTTCCAAAGTAGAAAACTAAACAGCTTGCCTTCTTCTGAGAGAATCAGAATGTTTACATTTCTCTCATCCTATTTTGGATCTGTGTTATTCAGATTTTGTTACTGAAAAGAACAGATGAGCAGCATCCAGCCCACAATAACTAATCCCACAGAAATAAAATGGGTGGTTCTGCCACATTTGTGAGACTGTTTTCTCAGTAACCCTTCAGGTTATTTGGTGTAGGGAGAAGAAAGCTAATGAGTCATTCTTCATTTATTGATCACCTATTATGTGCCTGGCACTCTTTCAATTCATCTGTATTGGAAAATGAAGGATATGAGAAATTCCCTGTTTTCCATTATAAGAATAGTGTAATAGGGATATGATCAAGGTACTTATTTCATTTGGTTGGGAACTAAAAGAGGAACATCTTTTTTTTCTTTTTCTTTTATTTTTTATTTGAGTATAGTTGACACTGTTAATAGTAGTTTCAGGTGTACAGCTTAGTGATTTGACAAGTTTATACATTATGCTTTGTTCACCACAAGTATGACTACCCTGTGTCCCATTACACTGCTACTACAATATCGTATTCCTTATGCTCTGCTTTTTATTCCCGTGATTTACTCATTCCATAACTGGAATCCTGTACCTCCCGCTCTCCTTCACTCATTTTGCTCAATTCCCCCTCCCCCAGGAACATCTTTTTGTAATCCTTGGAGAGTAATTAAATTCTCTTGGATTCATTGTTATTCTACTTAAAGATTCTTTCAAACTAGTCAAGTTGTTTAATTATCTACAAAGAACATAATCCTTTATAGAATACTTAGAAAATATAAATGAATGTGGCTACAGTTTAAAGAGTGAAGATGATAAGTATTTTCATTTACTTAAATTCTATTAAGTAATAATCATAAAAGTACTATTCTTAGAGATTTGTGTGTTGGTGAGGATTTTTCTGTTAGGTTAGAGAACAATTAACAAAGCATCCAAGAAAAGGTTAGCCTTTGACTCAAAGAAGAGCAAGGACTTCCTTTTTTGTGGAACAACTTAGATGCCTTGAAAATGTAAGATTTGGGGGGCGCCTGGGTGGCTCAGTTGGTTGAGCAACTGCCTTCAGCTCAGGTCATGATCCCAGAGTCCTGGGATCGAGTCCTGCATCAGGCTACCTGCTCGGCAGGGAGTCTGCTTCTCCCTCTCTACCCCCTCCTGTGCTCTCTCTCTCTCTCTCTGTCTCAAATAAATAAAATAACATCTTAAAAAAAAAAAGAAAAAAGAAAAAAATGTAAGATTTGGGGGCACCTGGGTGGGTCAGTAGGTTAAGCATCTGCCTTCGGCTTAGGTCATGATCCTGGAGTCCCAGGGTTGAGGCCCGCGCCCCCCCCCCGCTCCCCCTGCCCCCACGCATCATCCGGGAGTCTGCTTCTCCCTCTCCCTCTGCCCCTCCCCCCACTTGTGTTCTCTCTTCTCTCTTGCTTGCTCACTCTCAAATAAATAAAATCTCTTAAAAAAAATGTAAGATTTGGGCACACAAACAGGGGGAGCAGAGGCAGAGGGAGAAGCAGACTCCCCACTGAGCAAGGAGCCCGCGGGGGACTTGATCCCAGAACCCTGGGATCATGACCTGGGCAGAAGGCAGACGCTAAACTGTCTGAGCCACCCAGGCGCCAGAATTGTCTTTGTTCTGATATTAGGAAAAGCTAGAGAACAGAGTTCATACTCCAGTGAAGGGTATTGTATGTTTTTCGCACAAAATACCCCTCTTTGTGAGATATCTTCTGTAGATCTCTTGGTTTAACTGGATGATTTGCTGTATTAAATTAGATCCTCTGGGATACAAGAATTTAGATCCTTCCTACTAAATTTGTAATTGTTTCAAGGGTGGAGGGCAGAAGCTGGTACACTCCTCACAGAGGACGACTTTGGATAGCAGCCACAGCCAAAAGACCCTCCCCTCAAGAAGTCTCAGAACTCCAGACTACATATCGTGTTCTTCGTGGGAAAGGTAACAGCCATACATTCTCCCTTCAATATTATTTAATGGAGAGAATTCATTGTTGTTGATGTTCATCTTCTTTCATTTTCTTCTTCCTAGGACTTTTTTTTTCCGGGGCGTGGGACTGGTATGAAAGGGACTTTCATCTTTGTGTATGTTTGTTTAGTAGCAGATCATAGACAGCTGTTCAAAGCATTGATTCATCAACAAATGAAAATAAAAATATCAGTTCCCAACACCAGAAATCGACCAACTAGTTTTAATTTCTTTTTTTTTTTTTTTAAGTAGGCCCCACACCCAGCATGGAGCCCAATGTGGGGCTTGAACTCACAACCCTGAGATCAAGACCTGAGATAAACAGTCGGATGCTTATCCGACTTGAGCCAGTTTTAATTTCATCTGAGGAAATTTCCTTCCTTCCTTCCTTCTTCTTTCCTTCCTTCCTTCCTTCCTTCCTTCCTTCCTTCCTTCCTTCCTTAAATTGTGAGAGCAACATGACTACTATAAACTTTGGGATCTTTAGATTGGGAAGAACAACCACAGTAAGAATTTTTTGGGGGGAGTGACCCAAATAGACATCTGCTGTGGGATTTTGACAGGTCAGAGTTGGTTGACTTAAGCAGTGTATTTTGGGAATCCTCCCAAGCACATAAAGTTTGGATCTAAAAAACCACTTCTGACCCTGAGGTGTTTTGTTTTTCTTCCTCTTACCTAACTCATAAAGTTATTTTGAAGGTAGAATGAGAAGATAATTACAGTACTACTTTTAGAAGTTTTTGGGGGGCGCCTGGGTGGCTCAGTTGGTTGGGCGACTGCCTTCGGCTCAGGTCATGATCCTGGAGTCCCAGGATCAAGTCCCACATCGGGCTCCCTGCTCGGCGGGGAGTCTGCTTCTCCCTCTGACCCTCTTCCTTCTCGTGCTCTCTATCTCTCATTCTCTCTCTCTCAAATAAATAAATAAAATCTTAAAAAAAAAATAAAAGTTTTTGGGAAACCAAAGTTTTAGGAATCAAAAGTGCATGTTTCCTTAAAAGCACATTTTTGTTTTGACTGATATGACTGGCTTGTTTTAAATTTGTGTTGTCTTTTTTTTTTTCTAACTCCCTATGTTCTATCATTCTTACATTTTTTTACTACATTTTTTTGGTTTTAATCTTTACACCTGTAGCTTGTTTCCAGAACCCATCACCACCAAATTCAAGGCTAATCCAGTGGAGTATAGGTAGAATTGATTTGTTTGAAGTTGTAGGGTCCTTGAACTTTGATGGTGTAAGGGTAATTTTTTTTATAGCTTAGGATGTGGATAGTGGACTAAGCCAGCCACTCACTAAATTTTTTGCTAAAATTCAAACAGTTGTGTTAAATAAAAACATTGTTTTTCTGTGTCTACAAATAGATAATAGAGAAAGTGATTTGTTCAGAATTGGAAACAGATTCGTGAGTTTTTTTATTTTTTTAAAGTTTTTTTTTTTTTTTTTGAGAGAGAGAGAGAGAGAGTGCACATGAGAGGAGAGAGGGTTAGAGGGAGAAGCAGACTCCCTGCTGAGCAGGGAGCCCAATGCGGGACTCGATCCTGGAACTCCAGGATCATGACCCGAGCCGAAGGCAGTCGCCCAACCAACTGAGCCACCCAGGCGCCCAGATTCATGAGTTTTTTTAAAGATTTTTTTTTTTTTTATTTGAGACAGAGAGAATGAGAGAGAGAGAGAGAGAGAGAGCACATGGGAGGGGGAGGGTCAGAGGGAGAAGCAGACTCCCTGCCGAGCAGGGAGCCTGATGCAGGATTCGATCCAGGGACTCCAGGATCATGACCTAAGCCGAAGGCAGTTGCTTAACCAACTGAGCCACCCAGGCGCCCCAGATTTATGAGTTTCAGGGTCACAAAAAAGGAAATTTATATGATCCTTCTGTTATTCTTGATTCAGATGTGGAATTTCCCAATGACTATCCATCAGGTTGTCTTCTGGGCTGTGTGGACCTCACTGACTGCTTATCCCAGAAGCAGTTTAAGGATCAGGTGAGTAAGGAGTAATTCTCTTGGACACATGCTTGGTTTGCTACCATAGTTGACTTGTAGATCCTTCAACACAGAATATCTTGGAGATAGTAAGGTGTTAGCAACTGAATTTAGACATGTGAGGATAATCTTTCATAGGGAAACACTGGGCAGAAACAGAAAAACTAGTGATGTTTTGGTTTGTGATACATGTACATTTCTGCATGACAAGCTGTTGCCCCAATCAGGCTAATGAGTACAAGGTCCTCATCCTTTCATAAAACGTTGCTGTTTTTGGTAAAGAAACCCTCCATTATCCCTTAAATTATTTCAGTTAGGTGGTGGGAATAATAAGATTTGTTACTATTTTGGAACATTTGGTCCAGGCGAGACAATTCATGATAGGCAAGTATGTTTGAATTCTGATTGCCTGGACTGTGCCATATTTGGGGTATGTGTGTGAGAGAGAGTGTATGCGTATGCACATAGGTAGGTATGTATTTTTATTTATTTTGATCACTGAAGATTGAACTGACATAACTAGAGTTCATTTTTGAACAGCAGAGGGAGCTGAAGGACTTTAGCTTAATTGGAGAACTCCTGAAATTTAGAGCCTTGTTTACACTGAGACCAGCAGAAATCCAAAATGGGAAAGTCTATCCTTGGAGCACGAAGAGTTTTACCTAACAGTATGGTTTTCCTATTCTTTGAACAGTGGCTTTAGGCAACTACTGTGCCTAGGAAAATGTTCTTCAGTTTCATTTTTCTCAGTAAATTGTTTTCCAGATTTATTTGGCTTTCAATACTATTATTACTGTTTATAAAAACTGTCCCTATCTATCTTACTCTCTCTACCCGTTCCTCATAGATTTTAACCAATAGTTAGTATCCCTTTAGTTTTCTGTCTTTCATTTTCTTGTGGGTTGCCTTCTCAGCTCTTCTCTGATTACTTTATGTATATGAGTACGTTGCATGCCTTTTGGCATGAATTTGATCCCTAGCCTTTTGTTCTGCCCTTATTACCTGATCCAAACCTAGGCAAAACTATAGACACGTGGAGGCCGTTTGTTTTCCACACTCTTGTGCCTATGCCTCTATGGGTCTTTCACCCATTTTTCCAGGATCTTCTTTGCTCTCTTTCTCTCCCTTTTTTTTTTTAGCCTAGAAGTAAAAATTCCATACATTGGCATTAGCTTTATAGTTTTTTTTTTTTAAGATTTTATTTATTTGAGAGAGAGAGAGAGAGCATGCGCACGAGCAGGGGTGGAGGGGCAGAAGGAGAGGGAGAAGCAGGGAGCTGAGCAGGGAGCCCAATGCAGGGCTCAATTCCAAGACCCTGAGATGGTGACCTGAGCTGAAGGCAGACACTTAACCAACCGAACCACCCAGGTGCCCCAGGCTTTATAGTTTTAAAAGACGCTCACAGTCATTAATAGCTTAGTATGACTTAATATGTTATTAATATATTTCCTTCATAGGATATTTGCATTCTAAAAGGGAACTCAGGAGCATCTGGCAGTGTGGGTGGTGGGGTTTGGTGAGGGGCCTTCTTTTATTTTCTTATTTGTCAATCAAGCAGACCACCATCTGATACAAGGTCAAATGATTTCAATCATTAGACAGCCAGTCTTTCTGCTACAGGTTTGTGTAGAGAAGGGTAGGAAACTGTAATCCTAGCCTATGGAGTATAGCAAAGTTTATGGGAATTAGAAATCTAATTAATAAAACAAATCTCTTTGGTCTCTCACAGATATCTCTCTTTCAGGTCAGCATGATACTCCTCTTCAGCTTAGATTCTGTCTTTTATCCTGAGGATGCTGAGGGTAGCACATAGAAACGTAGGAATCCTCCCATATGTTCCCAGCTGGAGGTCCTGGCAACTGTCCCTATGAATTTCCCTAATGTATGACATTAGAATATCCCCAAACACCAGAAGCTAGTAGGCTTCACCAAACAGGAATCCCTTACCCATTTTCCCTATGATCAGCTTTTCTGGGGCTTTTTCTGTGTTTGGGGGTAGCTCAGGAATGTATTCAGAATTGATATTAGACCTATCTGGGGATTATTTATTGGGTAAGGATCTTTAAAAAGTTGTAGCTTTGGTATTTGGCTGCCTTTTAGAAAATGTCTCAAGCATCCTTGGTAATCTCCCTGTCTCTGACCTAGGGTTCTCTGATGTAAGAAATGTGATTACCAAGCCTGTTTTACAAACCTTATTCTCATTTCTGTTAGAATGAGTTGAAAGTTTAGGAGTAATAGCCCTAGACTAGCATTTCCCAAACTATTCCATGCATAAGTGTTCTCTGGAGACATAAAAACAGGGGAGGTGATTCTCTATGGACACATACATTTGGAAAATGTATGTGTATCAAATAAATGTATTTGTTTACTTGCAGACCTTTTCAGAGCCCTTAATATGCTAGTGTGCATTATGACTCTGATACATCTAGTGGATATTACATGTAGTGTTGCAAAATCTTTTAGACCATAAAATCCCCTCTCCACCCCATGCACATTACCTACTTACTAACTACAGAACTGGTATCTTGTATACACAGCTTAGAAAGTGCTAGTCTACATATGTTTGGTTTTCTTTTATTCTCATAGGTCATCTCATTGAAGGAGAATCATCCAGCAATCGGTTTCTTGACCTGTGTCTTCTTTCTGCATTTTCACACTCATTTCTCATCACCTAGCTGAATTACATTTTCTTTGAAAACCAGTGTAGATCTAGTAATTTTTTTTTCAACTGAAGCTAATCTCCTATGTGACTTAGACCACATTTTACTTCTCCATCTTGTTCCTAACTTTTTCCTTCCCCAAAGAAACTCAGTAACTTACTTCCTGACCTCACATTCTTGGCCTTTCTTTGATAAGTTAAAATATACTAAGCCCTCACTATTTTTGGTGTAGTGTGATCATTTGGTCTCTTAAAAAAATAAAAAACAGAAAAGGTTTTATTAGGGGTTGTTTAAAATCAAGTACACTATAACTGATTTTTAAAAATATGTGCTGAAAATGCTCTGCCCTGAGCTAAGAACTCCTCTTCCTTTTATCTTCTAAGAGTAGTATGGCTGACATGGCTAATTTGTGCCAGAAAAAAATCCCACTAGACCCTCAGCCCTCCTGAATAATGGCAGGGAATCAACCTAGACAAGGTAGGAATGATACAGAAAAGGCTGTGGGTTCAACTCAAGAGAGAAAGGTAGATGAGAGCCATCTAGTTACAACTTCTCCTATATTCCCCTGGAAGGAGCCCATGCTGTTTGCCAGCATTTTATCTGCCAGCAGCAGATGTAAGCTCTCAAAAACAGCAGGGAGGATGTTGACTGCAACAATGCATCAAGGCTGTGGTTTGTAACCTCAATAGTAAAGCAGTTAAAACTTTTTTTTTTTAACAAAGACATTTTGATTGCCAAATCCATAACCATTAGCAGCTGTGGTTTGAACAGTTCTCTAGACCTAACAAGTTTTCAAACAGAAAGTTGAGTTGGTGGCTTTTGTTTCTACTTGTCTGTGTTGTGTTTGTGCTATTTATATATCTGCCTTCAATAGAGAATCTGATTTGTCTGAAATCTCCAAGGTCATTGATTGTTCTGTTTCTTCTGACTAAATCCATTCCTCTCCTGCCAGCTTACTGACCCTTCAGTCCATTTGATCTTATGGCTTTTATAATAGCCAAGACCCTATCTTTAGAGAACTCTGCTCAAGCAGTTCTGCTGGTGCCTATGTAATTGACATGGGCAAGAGAATTGAAGTCTTCAGTGGGTAAGAGAGTATTACTTGTTCCTTTTCCTGTAAGGGGTATCCAAGCAATACAGATCTTCAGGAAGATTTGTAAAAATCCCGTGTGGAAATCATTAGTTTCTATCACCATTGTGTTGTCTGTAGGTCTGAGAGATGAGAAATTAGAGAATGAAGGAATAGTCAGTATTCAAACCAGGCATTTGAAAAATGCAGGTCCCCAAATACCCCACATTTTCCTTTTCTTTCTTTTTTTTTTTTTTAAGTAAGCTCTATACCCAACATGGGGCCTGAACTCACAACCCTGAGATCAAGAGTGTATTATCGGGGTGCCTGGGTGGCTCAGTCATTAAGCGTCTGCCTTCAGCTCGGGTCATGATCCCAGGGTCCTGGGATTGAGCCCCATGTTGGGCTCCCTGCTCGGTGGGGAGCCTGCTTCTCCCTCTCCCACTCCCCTGCTTGTGTTCCCTCTCTCGCTGTGTCTCTCCCTGTAAAATAAATAAATAAAATCTTTAAAAAAAAAAAAGTGTATTATCTACCGACTAAGCCATCCAGGCACCCTTGCAAATTTTCTTTTAAAATATGTGAAAATGGGGACGCCTGGGTGGCTCATTTGGTTAAACGTCTGCCTTCAGCTCAGGTCATGATCCTAGGGTCCTGGGATCGAGTCCCACATCGGGCTCCCTGCTCAGCGGGGAGCCTGCTTCTCCCTCTACCTGCCATTCCCACTGCTTATGCTCTCTCTCTCTGACAAATAAATAAAACCTTAAAAAAATATATGTGAAAATGTCCTCTCTGTTGTACTGAGAAAACCTGCATATTTATAAACCTAAAAATGTGTATTCCTAAGGGATCATGAGGGCTGTGTCAGAGATCTAACAAAGAGGGGAACTGTGTGTTTGTCACAACTAGCCTAACCCTAGGCAGTTCTTTAAAATCACAGCTCACTTGAGTGAAACAGGGAATGTATTTTCAGAATTCTCATGAAGACTAGAATATTTACTAGAACTTTTAGGTCAGAACAGACTTGTCTTTACAGTTGTTTTATAACCTGAGTGTCAAGTGCCCACATGCTGAGTTGAGGGAAACCATGTATGTTTTTTAATAATCCAGAAAGCATTATACTTTCTCTTGTACTTATCCTGAACAGAGGAGGGAAATACTAACACTTGTCTATGCATTTATGTAAGTTCTTTAATGTTCAGCTTTTCCTCTGAGAATGAACATATAATTCTTTTTTTTAAAGATAATTTATTTGAGAGAGAGAGAGAAAAGAGAGCACAAGTGGTGGGTGAGGGGCAGAGGGAGAGGGGCAGAGAGAGGGGGAGAAGCAGATTCCCTGCTGAGCAGGGAACCTGACATGGAGCTTGATCCCAGGACCCTGAGATCATGACCTGAGCTGAAGGCAGATACTTAGCTAACTGAGCCACCAAGGTGCCCCTGAAAATGAACATTTAATTCTTAAGATTTTCTTAAGTATTATTATAAATACTTGAGTGCCTACCATAAATCAGACATTGATTTAGACACTAAAAGAAACAGAAAGGTGAATCCCATTGGTTCTGCCCTCAGAATGTTTGAAAGACTACTAGATAAATAAAATATGAATGTAAACAAATACAAAATAAAAAGCAAGATAACTATCTTGAAATGTGGAGTGTCTCTGAGGAATTTAAAGGAAGGAAATAAGAGAATTTTCTTTTAAGATAAATAACTTTAAGTGACCTGTGGTAAGGAAAACCTATACTGTAGCAGTAAAAGAAAGATGTTCTGGGCGCCTGGGTGGCTCAATTGGTTGAGCGACTGCCTTTGGCTCAGGTCATGATCCTGGAGTCCCGGGATCGAGTTCCGCATCGGGCTCCCTGCTCAGCAGTGAGTCTGCTTCTCCCTCGGACCCTCCCCCCTCTCATGCTCTCTCTATCTCATTCTCTCTCTCAAATAAATAAATAAAATCTTTAAAAAAGAAAAAGAAAGGTGTTCTGTAGTATGTAATCACCATACAAAAATCAATTTTTTTTAATATTTAAAAAAACAAATTCTAAGGGTGCCTGACTGGCTTAGTTGGTAGAGCATGCAACTCTTGATCTCAGGGTTGTGAGTTTGAGCCCCACATTGGGTGTAGAGATTACTTAAAATAAAATCTTAAGAAAAAATTTATTCCACATACAGTGTTATGATTTTTTATTTGGATAGTTTAAAATGTTTTAATCTGTTTTGTTCTGAAAGACAAATGTCATTTTATGAAGGAGTATTGTTAATGGTTATAGCACCGGATTGCCTAACAATGATCAACCTTCGTAGGTTAACTGATGTCAAAGGATGCTCTGAGCTCTGCCTCAGAATAGTTGTTCTCAGTTGAGTCAGCCAGCCTTTGGGAGATAAATTCTAAAATTGTCAGATCCCTTAAGTCAAGAGGAGGTTTAGTATTCTGAGTTACTCGTCCCAACATCAATGGTTAAGGACCTTACAATGTAGTATCTTTTAATTAAGAGCAATTTTCTTTTAGTTCTCACTAGTTTAAGTTGGAGTGAAAGCCTGCTATATGAAATTTAAGACCAAAAATAACTATCATGTATGGGTGATTCCCATTTAGGTCTTTAAAAGTAAGGGCAGAAAAGCTATGAGGTTAATTTTAGAGAAAATATACATGCTTAGGTTCTCTTGTGTATGGACATTCTAGCTTAGGATTCCAAAGGGCACAGAAAGCCACAGTGGAAACTTAACCGTGAGTAGGATGGGACCAGGAAACCAATGCTATGTAGCTTCAACTAGATCATTTTCCACAAATTTTCCACAAATGGCTCTAAGGCCCTTAAGCTGCATCACTCATCACTTTTTCTTTTCACCTGGAGCAAATATGAACTCTATAGCATTGAGCTGTAAACCCCCCTCCCCCGTCTTTGATCCTGAACACACGATTTGAATTGGGTACTAGTATGTGGGAGTTCAGCTGTCCCACATTGGACCAGCTGGCCTGATCTTTATCCAACTCCAGTCAAATATATGGTAGTCATCTTGTCAAAGCCTCATGATCAATATGTTATTGATGTGAGAAAACTTTTATCCTCCAGTAGAGTGTGGCCTGAAGTACTAGTTGTGTGTCCTGTGAACACCTTGAATTGCTTTGAAGGAAAATGTAAACAACTATTAGAGAACACAGTTGCTTTCGGGATATGTTTCTTTGGATCTGTTGTGCTTGTAGCCTTTTTATCAGACTCATTTCCTTCTCTCTTTCTGGGTATTATCACCTCAATCTTCTTGGAGTTGGTTTTCAGCTAACTAGATTTCAGAGCCTGATTTCATGTCCTATCTAGTTCCCCAAAGTTCAAACGAAAAAACCTATAGCAAATATATGTGCTTTGTCAGTGAGTTCCTTCTTGACAGTTTGCTTTAGTTTTTATTTTATTTTAAAGATTTTATTTATTTATTTGACAGAGAGGGACACAGGGAGAGAGGGAACACAAGCAGGGGGAGTAGGAGAGAGAGGAGCAGGCTTCCCGCTGAGCAGGGAACCCAACGCGGGACTTGGTCCCAGCACCCTGGGATCATGACCTGAGCTGAAGTCATACGCTTAAATGACTGAGCCACCCAGGCTCCCCTGCTTTAATTTTTAGTCCTCTGGAGAGAGATATAAGACTTATAGGTGATCTGGGGATTTGTTGGGAAGAGTGACATTATTTAGGAGTTACTGATCATTTCAGGACAAGGACTAAATGAATGGAGGCTTACAGAGTTGGTGAAAATGGCCACTTGGCTCTGAATTAGTTGTGATTGCCAAAAAACTACTAAACTTTTTTTTTCCCCCTCTTGAAAATGGCAAAAGAAATGTTTTCTAGATGACTGGTGAACAATTTTCCTCTGGAGAAGAGAAGAAAATGGCAGTTTAGTAGTTAATTACCTGTTATGTTAGACAGCTATGAAACTTATGAGCCATGAAAGAAGAGTAGGCCCAACCCTCCCTCCCACCCCTCAAGGCTGGAAACCAGGTGATAGGAGTCGTGTTTTCCTAGGCAAGAACAGCAGCAACTTCCTGAGGAATCTGTTACTGAATTTGAATGGTTGCTTGAGTTGCTATCTTACAATTCACATTCCCTCATCTGTCTGTTGTGCTATCTCAGTGACCCTTACTCTAGCATCCTCTCTAAATTGGATATGATATCCAAAGTTTATTCACATTATTAACAAATATGAACCTCCTTTCTCTTAATTTACTTTTCTTTTGTTGTTTTTTTTTTTTTTTAATGTAAGCTCTACACCCATCGTGGGGCTTGAACCCAACCCCGACATCAAGAGTTGCATGCTCTACCTACTGAGCCAGCCAAGCGCCCCTAATTTAGTTTTCTCTCCATCAGCTACATTTTAGTCTTCTGACTCTCAGACCAAAAATCCCTTTCTTGTAAGTCACTGACTTGTTAGTGTTTAATGTGGTCTATAGTGCCCAGGCCCCAGTTGCAGAGTATGCTTTTTCTGGAGGTACTGAAGCTCTGCCAAACTGACTTTGCTTTAATGCATTCTACCCCTTTTCCCAGTGCATGGGCCTTACTTTGCTTTATTCTTTGCAGACTGTTTTGTTCTTCAGCTCTGTTTCTTGTAAGCCTCCTGAAATTCAGTATAAAAGCTTGGAAAAAGGGATATTCACATAAAACTTGGATTTAGATTAAAAGTTGATTTTAATGTTTATTGTGAGGCACGCACGAATGGTTCCCAGGAACCTCTTGTTGTATAATTTCATTTATCTATCATTTCCCCCATTATTTGACACTTGCTTACTCTGTTAATATATGTCAGTGTAGTTAATATTAAACTTGGTCCACTTGCCAAGACACAAAAGTTCTAATTTAGCTTGAGGGATAACAGATTACAGGGTAGTACCTGCTCTTACCCAGAGTTATAGTCCTAAGACTATAGTTCTAACTATAGTCCTAAGTTCCCAGCGTGTGCATATTTAGCACAGTTAAGATAACCTTAATGCGGGGCACCTGGGTGGCTCAGTCGGTTGAGCATCTGCCTTTAGCTCAGGTCATGATCTCAGAGTCCTGGGATCCAGCCCCACGTCGGGCTCTCTGCTCTGCGGGGAGCCTGCTTCTCCCTCTGCCTGCTGTTCCCCCTGCTTGTGCTCTCTCTCACTCTCGCTCTATCTCAAATAAATAAAATCTTAAAAAAAATACTATTGTCTTTAATCAACAATTAACAAATATGACATATGCAGTGGCATTTAAAAAAAAGATAACCTTAATGTACAAGTTGATAAATTCATTATTCTTTTATTCAACAAATATTTATTGATTGCCTGCTGTGACTCAAGGTGCTGAGGAGTAAACAAAACAGACAAAAATCCTTGCCTTCATGGAGCTTTCATCCTCGTAAAGGGAGGCCAAATTTAAAAATTTAAGGGCGCCTGGCTGACTCAGTTGGTAGAACGTGCAACTCTTTTTTTTTTTTTAAGATTTTATTTATTTATTTGAGACAGAGAGCGTGCACATAAGCAGGGGGAGGAGCAGAGGGAGAGGGAGGGGAAAGAATCTCAAGCAGACTCTGCTGGGTGTGGGGCTCCATCTTACCACCCTGAGATCATGCATGACCTGAGCCAAAACCAAGAGTTGGATGCTTAAACAACTGAGCCACCCAGGTGCCCTGAGCGTGCGACTCTTGATCTCCAGATTATGAGTTTGAGCCCTACGTTGGGTGTAGAGATTACTTAAAAATAAAATATTTTAAAAATTTAAATAAGTAAATTATATTGTATTAGATGACGGTAAGTGCTGTAGGAAAAAAAAAGGAGAGAGGAGTTGAAAGTACAAATTTTGTGAGGGATTCGTGCTCTGATTTTAAATAGAATAGGGAAGACTTAATGCAAAGTTGACGTTTAAACATTTAAACAAAGTTCTGAAGAAAGAGAGAAGCCATGTGGATATCTGGGTGGTGGCAGGGGTGGGAGCATTCCAGGAAGAGAGAATAGGTGAGTGCAAAGACCCAAGGGCAGGAACAACCTGGAAGCCAATGTGGCTGGAATGGAGTGAAAGTGGGGGTGAAAGTAGTAGGAAAAGGTGTCAGAGAGGAAATAGGGGGCCAGACTCTCCGGGAACCTGAAGGTCATGCTGAGGACTTAGGCTTTTATTCTGACTGAGATGAAAAGCCACTAGAGAGTTTTAAGTAGAGGAGTGACATGATCTGATATATATTTTTAAAATAGTTCTGGCTGCCCTGTTAAAAATAGAAAAGAGAGAGGTTAAGGGCAGAAACAGAACAATTAGGAGATTATTGTGGTAATCCAAGGAAACATGATGGCTTGGACCAGGGAAGTAGCTGTGGAGGTCTGAGGAAGTGGTGAGATATTGGATATCCTTTGAAGGTGGAGTTAACAGGATTTCTTAGTGGGTTGGTTGTGGGGGTTTTGGTCTGAACAACTGGAAGGATGGAATAGCTAGTAGCCTGGCTGTCCATTCATTCATTATTCATTTTAAAGGGGGGGAATGGATAAGAGAGGAGCAGGTTTGGAAATGAATTCAGGATCTCTATTTTTTTAAATTTTATTTGTATTGTGATAAAATATATGTAACATAAAACTTACCATTTTAACTATTTTTAAGTGTACAATTCAGTGGCATTAAGTACATTAACAATGTTGTGCAACCATTGCCATTATCCATCTCCAGAACTTTTTCATCATTTCAAACAGAAATTCTGTACCCGTTAAATAATAACTCCTTCTTCCTCCTCCCCGCCAGTCCCTGGTAACCTCTATTTTTTGTCTCTCTGAATTTGCTTATCCTAAGTACCTCATATAGGTACTCATCATGTAATATCTGTCCTTTTGTGTATGGTTTATTTCACTAAATAATTTTTCAAGATTCATCCATGTTGTAGCATGTATCAGAATTTCTGGAATATTTTTAATATTCCACTTTATGTATGTACCGTATTTTGTTCATCTGTCTATTGATGAACATTTGGATTGGGGAAACTATTGGGTGCTATGAACATTGGTAAATATTTGAGTTCCTGCTTTCAGTTTCTTTCAGGGATATACCCGTGAGTGGAATTGCTGGACATTATGGTAATTTTGTAACTCTTTGAAATTACAAAAACCAAACTGTTTTCCACAGCAGCTGTACCATTTTACATCCACACCAGCAATGCATGAGGGTTTTAATTTCTTCACATCCTTACCAACACTTGTTATTTTCCATGTTTTTTGGTTTGGTTTGGTTTGGTTTTATTATAGTCATCCCATAAGCATGAACTAGTGCCTCATTGTGGTTTAGATTTGCATTTCCAGGACCTCATTTTTTCCCCAGTTTTATTGAGATATAATTGGCATGTAACGTTGTATTAGTTCAAGATGTACAACAGAATGATTTGATATATGTATATGTTGCAAAATTATTATCTCAATAAATTTAGATAACAGCCATCACCTCTCATAGTTAAAAATTCAGGACTTTTTTTTCTTAAGATTTTATTTATTTATTAGGGAGAGAGAGAGAAAGCACAAGCAGAGGGAGTGGCAGGCAGAGGGAGAAGCAGGCTCCTTGCTGAGCAGAGAGCCCGATGTGGGACTCGATTCCAGGACCCTGGGATCATGACCTGAGCCAAAGGCAGATGCTTAACCGACTGAGCCACCCAGGGGTCCCAGGACCTTATTTTTTAACTCTGAGACTGAAGAAAATCACTAAAGTTGTAAATATAGAGAGAGAAGAGGTCTGAGGCCTGACCCCTGAAGCACTCCCAACATTTAAAGGATGGGGTGATGAACAGTCGGTAAATAGCAAAACCAAGAAGAGAATGATATCCTGGAAGCCAAGTGAGGAATGTGTTCAAGACGGAGGGAGAGAAGAATTCTGTCAGGTTCTACAAATAGGTCAATTAAGTTGAGAACTGAGCATTGACCATTTGATTTAGCAACATGAAAGTGAACAGTGACCTTTAGTTCACCAAGAATAGTTTTGGTGGAGTGATGGGAGTGAAAGCCTATTTATAATGAATTTAAGAAAAAAATAGAGGAATTTGAAGCAGGGAGCATACATAATCTTTTAGTGAATTTTGTTGTAAAGAGAATCAGAAATGGGGCAGTTGCTTGAGGAGAATGTGGGATTTGGAGAGATTTTGTTTTATGGCAGACATTACAGAAAGTATGTTTAATGGGATTGATTCAGTAGAGAAGGAACATTTATTGAGGCAGAAAAAAAGAGGAGAGAATGACTGAAATGGCTTGCAGTTTTGGAAAAGCGGAGCTGTGAGGTCCTGGCAGCACTGTCCTCTGCCTCAACATTCTAAGACACAGAGGGGAGAGAGTAGAAAAACTGAAGAGGTGTGGATTGTGACTGTTGCTGTTGTGGCCTCTGTAGAATTTGGTTGAAAGATCTCAATGGCAGCCTCTGGTTTTATTTGTGCCAAAGCACCTCAACCCTAACAGCTGGAACCTACTTTTCTTTGAGTTCTAAAGATCCAGGGGATAAGGAAAGAAGAGCATTTTCCTTCTCATCTTTAGTCTTTTTTTCTCTACTGTGGACATTTTGACCCTGCCTCTGAATATAATTGTGTCTGATACTTGATATTAAGCTATGTTTTATCAAAGTACATGCCACACCTGTCCCACACAGAAAGCCTGCCACACCTATCTCACACACAAAGCCATGGTATGTGGGCAGGACCGAAAGTTGCTAAAAATCCCTTCTGTTTTCTCCACAGCATTACTTACCACCTAGGACACAGTGGTCAAGTGGTCAGTAAAGAAGTTTCAACTATTTATGTTTCCACTAGTTACAAAGAAATTTTAATTTTCTTATTTTACTGAAACCTCCATTTCTACTTTCAAGCCTTAAGTCTTTAGAGGACATATCTTAGCAGGTGAATAAGAATGGAAAATAAGTTTATACCTGTGATGGTAGTTACTAGGAGAAAGGCTCCTTTGGTAATACCATAGCCTGTGAGTCATATTTGTCAAACATGCTAAATGCAAAACATAAAAGATAGGAAATAATGAAACAGCAAATCAGTTGGGCATTGCTAGAGAGCACTTTCTCCCAACCCTCCATTGTGCCTTAAATTGTGATTATGTGGCCAGCCTAGTCTTACTCTAGGTTCTATGTCTGTCTTTGCAGAAGGAATACAAGTCCTAAGTATTCACACAGATTTGTGATGAGAGATCCAAAGGAAGCTTCTAAATAATTTTCAGAATTGCTCTGCCAGTTACCTTTTCACCCTAAGTAAGTCTGGAATGCATCCAGCAAAACAGCTTTTGCATGTTCATACCTTTCAGAATGAATCATCTTCCTTCCTTTTAGTGAAAGAAGGGCTCTGTTGACTATTTCTGGCAGAATTTCCACAAATGTTCTATTTTTCTTAAACCTTCCAGTGTTTCACTCACGTTAACCTGGGGTGCCCAATGTTCCCAAAGGAGACCTCTGAATCTCCCAATTCTCAGTAATTTATGTTAAAAGAACAGTCTGTCCTGATTCTTCTGGGAAAATATCAGGTATCCTTTTTTAAAGAAGTTGTTCCCATTATAGGAAGTCAGAAATGGCAGGCAATAGAGTTCATAAGACTACGGTGCTAAGGCCTGGGGAAAGGGAAGGTTTGTTTTTGCTTGTTGAGCATAATCCTCTTTACCTGACTGAAATGGAGAGTGCTATCATCAGAATATTGAGGTGAAATCTGGGACATCCTTTGATCTCCCTGAAATTCAAAAATCTGTCCCAACTAGTCTGAACTTGTTATTTTTATATTTCGCAGTATCCAGACATGAGTCAAGAATCTGATTCTGCATTTGTTTTCATCTGCACAAATCCCCAGGAAATGATTGTGAAGTTTCCTATTAAAGGAAATCCAAAAATCTGTAAGTCACAAGCTTTGATGGTCTAATTTTCTTTTTTTTCTTTTTGTCTTGTGTATCACTTGTTTAAAACTTTAAAATCGGTGGGTGCCTGGGTGGCTCAGTTGGTTAAGCGACTGCCTTCGGCTCAGGTCATGATCCTGGGGTCCCGGGATCGAGTCCCGCGTCGGGCTCCCTGCTCAGCAGGGAGTCTGCTTCTCCCTCTGACCTTCCTCCATCTCATGCTCTCTCTCTACTATTCTCTCTCTCTCTCAATAAATAAATAAAAATCTTAAAAAAAAAAAACTTTAAAATCGGGGAGCCTGGGTGGCTCAGTCGTTAAGCGGCTGCCTTCAGCTCAGGTCATGATCCCAGGGTCCTGGGATCGAGCCCTGCATCGGGCTCCCTGCTCGGCAGGAAGCCTGCTTCTCCCTCTCCCACTCCCCCTGCTTGTGTTCCTGCTCTCACTATCTCTCCCTCTCTGTCAAATAAACAAACAAAATCTTTAAAAAAATAATTAAAAAAATAATAAAACTTTAAAATCTCTTACCCTGTTCTATGGCATCTCAAGCTTTAGAGGATTAATATAATTATATTTATTGATAACTTTGATGTTAACTATAGCATAGCCTTTCCAAAGTGTACGTTGATCCACAATTATTGGCATGCTAGTGAATCACTCTAAACTTCCATTTAAGACCCCATTACATTTAAAGATTTATTTATTCATTGAGAGAGAGAGAGAGATAGCATGCACGAGCAGGGGGAGGGGCACAGGGAGAGAGAAAGAATCCCAAGCAGACTCCCCGCTGAGCACCGGGCCGCAGGACACGGGGCTCCATCTCATGACCCTGAGATGATGACCTGAGTCGAAACCAAGAGTCAGATGCTTAACCACCTGAGCTACCCAGGTGCCCGCAGACCCCATTACATTTAAAATCCTTATTTGTCAGCCAACAGAGTATGCTTTGCTCCACTGCACTGCTCATTAAAGGAAGTAGTAAGCCAACGCCAATGGCAATAATGACATTTATTCATTGTTCCTCAGTATTCAATCCAAAAATAAGACTTAAGTCTGTGTCTATTTTTTAGTGTTTTGGAGGCTCCACTTCCCACTTTTCCTGTGAGTACTGGTTCCTAGAGCTTTGCCCTAGCCCTCTTGCTTTTCATTCTCTTTTTGAAACCTCTTGATTCATTTTTCTGTAACTTTCGCTTTATGTATTTGTGATTATAGACCCTCTGCATATTCACTTCTTAATCACTTTTTGTTGACTTTATTTTTTTCAACTTCCAGCTCTTCTTCACCTCCCACCTTCTCTTCTTCTTTGTAGTCCTACCACAGCCTCTTCTGTTTCAAAGAAATCTCGGGAAACACATAGTGGTGTCCTTTCTGCCTAGCTTATTTTTAAAAACAACCCAACAACCCTCCCATTTGCTCATGTCAGTTACTGTTTTGTGCTTCTGTGGCACTGCTTTACCATTGTGTGAACTGGATGATTTGGGGGCAAGCGTTGTCTTCAGCTTTGCACAACTCTACCTCACCCTGTACCTTAGGGACCAACTAGCCATTTGATAAACCTGTTCTATAGAGAAGTACTTTTCTTTCTTTCTTTTTTTTTTAAAGATTTATTTATTTGACAGAGACACAGTGAGAGAGGAAACACAAGCAGAGGGGGCGGGAGAGGGAGAAGCAGGCTTTCCACTGAGCAGGGAGCCTGATGCGGGGTTCGATCCCAGGACCCTGGGATCACGACCTGAGCCGAAGGCAGACGCTTAACCGACTGAGCCACCCAGGCGCCCCTCTTTTTTTTTTTTTTAAAGACTTTATTTGAGAGAGAGAGCACGCACGAGTGGGGGGGAAGGGCAGAGGGACAAGCGTGCTCTCCGTTCACCGACGACTCTGGGTTGGGTCCCAGGACCCTAAGACCATGATCTGAGCAGAACTTAGATGCTTAACCAACTGAGCCACCCAGGAGCCCCTAGAGAAGTACTTTTCAAACTGTACTGTAAATAAAAATCACCTAGAGAGCTGTTAAAACACCGGTTTCTGGGCCCTCTCCCAAGTGATACTGATTCTGTTGCTCAGCTAACTACACTTTGAGTAATACTGCTTTTGATTACAAAATGCTTGGAGTGTGGATTTAGATTAATGTATATTCATCACAAAATTCAGGCAACCCTCATGATTTATGAGACATGTTCCTGAGATTCCTACATATCAGAAAATCTGAACATTTTGCCTTTGACTTATATATTTTATTTACAGCTGGTAGCTAAGTGGCCCTGGAAATTTTTTTTTCCTCTCTACTATTTAGGATTTGTTTGTTATTTTTTAAAGATTTTCTTTTTAAGTAATGTCTACACCTTATGTGGGGCTCAAACTCATAACCCCGAGATCAAAAATTGCTTGGTCCACTGACTGAGTCAGCCAGGCGCCCCCTCCACTATTTAGGATCTTTATTTATTTATTTTTATTATTATTTTTTAAGATTTTATTTATTTGTGAGAGAGGGAGGGTGAGAGCACAAGCAGGAGGAGGAGGTAGAGGGAGAAGCAGGCTCCCTGCTGAGCAAGGAGCCCGATGTGGGGCTTGATCCCAGGACACCAAGATCATGACCTGAGCTGAAGGCAGATGTTTAACCAATTGAGCCACCCGGGTGTCCCTAGGATTTTTTTTTTTTAAGATTTTATTTATTTTATTAAAGAGAGAGCAAGCTGGGAGTGGGGCAGAGGGAGATTGAGAGAATATCAAGCAGACTTCTCGCTGAGCATGGAGACCAATGCAGGGCTTGATCTCATGACCTGGCCAAAACCAAGAGTCGGACACTTAACCCACTGAGTCACCCAGGTGCCCCTCCACTGTTTAGGATTTAAATCTCTCTTTTCTTCTCTTTTTTGGTTGTGGCATTCTATCCCTCTCTCTTCCATTCTCACCTTACTCTAGGCACCCATAGCAGCACTGGTGGTAGGAGGCAAAGATTTTAGGTCTTCTCTCCCATATCTAGTGCTACTTGATCTTGAGTCCCTGTAACCTTTTCTTAGCTTCCTCCCCTATCTTGGTTCTTATCTGCTGCTTAAGCTCCTGTGAGAAAATGTTCTGTGTAAACAGAGTTTGGATATTTCTCTGAAATGTTTTACTCCAGTACTTTCTCTACCCAGAGATCTACCTTCAGTACATATATTGGCCTGTTTTTCTCAATAAGGTTTAATGAGGGGTTGGGAGAGTGATGCTCTTAGGAGAGAACTTTAGTAAACTCCTGTCTTTTCCCCATTGTTTCTGTTCTTGAAAAGTTTAAAAAGCCAAAATGGGCTGTATGCTTCTTTCAGGGACAGCAGGACTAGAGAGAAGTTGTGAGACTGTAACTTCTTCCATGGTAGGCCAGACAAAGTGAAACATTGGTCAAAAATAATAGCGAAATTTAAAGAATGGGTTGACCCTGTGTATCTCAGGAATTTTTTTTTTTTTTTTTTAAGTAGGCTCCATGCCCAACATGGGGCCTTTGTGAACTCATGACCCTGAGATCAAGAGTCACATGCTCTACAGACTGAACCAGCCAGGCTCCCCAGAAAAAAAAAATTTTTCTGTTTTACCTGAGGATTTAGTTTGGTGTGAAGTTTCTATTCCCTATAGCGCTTTATTCCTTCATCCTTCATTCCTCTTTACCATCTCTAAAAATCTTACACTTGGGTATTATATGCAGCTGATGAATCACTAAATTCTACCCCTGAAACTAGTAATACAATATATGTTAACTTGGGGCACCTGGGTGGCTCAGATGGATAAGCATCTGCCTTCAGCTCAGGTCATGATCCCAGGGTCCTGGGATCGAGTTCCGCATCAGGCTCCCTGCTCAGTGCAGAGCCTGCTTCTCCCTCTCCCCATGCCATTCCCTCTGCTTGTGCTCTTCTGTCTCTCTGTCAAACAAATAAATAAAATCTTAAAAAAAAAACCAAAAAAACAATATATGTTAACTAAATTGAATTTAAGTAAAAAATTGAAAATAAAAAGTAAAAATCTTACACTCTGCCAGAACTTTCTTCCCATAGGCTGAAGGAGCCACCTTCAGTAGCTTACAGCTGGAAAAAGTCTTTACTCCCACTGCCACAGGGGAAAATACATACTTGGCTCTTAATTTGAAATGCTTCACATTTTCTTCTAGGTACATCATTATACTAAGTGGTTAAGGTCCATAGTATTAATAATATACTCTCCTTCAATTACAGCCCTATGACTTAAATGTTTTTATTCTTGTTTTTCTTTTGTGGGATGGCTTAGGAATCTTCTATAGATTAGTTCTATGAGATATATTCCAAGTTCCAAACTCTGACTTGCAAATAAGCTTTTAGAAATTTACCTGTTGTACCATGTGTATATATATGTATATATCTATATGCTTTAAATTAAGGTTTTAAATATATATATTTTTAAATTTTTTGAGTATAGTTGACACACCGTTACATTAGTTTCATGTGTGTCAACATGGTGATTCAACATCCCTATACGTTATGCTGTGCCCACCGTAAGCGTAGCTACCACCTGTCACCATACAATACGATTACAATATCACTAACTGTATTTTTCTATGCTGTACCTTTTATTCCCATTCCTTATTCATTCCATACCTGGAAATAAAGGCATATATTTTGGTTTATGCTTTTGGACACATAAACTTGAGCTTGCTTGACCTAGGGATAATTATGTTTCTTGAAATTGAAATAATTCAAAAAAGAGCAATATGCAATATGATCACTTGGCTGTGTGTCTGCTCAAATTAGGAAATGCAAAAAAGTATAATAGAATATCTAGGTTAAATGCTCAAAGAGATAAAGGACATCTTTTTACTTTAACTACATGCTCTATAAACTCATGCAAATACTGCCTTATATGTTACACAAAGCATGTGAAAATTCCTATGAGAGTTATATCGATGGATGACAAATACTTTTTCCCCTTTTAACATCTTGTCCATCTGCTGCACATGCATTTGATTTTCTTTTAGGTACCATGACTGAGGATGTGTTAACACTGAAATGCTGTAGGTACTAAATGTAAAAATATTGGGGAAATACCAAAACTAAGCATCACCAGTCTGTGTTTAAGAGAGTATACTGTATGTTACTGTAGTTAACTGTCCAGATCCCAACTCTTGAAAGACGAGGCTGAACTAGAACTCGGAATTCAGAGTTTCTGCAGTCTGAGGGCAACTTTGATGACTGCTTCTTCATGCGGGAAGCCCCAGTCCCTTGCCTTCATGGTCTGTAGCTGGCCCAAGAATTGCCACTATTGGCAGTCATTGTGGTAGATGTTAGGGATGCATGCAGAGAAGTCCTTACTTATAAGGAGTTCACAGATTGCTGGCACAGATTGCTGGTTTTCTTAGGCAGTCTAGGGGAATGAAAGAATTTCTGCATCCCTGGGAATGCTCTGGAAGTCCCTTCTTCCTCTATCTATATCTCTTTCCTCCTTTTAGTTTTCCATTTTATGACATCACCTCCGAAACCAGGGATTAGTTTGCCTACCCATTGAGTGCTTTGCTCCTATGGGTTGATCTTTCCTGAGCTGGTCTCACTTGAGGACTCTCATAATCAGACTGGAGTTTTCTGAAGATTATACTTGGAATGTTCTTATACAGTAAAGCTTTGAGAGTGTCGAGAAGATAATGTCTCTTTTTTAGATGAGGAATCTGAAATACATGTAGTTAAAAGACTTTTTTTTTAAGATTTTATTTATTTATCTGACAGAGAGAGACACAGCAAGAGAGGGAACACAAGCAGGGTGAATGGGAGAGGGAGGAGCAGGCTTCCCATGGACCAAGGAGCCCGATGCGGGGCTCCATCCCAGGACCCCGGGATCATGACCTGAGCTGAAGGCAGATGCCTAACGACTGAGCCACCCAGGTGCCCCCATGTAGTTAAAAGACTTGTCTAGAGTTGTAAACTGAGACCATAAGTAAGAAACACAACTCCCAAGCCTCATCATCAATATGACTACCCTTACTTTTTCGGAGAACTTTGAGTGTATGAGGCACTTTAACATACAATATTTCAGTTAGTTATTGGATTAAATGACTTAGTGTATATAAAAAAACTTAGCACAGTGCTTGGTATTGAGAAAGCACTTAATGTTGGCTATAATTCTCTCAACTTTGTTAGTAGGAATTTTTTCCTTTCATTTTTCAGCTGAGTAAATAGGTTTATAGAAGTTGAGTTTTGCTCACATCTTTCTGTCTCTAGTTTTCCTGCTCTTTTCACTTTACCAGATTGCCTCAGAAACAAATTATTCCAATCACGTTTCATTTTTAGGGCACAATAACAGAGCTGGAAGGAGCCTTCTGTACTACATAGTCCAGTTTAGTAGTCTCAGAACTACAGCTAGGACCTCAGTCTTCTAACGTACTCAATACAGAGAACTAGAAGTCTAGAGTCCTAGATAGAATTCTGAATTCCACCCTAGCTTGCCCTAAAAAGTTGAATGAGATGTAGTACTTCTTTATACCTCTGGGTACCACCACCTTTACGATGGATACTCATGTTTTTCTGATATCTGCTAATTTTGGTTACTTAGTCCTTATAATTCAAAGGTTTTGAAATTTGTAATGTCTACTTTCTTTAATTGATTTGATGAAAACTTTTATTGGGCACCTACCATTTGGCGCCCACTATGGTAGTGTTAGAGATACAAAGGCAAATGTGCCTTGTAATAGGGCTTTTTGCCAGATTGCTGGCACGTGTTCGATTTCCAGCTGGGCAGCCTGGGGGATGAAAGACACCTAAATCCCTGGGAATACTCTGTGCTCTAAAGCCCAAATTAAAATCAACAGCATTGTGACTATTGTCGACAGCATTCTGGGCATTGCTTAGTGATGGTTTCTGAGGAAGGATGGTTTCTGAGAAGTAATGTTATTCCAGAGACAGGTATACCTCTAGAGAGATGAAGGGGGAAAAGAAAACAAAATTTAAGAAAACAGGGAAACTTGTGAGGTTGATGTTATTTTTCTCACAATCTTTTGCAGTAGTCAAGACACATATTTTAGTCAGAGAAATGAGAATATTGAAGTCTAGAGAGACTAAATGACTTGCCCCAGGTTTTTCATGACAACATATAGGGGGGCAGTTATGGGTGTGGGCTGTAGTACACCTGGCTGTCCTTGAAGGGGGGCTCCTTGTTTATTTGTTAGTCTTTATTTCTTTTGTGCTGAGACTGAACTGACCTGTTTCTGTTTCAGTTCAGTGTCAACATCACTGTTGACTTAACTGAGACTTTTTGAGGGTGAAAGCAATATGCAAGACAGACAAGAACTTTGTTAGGATTGTCTTCATGAGATGGATAGTTTTTAAGGCTGCTACCACTGAACCAAACTCTGTCCTGGTAAGATTTGAGGAGCGAGAGGTCAGGGACCACATCAGTGAAGTACCTCTCATTAGGGTCACCTGGGACAGGAAGGTTGCTTGTTTTCTAACTTTAACACTTAGAGGAGTCATACAGCCTATGACCTTTGCCCTTCTTAGCTGATGATAGGGGCCCTTTGTCAGTAAAGCATTCATGTGGATTCTACTCCACTGCTGCAGGTCACTCCCCCTATTAAGTCTGAGGCAGAAAAGGGGTGAACTGAACTGCTTTTCTCACTGTGAGGGAGGTTCATGCATTATGCTCAGCCAGTTAACAGGTCAGAGGAATGAGTTTCCCACTGTGTGAAATGCCTTCCTTTATTCTAATGTGTGTATTCTTTAAAAACTTGCCTTAGCATCAGACATCCTGAAAAACCATGGTGTTTCTTTTGTAGTAGCTACAAAATTAGAAATATTAACTATTTAGATTCTTAAAGCGAATACTCATTAAGTGTGTGTGCGCGCGCGCACCCTCACATGCACGTGACCACGTTTGTGTGTCCTTAAACAGTGTTCCCACTGCTTCCTCATTCTTACAGAATGAAACTCTGAAGTTTGAAAGTATCTCAGTCCTGAAGCAAGATAATTGAATGTGACAGGAACACAGTAACCAGAGGACCTGGGAGGCCATGAAAGATTTGCATTGCAAATATAAAAAATAAATAATGAGGCTTCTTTTTCTCCCTTACAGGGAAACTGGATTCCAAGATCCATCAAGGAGCAAAGAAGGGGTTAATGAAGCAGAATAAAGCTGTCTGACCCAGGAGAAAAGGAACTATACAGCATAGTGGAGTTTTATGTACTAAAATTGCTATCCACTGGTCCTTTGGAATGGAAGCATTAGAAATCTAAAGGCTTGGCATCAGGCTTGAATCTCGCAGAATTTAAACTCTTACCTAAATCTGTATATTTTTCTTAAAGAGTGGGATTCTTACTTTCTGTAGTAGGTCAAAATCTTTGAATACATTATTTATAAAATGCTATTTTAAAAATTCTAGGTCTTTGACACTTCTCTCAGAATGGTATCAGAAGAGAAAGGAACAAGTTGGAAATTACTTTCCTCTCTGAGGCTTGGATTTGAGGTTATGAAAATCTTAACATAGGTTAACAATTTTTTTGAGAGACCACTTGAATTTTAAAGTTTCTTTTCAAAGTAATAGCCTGGTTGGAGTATTAGGATGTTTGAGGGATCCTGTGTTTAATACAAACCTGTGATGGGACAGAAAGGGGTTTTAACAAGTTTTTTGCTCTCATTCAACATCTCTTGAAGTGAACAGTCTTCAAAAGCTGAATAACCTTCTTTGGCAGATTTTTTTTTTTTTTTAAGGGATAACCTGAAGGCATGCTGCCACTTTGTTCTTTGGTTTGAGATGTTAGGACATAAGAGGATCAGACTGGAAGGAGATAGAGCTCCTGTTAAAGCAGCATGAAACTGCCCTATTTATTGTTGTAGGTATTGCAAAAACATCACTTGGATGGGGCAATTAGAAACAAACTAAAAAATAAAGTCCCTTCAGTAAATGTATTCAAATGCTCTCAAATGCTGAAACCTAACCCTTTAAACCAACCACAGCTCAGGAAACTATGAGCTTTGGAAAAATAGAAGGTTGATTTGAAATGAGATTTTCACTCATCATTCTGGCCCCACTTAGTGAAGCACTTTTTTTCTGAGGCTGTTCAGTAGAGCTGTCAGAATCTCAGTTGCTGGCATCCTCAGGAAATTCATGGTCTTAAATGTGTATGTTCTGCTTTTTATAAAGCACCACCACCACACTAGGGAAGTTGGATTCCCTCCAGCAGTTGTGTGCATGACTTAAAAAAGAGAGCGCACAGGAGAGAAAAAAAAGTGCCCTGTGTTATGAAAAAGATTAATTTCCCCTTTCTTTAATCCTTCATATTCAGCATGTATTTGCATTGAAATGCCTGCACTCTTATGCATTGATGTTCACTCAACTGTGAACCCTGCTTGTTGCATAGCTCTAGGCACTGGTTTTGTGGGGCCTGATCACTCTGGATTCCCAGGGAAAACCCACCCAGTTCTTGTTCCAGTAATGCAGACATGCAGTATTCTCATTCTTTTCCTGTTCAACTTCTGTAGAGAAAGTGGAAAGAACAGCTAATGGTACTTCTTTAGGGGAAAAAAAAATTCATTCTGGTCTCCTGAAGACCCTAGTACTATTAATGAAGACACACTGGGTTAATATTTTACTGTGCAGTAGTACCATGAACTCTGCACTGGAATTGTCTGGTTTTCCGAATACCAAAATAAAACCGAAAGGCAGGAGGTAAAGGGCCTAGGGAACACCAAGTTTTCTGCCTTTTTATGTGAATGACAGCTCAAGCACAGAGGAGTCTGGATTGATTTTTTTTTCACCTGGATAGATTTTGTGTGCATGCCTAAAGAAAAACATCAGGACCTGCGAGATCAGGTTATGCGACCATTTTGTGTGCTGTGATAAAGTTTACAAGAACATTACAAGTTTACAAGAACCCACCTCAGCATCCAAAATATGCAGCTGGAGCCACATGAGTAAATGGCAGAGTAACTTGGAAACTTCTTTTCATGGTTAGACTGTGAAAGCCTGTCTTTAGTTCACATGGTGATGGTGTAAGGTCTGTCTTTTATTTGTAGGACATTGGGGAGTAAGTTTGGGAAAGACTTGGGGGTAGATGGTCCTCAGTTGCTCAGTGATGAATAGGATAATTTAAAGCCTAGTGGAAATTCCTAGCATCCTGAATACAAACTTGCCCAGGAATTGCCTTTCGGTGCTTTACAACACTTTGCACTGACCCTTTTAACTCTGGGACAGCTTGGTCTGAGGGAAGTTTCACATTTCTGAGCTGGTTTTCTTTTGCAGCCTAAATATTATCGGCGCCCCCTTTTGGATGGTTGGGTCCAGTGACTCTCAATTTGTATAGAACCTGAAGGATTCAGTGTTTTTGTTTTTCTAGGCAGGTCCCTGTCTCAATTTTGTAAGCTCAGAGTGGGATATATATGAAACTAGATACTTTCTTGTCAGGGTTTAGGAGACTCTGGCTTTGCAGTCAGATGTTTGGAACGGAGTAAGGTTTTTTGTTTGTTTTGGTTTGGTTTTTTTTGCTTGCTATAGCTAATCTAGGGAAAGAGAACTAGGTGTCCCCCCTTTTCTCTTTAAGCTGAAAGTTTACAGAAACCCATTTTTCCTAGGGTGTAGCTGTGAAAAATTTAGACTTTAAAGATTACTTTTACAAATAATTACAAAGTTATGGTTTTTATTTAATCTCTTTCCATTTTAACTGCTGTCTCTACTAAAGCCCACTTATGTGGATTTCATTTAGTTTGGTAAATTTTTTTTAATGCTTTTACTAGAACTCCTAGCCAAGATTGAGACAGTGTTGGGGTTGTTCTCTTGCCCAGCTAGAAAAGGCCAGTAAAAAAGCAAGCATCTATTAAACTAGAGAAATCAACTAACTTCAGTTTATTAGGCTTAGGGGGAGGAAAGAAAGGCTTGTGATGAAGGACTTTTTTTTCCTTGAGATTCAAATAGCAAGTATACATCTGCTGTTCTCAGCTTCTGTGAATGTGTTTGGAGGGAGGTGATCCATATCACAGGCTCCAGCAGCAACAAGGGATCCAGCATGTGGAGGGCTTTTCTACTTCTCTCACGCAGAGAAGAAAACATAGCACAGTTCCATCCTTGAACACAAAGAAACTTGTGTAAATGTCTGTCCATTTATATGTATGCACATAATGTGGATTAATACATGGGGTGAAACTTGGTAAACTGATCAGATTTCAGTTGTGACAATGGAGCGCTCAGAAAGAAAACCCAGTAAATGTTGTATTCTACCTTGGAGTCAGATAAATAGGGCTGGGGGTAGGGGCCTGGGGGAACTGAGAATCCATATAGAGTTGTGACATAGGAAGGGAGTAAGATGTTGGCACAAGGGACAAAAAATGATACAGAAGATTTGAGAAGAGTCTAGAGTTGTACTGTCTAATATGGTAGCCACTAACCACTTGTGGTTTTTTTAATTAAATGAAATTAGGAATTCAGTTCTTTAGTCACATTAACCAAATTTCAAAGGTTCAAACAGCCACATGTGGCTAGTGACTTCTGAACTGGAGGGCACATATATAGAACATTTTCATCATTGCAAAAAATTCGATTGGACAGTGCTTATTCAGAGCAGGGGTCCACACACTTTTTCTGTACAGGGCCAGATAGTAAATATTTTAGGCTTTCCAGGTCATACAAGTCTCTGTTAACACCTATTCAACTCTGCTGTTAACAGTGCAAATGAATTCATAGATAATGCATACATGAATAAGTGTGGCTATGAGCCCATAAAACTTTATTTATGGACACTGAAATTTGAATTTCATATTCTCACACCACAAAGTATTATTTTGATTATTTTTCAGCCATTTAAAAATGTAATAACCACTCTTAGCTCATGGGACATACCAAAACAGGCAGTGAGCTTGTGAGCCATAATTTGCCAACCCCTGGTCTAGAGGAACAGGAAGTCAAAATTTAAGATTCTTTTAGTGTACAGGACATCACTTAAAAATTTTTGGTGGTTCTTTCAAGGCTTGAGAACTTTCTTTGGCTAAAAATTGAGGTTCACTGTAGTACTGTTTATTTTCCTCTTTTCCCTATTTTTGCAGTCCTGTCCTCCCCAATGGTAGGGTCATGCTCTTCAGTAGAAGATGACTGCTTGAGTGTTAACCCTTAATTAAGTCATATCTAAGTCTAAAATACCAAACCCTACTCTTTCTCTACGTGCTAAGTAGTGAATCCTCACTTGTAACATTGCCTAGTAGAGACTGGAAGTGTGCTGTCACCCGGAATCAGTTTTGCCCTACATGTACTGTACTAGAACAAATTAAATATTGGTGGGCCAAAGGGAGATTATTCTTCCTAGGCTGGACAGGCTTAGTGTTCATCTTTAGCCCCCCACCCCACCCCCACCGTGTGTGTGTGTGTGTGTGTGTGTGTGTGTGTGTGTGTGTGTGTATGTAGATGGAGAGTAAAGGGGTTTTATTATCTGGCTGTATCCCCAAGTCACACACTATTTTGAGTGGCACTGTTGAAGGATGCCTCAGGATAAGGGAAGAAAGGAAAGACAAAAACTGAAGAGCTAAAATGATCAAGGACACAGGAAGGACATAAGGGGCTAAGAAAGGGGAGCCTTGAGAATTAAGAAATTTCTCTTTGCTATGGAAGGAGGTGGAAGTTTTAGGGAAAAGGTCATGGAGAGTATATTTCACAAGTGAGAGGTGGGTGGGAGGGTTCACATAAACACGGACTGAATGTCTATTGTGCAGTGCGCTGGACAATCACAGTTGAATGACATTTATGGAAAGGTAAAAGTTAAAGTCCTTAGAAACAATGGTGGGTTGGAGAAGGACAGAATAGGGCTTTTAGATAATAAAAAGCAACAAGATTTGGTGATATAGGATGGTGAGATAAGGGATATAGAAAGATGAGAAGTGGGTACTTTGGAGAGAAAAACAAGTGGTAATCCCAAGAAAAAGAAACTGGAGAACAAAGGATAAAAAAATTAGGGGGTTGATAATTTGCTGAACCAAAGGATAAAATGGATGAAACCATTATGAGCTGTTCTTGCTCTTCTGTTCTTTGTGGATGTTCACGTTCAGACCCCTTACGGCCTTTTCCTCTCCCCATGGTGGAAGGACACCTACGGAACTGGTGTCTTTCTGTATTTAAGGTATGATACTTCCCCAGAGACCTCTCTGCGAGGAAGTCTGGTCCAGCGAGAGTTCTTTCCACGAGGGGAGAGCGTTAGGTTCGAGCTCTCCAATCCAGGTTTCTTCGAGTTTATCTCTGTTTAACCGGCTCGCCGGGTTTTCCAGCATTCCCAGAGCTACGACTCTAATCCGGGCTCCGTGTGACCGCGCATTCCGAGACCCAGGATTTGGCTCTTTCATCCAGGTTCCGGGTTTCCCCGGCGCACTCCCGCTCCAGACTCCACGGCAGCCCGGAATCCAGATCCGAGGGCCCGGTAGTCCAGTTTCCGGGTCTTCGGGGCGGCCCTGGTTGTCCCGGATCGCGGCGGCGGCGGCGGCGGTGGCGGCGGCTGAGGGACCCGCGGCCCCGGACACAGCGGCACCGGCCGGGCGGGGCGGAGCGGCGCGGGGAGGGGGCGGAGAGCCGGAGCTGAGGCGGGGTGGGGTGGGGGGGAGGGGCCGCGGGAACGGATGGCGGCCTGGGCCCCGTAGCAGCGGCGGCTCTACGGCCCGGGGCCCCGGGCGGGCGGAGGTGGCGGCTCCCGGGACCGGCCGCGCGGTGAGTCCGAAGCTTTGTGTGGAGCCGGGGCTGGGGGAGGAGAGAGGCCGTGGCGCTGAGGGGGGCCGGGGCTGAGGGGGCCGGGGTAGCGGCGCCTGACGGAGGAAGTGGGGGTTGGGGGGCCGGGGCGGAGCGAGGGGAAGGTGTGTTTGGAGGGGGAGGGGGGTCGTTGCGTGGGTGGGGGAGGGGGCGTCGAGGGGCGCGGGGTGAAGTTCAAAGCGTGGCCGGGGCCGGTTCGGCCTCAGGGTAGGGGTTCCCAAGAGAGGATTAGGGTCTGGCCAGGTTGTGGGGACAGGCCAGAGAGTTTCAGTGGCGAGTCTGGGTATCTCGAGGGGGCCTAGGGCGGCTGGGGCTAGTCAGGGAGTTAGGGGGGTTCAGGGCGAAGGGTTGGGAGCAGGACGTGTGCGCGGCCCTGCGGGGGGGGGGGGAGCAAGGTGGCCGGGAGTGTGCAGTAAGTAGGTTGTGGGTGTGTGCTCCTTCCAGTCTTCAGGTCACATTTACTCCTGTCCTTTTCTTCAAGATGGAGGGATCCCTGGGCCTGGCCCTTAACTGCTCTCCTTGTGCCCCCGGGAGGATTTGTGACCCTGTCCTGTTTGGAAAAACCCATGCTGCCCTCTTTTCCCTTTATGTGTAATTACGGTTGGATCATCTCTGTGCTTTGCTCAGATTCTCCTTCCTCCCTCTGGGGTTGAGGAGGAGGAGACACATCTGACCAATTAATGTGTGTTTGTGAAACAGGCAGCAGCAAACAGTCATTTCAGCTTCTAGGAATTAGGCTCACAGAGGGTGGAGAGATCAGAGCCCTTCAGGGGAAATATTTCTGAACAAATCACAGATGATTAAATTCTCTAAGAAACAGCTTCCTACCCAAATGAGAGTGGGAAAGATGGGGGAGAAAGCCTGTCTGTTTGCAGCCATGTGTCCAGAGCCCCAGGGGTAGAGGAGAGTCCCCAATCCCCCACAGGCCTCTCTTTTCTGTACTAGGCTTTGCTCTGCAGCCCTGAGTTAATTTCACCCCTGCTGCTTTGTCTTGGGGGAGGGAGTGCTGGTTTAGGCTGTTGTGAGGAGATGACTGTTCTGCTGCCACACACAATAGTCTGTGTCATTTTATCGGGAGTGCTACCCCAGGGCTGAGAACTGCTGCTGCAGAGATAAACCGGTCCCTCTCACCCGCCTATTGTGTACACAGTGAAGGTCATAGGTTCAAGTCTTGTCTGAGAGCTTTGGATATGCTCCATCTCCCAGGCTCCTCAGTGCCATTTTCTTCCTTTTCCAGACTGGGGCTTGCCATTGGAGGAGGCCAGACAGAAAGGCTCTTCTTTTTGAGTGAGGAACAATGCAGAGCTCATTGGCACACATTTTTCAGAAGAATAGGGGATGCCAGCCATGTTGTGCCTGCCTCTTTGGCTAGCCTGTACTAAGTTGTGGAGGAATCGTGTCTGGGAGACTCAATCCTGATGTTTGTGTCAGACCTTTAAGGAAGAAGACTCCAAGGGGAGGTTTCCACTCTTGTTTGAACCATCATAATTTAATTCTTTTTAGAGAGATGGGACACTGAATGGTTTTTTTTGCTTGCTTAGGAATACCACTAAAAACCTTTGCAGGGTTAAGATAGGGAGTCAAGGACCAAGTACCTTTTTAATGGTGACTTCCTGGTTAGTAATAATTGCACAACGAAAAAGCCACAGAATTTGCCTATCTGGGCAAGGGCTATGGAAACAACTTTCCTTTTAATCTTTATTTTAATTCTGATGAAAAGAGATGACTTACCATTGTGCAGAAAGACCATCTCTGCCTTTGTATTAGGGAGAAATTTGTCAAAGTGAACATAAACAGCATTTGAGGTCTTGGGGTTTATTAATGAGAGAAGGATGAGAACAAGCTAGAAGGAACCCTATCCTTGTAAATATCTCATAGAAGTGGCCAGATAGTATTTGGGTACTATTAGTTGGGTAAAAAATTATTTGGGATTAGAAGTGAGGTTTCCATTTAGAATATAAAAACTTTTCTTTAAGATTTTAGAAATTAGACTCATTGTGAGAGGGCAGTTGCACACAATGCACTGTGTACACAATAGCCAACCATAGCCTATAGGGAATTGTTGAATAGGAACTTTAGCCTTTGGTTTTGGTAGAGGTCTTTTTCTGAGGGGCTGAACCTGACTATGTTGCCTCCCTCATCCCTTTATTTCAATGAGTTTCTTAAAATGATGACTTGCCGCTTAGGTATTGGGCTTGTTGGGAGGGAACATGTTCTTGATGACAAAACTGTCTTATTAAAGTCTTACTAGAAGTGTTGTCTGTCTTTAGACTATTTCCAGCTTACCTGTCCAAGGTCTCTGAGTGAAGCCTCAGCTAAACTGAGTCCAAAGCATTTTGCTCTTGGGTTGTAGGCATTCATTCTGAATCCTGTCAGGTGACAGTGAAGGCAAAAGCCTCCTATTAAGTTTGCCCTGATTAGATTTAGTGGTTTCAGAGTTGGGCCCTTGCCACAAAGAGTCTTCTGAGTCTTCTGATTGTGACCATCTTTCAGAGAGCACTTTGGTTTTCTTGGTAGTAGATGTTTCCTTGTGAGAGGTCTAGATAGCTGGGCAGATTAGTGCTTATTTTGTGTGAGGATATAGGAGCATAATTTTGGCTCCTGGTAGTAATTATGTTGCAATTAGCATATAGCAACTAAACAACTGGAACAGGATAATTTGTTGAGGGGTTTAGCGATTGTTCTGATGAGTAGAAGTGCCACTCCTTATTTATTTGACTTGAACACTATTGCCTGGGCTTGACCATTGAGACTTAAGAAGTACAGGGATGATGTGTGATCTCAGAAGTTCTTCCCCTCTCATTCCTGCCAGGTACCATAGCACTTTCCAACTGCCACTTTCTTCTGCTACAAAGGTAGCTGAGCAATTGTTATTCCCTTGTGGAAAACCAGTCATGGATGGGAATACTGCCAGACAGATGGGGCCACTCTGAGATAAGGCAGCCTTATGTTGTGTGGCAAGTTCTTTTTAGCAGCTGAATTTTCACTTCTACTTGATTTTTAAAAATCCATTTCCTTTAAAAAAACAAGCAACAAGCCTTTAAAAAACAACAGCAACAAGAACAAAACCCCACAAAATACAAAGTCACATAGTATGCTAAATACGCCTTCAAGATATCTCTCATAAAAGTTGGCTGTGACCGACAAAATGAAGATCGGTGAGGCTGATTGGCAGGTTCTGGGCCCACTAAGTGTCAGTGAAGGGCTCTTTTCACTAGGGAACAGGTAATTCACCAAAGCACCTGCCTAGCTGGGCATGTGGAATTGGCAGCAGCTGTGCAGCTGAAGAGGGATTATTGAGCAGGTGGTTAAAGAAGCACATGCCACAGTGACAAGAAAATTCTGGGTCTTCCGTGGTTTAGGTTCAGTTCATATGTGTGAAATTGCTCTGTGTTTCACATTTCTTAATGCCTGATACAGGTTTGTTAGTGAGATGATAATGGAATAGAGAAAAGAGATTCTTTCTCTGTGTTTCTTTTAGAATACTGAGTAACATGCCTTAGACATGGTCCTAGCTGGCCCTATTGTATTTCTGTGATTTCTGGCTTTATGCCCTATGAATGGGAAGGAAATAGTGGTAATTCAGTTTTCTAGTGCTTGTTTATTAGAGGGAAATGGGAAGGAGAAAATTCTTTGCTTTCAGTGTGGTGAAAAAGATTTAGTCCACTGGGAGAATACCCGGCAGGTTTTATGCAAAGGATATAATTGACTTTTTGTGTAGGTCTACCTGACATGCCTCCTTCAAGAAATTTGCATGTGTTTTTATTTTATGAATGTAAATTTTCATATGAAGTTTGCATCTCTTCAGATGTCCTATTTCATTTTTAGTTTCTCCCAGCACCTTTATAACTTTTCTCTGGCACTGAGATTAACATCACTTGTTAGAATCAAATCACCTCAAGCCAAATCATGTTAAGGAAATACCTCAACTATATGTTTATCTTAAAAACAAGTATAGCATTTCCTATAACTTGGAGGAGGACTTTCTATTTTTAGGTTTTTTTGCAAATTCCCAGGTTTTTCTTATAGGTTACCATCATCATCTTCTGTTAATATATTATTTTTCTTTCACATGTTCGTGCCACTATAGTAGGCAGTGCTATAGAGCCAAAAATGTATGAGCAAATAGCTTGGGTGTTTATTTTCTGATTTTTTTTTTTTTTTTTTTAGGGCCCTCCAGTGATTTTCTGTGTTAGGTCAACACAACAGGCTGTGTGCTCCTGTTGAGGCCCATTCTCTCATTGAATTCACTGGGTATTAACAGTTGATTGAAGGGAAATAAGTGATATTAACTGTTTAGAGTTCAGAAATCCCTTTTCCAAGTGGAGTGAAGACTCTAACCTGTTTGTCAGAGCGATACAGAGAGCTTTAGACACATAGATTGATTGATTTAGGGGAAAGGGAGGCAACGGTATAAGGCCAGGGCCAGTAGACCACTGCAAAGACAGGGACATTTGCAATAATCTGCTTAAACCTAGTTCATAAGCTAGCTTTAAGTGGGAGCCTTGCAGTTATTTGTATAGTATTAACTAATAGGAAAGAGTATAAAGTTCTTTATTTACCTATATGAAGCCAACACAGTTGTTTGTTTTAAACTGTTCACAAACCACTATATACTTTCCTAGCATTTTCAGTAGTTTGCTTCCTCATGCTTTTTCCCCTCCCCCATCTCTCATCCTAGTTCCCTGCTCTGAAGACTTCTCCAGCAGCTTGGAAACACTCTAATTACTGTAGCTATTATAGTCACAACCCAGATCTTCCACCTCCTTCCCACTCACCCCTTTCTATCTTCCCTCCCCCTCCCCTTGCTCTAGCAGCAGGAGTTGAACTGCAGTCTCATGAGCACAGTCAGATCTATGAATGAGCTTTATATCTTGTCAAGGCAGAACTCCAGATCCAACAGGGCTGATTTTTCATGGTCCTCTTGCTGTTTGTTCTTGGATCAGAGTCCTAGAAATAAGAGATGGCAAATACCTATTAGGTCATATCTAGTCCATCACTCAGGAGCAAACCTCCAATCTTTCTCTTGTCTCTGTGAGAATTTTTTCCTTCTTTCTTTTGCAGGTGAGAGCTGTCTGATGCCAGGCAAGCTCTGAAACTGCCTTCTTTTTATTGTGCTCTCTGGTCATTAGTTTATGGCCAACTTTGCTCTCTTGGATTTTTATCCTTACACCGTTTTCATGATTACTTGCTCCCAGCAGTATCTCTACCCCCTTCAAGTTCAGTTTATTTTGATTGTTGGCACCACATTTGTGGGTTCCTTTAATTCCGTCAGTTATCTATGCCAGAAGTTATCATTTTTCAAACCTTTGCCACTAGGGTCATTGTGGCCTCGTCTTGAGGTACATTTCACGAACACACAGGACACACATCTTGGCATGTAATAATTAATAAAATGGTTCAGAAAATATGTGCAAGGTTGTGCCCTTAAGAAGCCCCTGGATTGGATGGACAAATGCTGCTGCTTTCTGTTTAATTTGGGGTACTTCCTGTTCTAACCCTTTGTTCTCTTTATGTGGATATATTTTATTTTTGTGTGGCTTAGTTATAGTTACTGTTAAGTTATTGTCTGATTTAAGAGTGTTATTTTTTTTTTCTGCTAATACAGCTTTTCAAAGACTAGAATAGGGTGTCATAAAACTCTGCCTCTCATCACTATGGTGTTTCTAACTAGCTGTGTGACCTTGTGCTAGTCATAGTCACTCCGCTGTTTTCACTTTCCTTATTTGTAAAATGAGTACATTAAACAAGATCATCTTTTAAGGTTCCATTTAGCTGTAGAATTTTATGATACTAAGATTGTGATTGAAGAACAGGCAAATTGGTTGACATAGTGAGCAGTTTTTTATTACTGTGTCAAAAATATAGTCAGTAGGGATGCCTGGGTGGCTCAGTCATTAAGCGTCTGCCTTCGGCTCAGGTCATGATCCCAGGGTCCTGGGATGGAGTCCCACGTCGGGCTCCTTGCTCAGTGAGGAGCCTGTTTCTCCCTCTCCCTCTGCTGCTCCCCCTGCTTGTGCTCTCTCTCTCTCTGACAAATAAATAAAAATCTTTTAAAAATATGTATATATATATGTAGTCAGTATACAGGAAGGCTAATGAGTACAGCATTAGTTCTCTGGGGTTTGACCCTCACTCCTCTTTGATATGTTTGTAAAGCTTATGCTGTCCATTTTTTGCTAGGCCATCTTCTTTTAGAGGCTCTTAAACCCTTATTCTGCAGGTTCACCAGCTTGTCAAATATATTTTTTTCTAGTCTCCTCAAGCCATAAAAGCTGTAGAAAAAGAACCTCAGATTGTGAGAAGGAAATGTACCTCAAAAGATTTGCCAGAAGCAATTTTGTGTGTTAAGTCAGCAATCTAAGATTTTTAAATCTCTTAAATCTGAAATCTTTGAGTCAAATGGGACTGATTGTGGAGGTGGGTTGGGTACTTTTCCATTTTTGACCAATCAATAGAAAACTTGCTTTGAGGGGTGCCTAGGTGGCTCATTCGGTTAAGTGTCTGCCTTCAGCTCAGGTCGATCCAGCCACACTGGGCTCTCTGCTCAGTGGGGAACCTGCTTCTCCTCCCTCTGCCTATGCTCTTTTTCTCTGTCAAATAAATAAAACCTTAAAAAAAAAAAAAACTTGCTTTGAATTAACTTTTTGGGATTAAATATGATTGCCCATTGTGTTTTGTTTGGAAAATAAAATTATGTGATTTTTTAATGCCAAAAAAATGCTAAATTGATGACATTTGGTGAAGTATGACTAACAAGGAGGATCCCTGAAATGCCCTGCAAAGGGACTCAGGGATAGAAAGGTGGTAGGTGATTGTAGGAACTTTGGAATTGACAATAATATTAAGCAATCTTTGCTTTCAAGCAGTTTAAAGGAATAAAATTGCATAACCAAGTTAATTCTCCAACTTAGGATTTTTATCAGCATTTCCTGGTTAATTCTTGGATTGGGGACTTCCAATAGCATCTATTTATTGAGTGTTTAGATGGTGGTCTTTTAGTCTTTTCTTTCTTTCTTTGTTAATATAGCAAAAATCACATGTTTAATCTACCTTTGAACATTGTGAGAAGCATTTACTGTTTTTAAGTTTGCATTTTTTTCTTTCTTTTTTTAAAAAGATTTATTTGAGAGAGAGAGCGCGCACAAGCAAGGGGAGCAGCGGGCAGAGGGAGAGGGAGAAGCAGGCTCTCCACTGAGCAGGGAGCCTGATGTGGGACTTGATCCCAGGACTGTGGGATCATGACCTGAGCCGAAGGCAGACGCTTAATCTACTGAGCCACCCAGGCATCCCTAAATTTGCATTTAAAACATCCATCAGTCTGTAATAAAGAAATTTGGTGGATGGAACTGTTGTTTGTTTTGGACTCACAGAAAGTTCTGGGAGTGCTTTGCTTTGTTCTCAGCCATCTTCAGCATATTATTAATTTTTGGGTAATCTAAACGTTATTTTGGGAAGTGCTTCCCTTGAATATGAGATTTTAGAAAGATTTATATTAGAAATATAAGTAGTATTTATAGATGGGTTTTTGTTTTGTTTTGTTTTTTAGGTGTCAGGTGTTGCATAGGGTATTGAATTGGAAAGTGGCCAGAGTAGATGCCATGCAACCCTTGGAAATCAAACCATACCATGAATAAAATCCAGATCCTGGCACTTAGGCCACATTGCTTGCTTGGTACCACATTGCATACTTGTATCTATAGTTTCTTAGGTTGTAGTTCAGTATTTGTTGGGGAATGCAGCAGTGTCTGCTCTATTCTATGTACAAAGTACAGCTAGTGGGCTTTTGGTATACTACCAGCAGTGTTCTAGCAACACTTCTAGGTGGACACTTTAGGTTTTGTTAGGATGAACTTTCATTTATGTGAGCAGAAGTGGATGTTCAAGAATGTACCTTATAAATTTCAGTTACAAATTCTCAAGTTTGGTGTGACACTCAGCATTTATCTTTGTTCTGGAAGTAATCCTTCTAGAGCAGTCTTAGGAAGAGAAATTGCAATTGTGCAGCTTTTGGGGTATGTGAATCTGAAAGGTATACAAGGAAGAGGGAAAATTTTTTCTATTTGGCATCTGCTTTCGAATGTACTTCCAGTCCATCATTTCTGAAACTTGCCTACCCTTTTCTCTCCTAAAAGCATTACACTTCTTCCAGTTGCCTTGGCACAAAACTTTGTTGACTCATATTTGGTTCTTTTTCTTCCTCACTACCTCATCTAATCATTCACTAAAATTGGATTATTCTGAATATCTTGCCATTGAGCTTTGCTTTTTCACCTGACCTAGTTCAGGCCTTCATCTGTATATTATTGCAGTAACTTCATGGTTAATGCCTCTTTCTGTATTCCACACTACAGACTGCTGCAATATTATTATAAATTTTTTAAATGTAAGCTCTATGCCCAATGTGGGGCTTGAACTCACAACCCCGAGATCAAGAGTCGCACGCTCTACCACTGAGCGAGCTAGGTACCCCAATATTATTACAATTTTTATTTATTTCCTTAACTGATCGTTATTGAGCACCTAAGTATCAGGCCAGACATGGTCCCTCTCCTTTCAGGACTTAAAAGTGTAGCTGGGGAGACCTCAACTGATAAACATGATCATGAACTAAAAGGCTCTGAAAGAATTTGGTTCTAGAAGAGTATATGACAAGGAACCCAGTGTAGTTGTTTAATCTTTTTCTTAACCCTTTTCTTCCCACCCAACTCTCTCCAAAATTGATTTCATCTTCCTCTGTATCTCTCTCTTTGCTCTGTTATAGCACTTTCTCACAAGTTGTCTTTAATTATTTGTGCATATATTTTTTTCCTCCCTCGTTCTGAACTAAGACACTTTTGTCTCCTCTGTTCCTCTTGGCTTCTAGCCCAATGCTTTGAATATAACTATGCTTAATTAATGCTTGCTGAATTGAATTGGAATTTGATTTTTGAAAACAGAAACTTCTTGTAATTTTTTTTTTCAGGCCTCCTTTTATGCTGAGGTAACTTTCAACACATTTTATCCCAAACTGAATAACCTAGGGACAAGGCCGACTATGAAAGCTTTCAGAAATCCTTCAGACTCAAGGACAAGCATTTGTTGCTTTTACTGCCTGCAGCAGTACTATGGTTCAATATATCCTACTTGATGGAAGACTTTGGGGAGGGGGAGGAATAGTACATGGCAGGTGGAGGCAATGTAGGTCAGACATGGGAACCAGACTGGTTCTATTAGAGGAATATAGGCAGAGTTGGGCCCTCTGGGTATTGTTGACCTCTGGGAGATCTTTTTCTTATTTACTTCATTCTATAAATATTTATCAGATTCCTATTATATGTCAGGTCCTAGTCTAGCTGCTTAAGATCTATCAGTGAACAAAATAAACCAAATAAATGGGACGCCTGGGTGGCTCAGTCGGTTGGGCATCTGCCTTTGGCTCAGGTTATTATCCTGGGGTCCTGGGATCGAGTCCCGCATCGGGCTCCTTGCTCAGCGGGGAGCCTCCTTCTCCCTCTGCCTGCCGCTCCCCCTGCTTGTGCGCTTGCTTTCTGACAAATAAAATCTTTAAAAAAAAAAACAATATAGACCAAAACAAACAGAGAAAAAACCCCCAACCTCCTGGATCTTATCTTTAAACAGAAGGATATAGAAATATGCATAATGAATAATTATGTATTATGAGACCGATAAATGAGGTGATAAAAATAGAGCATAGTAAGGGGGATTAGGAGTGTGGAGGAGGGATAGGTGAGAGAGGTGGGAGGGCTGTAGCTTTAAATAAGATGGTCAGGGGCGCCTGGATGATGCAGTAGGTTAAGCATCCGACTCTTGATGGCTCAGGTCTGACATCAGGGTCATGAGATTGAGCCCCATGTTGGGTCCAGGGCTAAGCTTGGAGCCTGCTTAGGATTCTCTCTCTCCCCGCCCTCCCCCAGTATGTCTGTCTGTCACTGTCAAATAAATAAGTCTTTTAAAAAAATAAGAGTAAGCATATTCAAGAAGTGTGGTGGTGGTGTGTTACTGGTTGTTAGGCCCTTCGCTGAGGTTGTTGAATGCTGTTCTGCTTAGCAGAGAGAAAGAGGCAGTTTCTGCAGTTGTTCCAGAGTCCAACTGACATAGAGGGGGAAACAGCTACTCCTTATGTTCTTTTCTCCTGGCTGCTCCTCTGGCTGGCATTCCTGGAAGTTAATCATGGTGAAAATTGAAGTCAGTCATGTCTGGAAGACACTAGGGGTAGAACTGGAGACCCTGTAGCCAGTTCCCTGAGGGGTAGGATTTACCCTTCTGCTGACTGGGTCTTGGATGCCTAGAATAAAGGGTGAGGTAGGCCTCTGAGTTATCTCCTGCCTCAAGGGGAAAAGTCCAATATCATGCATGACCTTTGTGATGAGGCCACAGCAACTTCGGGATAGCGCTTTAAAAATAAGCTTTCAAGGAGTATGCACTCTGCTCCCAGCTTAAAAATTGAATTTTCAGGTTTGTGGTATTTTGACTTCCTCTAAACACATAGCTAGCTGTGTTCTGGAAGTCTCAATACCTAATGCATTAGCCTGAGGATGAAGATGTCTCATGATGTCTGGATGCTTTCTTGTTTGACTCGTGTATTATAAATTTTCTTATAATTTCCTTGCTTGCCCTTTCCTAACCCTTCTATTTCTTCATTATTTTTCCTGTTACCTCATTCCTTTTTTGCTTACATGAAGCTGATAGGAAACAGAAATCCCTTAGGCCAGACTGCTGCTTTGGTAATTGGCTGGAAGCCAAAATTCCTACCTAATATACAAGAAATGGAATGTCTTATTTCTGTCCTTGGGTTATATAGAATGCAGCTTGTGGATGTCAAGCTCTCAGCTGGTTATACTGTATGCTGTTCGAGATAGCTGAGGTGTGTGGTACCTGAACACTATTTTTAGTTATTTATACATCAACTTATGCAGTTGCAGTGCATAAGGAGACCTATTTGCCATTCCATAAAAATGTGCTCTTTTTGGTATATAATTTTATTTTATTTTATTTAAAGATTTATTTATTTGAGAGAGAGAATGAGATAGAGAGAGAGAGCATGAGAGGGGGGAGGGTCAGAGGGAGAAGCAGACTCCCCGCCGAGCAGGGAGCCCGATGCGGGACTCGATCCCAGGACTCCAGGATCATGACCTGAGCCGAAGGCAGTCGCCCAACCAACTGAGCCACCCAGGCACCCGATATATAATTTTATAATAAAGGTTCTTAGGGGCACCTGGCTGGCTCAGTCCATGGAGCATGGGACTCTTGATGTCAGGTGGTGGGTTCAAGCCCCACCTTGGGTATAGAGATTGCTTAAGAACAGAATCTTGAAAAAAAAAAAAGTCCTCAATTCTAGAATAAAGGTTCTTAATGAACTCAGGTCCATGCTAAGAAAAATTTGTTTTATTTGGGCAGATGATTGTAATGTTAGGTGGGCTTCTAAGCAGATTTCACATGGCTTTTCTCTGAATTTGCTGTATATCAAACTTGAAGTCATAGGTTCCCACTACATGTGCTTAACTGGTACAATGATACATTACTGATATTGTGAACTTTTTATTTTTTTAAGATTTTATTTATTTAACAGAGACACAGCGAGAGAGGGAACACAGGCAGGGAGTGGGAGAGGGAGAAGCAGGCTTCCTGTGGAGCAGGGAGCCCGATGTGGGGCTCGAACCCAGGACTCTGGGATCATGACCTGAGCCGAAGGCAGGAGCCACCCAGGCGCCCTGATATTGTGAACTTTTAAGGCCAGCAGCTGTTAATTCAAGTGTATGTTGTTGTTTTACTTTAGTGGTTTGAAAGGATCTCCGTTTAATTGACCAAGGTGTATTGCTTTATTAGTAAAAATGCCTTGACATAGCTTAGTTTGCTAGTGAAAACTGTTTTTTCAGTAGTAATGTTTCTGTGATTTGTATTAGTTGGCCCTTCCAGTCCTAGCAGAGCTAGAAGGCTTGGCAGTGTGGATTTCAGATGAGTTCCATAACACTATCTGACAGAGAGAGGAGTGCAGGAAGGTGTTTGGCAATATTCTTTCTCTTGAGCCTTTGTATAAGAAAGAAATTCAGTTTTAACAAGGACACATTGGGGTAGGTGACATAACGATGAAGTGACATTTTCTTCCAGCAACAGATATATAATATGTTTTACCTGAATATGTGATCTGAAGCATTAGATTTATTATAAAAGTGTTACTGACGCAAATATGATTAATGCCATTTCTGTCCTCCTTATATAAATTTTTTTCCTTCTCCTTTCTTGGTAGGCAAAATAATGATATAATAATTTAGTTCACATCTCAGTTACTTGATGGAAGGAGACTAATCGTTGAAATGTGGTACTGGTAGAGTATGCACTTGATAGGAATGGTAGAGACAGCAAGGTATTACATTTTTATAAGGATTGAGATCCTTGCTTAAATAAAAATGTCACATTCTTAATCAAAATAATATGAGTTGAAACTGTTAAAGGAGATTAAAGAAGCTGCACAATTAGGCCAGATAATAATAATAGGCAGTTTGTTTATACATGGATTGGCTAAATACTTCATTGGGAACAAATGTGAAGATACAGTTTTGAGTAAAACGAACTGCTTCTTCACTTGGCAGTTTTAGAACCTACCAAGCAAAGAAAGAAACTGCATTTTACTTTTGATAAAGGTTTCATAAGTCAGCACTATTTAATAGTAATCATATCTTCGCTCTTTTCCTCCCAGCCAACTGGGAAGCCTCAAGAATTACTGTACTAGCCATGGTGTACCAAGCACCACTTCTGTGGTGGGCTCTGTGCACGCATCTTGCTGGGACAGTAAGTTAAATCATCTCATCTAATTCTCAACCAGACAAAAAATAGTAATATATTGACTAAGCTCAGCATTCTTCAGGGAGAGGAAGAATAAAATCTGTCACATGGGGATTCAGTTTTAAGAAATGGAACTATGATCAAGTATGTACATTAGGAAAAGTAGAAAGAAAGATTTTAGAAAGCAAATAACCCACTGCAAGTTTAAAGGCTTAAAAATCATTGTATTAGAAATCCATGTTAAAAGAAAGCTAGGGATCAAAAGGACTATACAAAACAGATGGTTATTTGGCATAGTCTTAGAGGCTGTGGAGAGAAGAAAGCTTTCTTTAAAAGACAGGCATTTTCATTCGAGGCCAAAGAAGCCCACAAAGTGATGATGGGTGAGTGCCACCAAAAATTAGGTGAAAGGAAAAAACGATGAAATTCAATAAGCCTCTTTGCACAGCTGATGGTAAGAGTTTCCCTTTTGTTTTTATTTTTTTTAAAGATTTTATTTATTTGGCAGAGAGAGACATAGCGAGAGAGGGAACACAAGCAGGGGGAGTGGGAGAGGGAGAAGCAGGCTTCCCGCTGAGCAGGGAGCCTGATGCAGGGCTCGATCCCAGGACCCTGGGATCACGACCTGAACCGAAGGCAGATGCTTAACGACTGAGCCACCCAGGTGCCCCTGTTTTTATTTTTTTAAGGGGACATGTTAAAAATGGAAAGGCAGCTAGAAAATTGGTAAGACCACTTGATCCATTCAGGAATGAAAACAGAATTTCCACTTCTGTTTTTCCCCTCCTCCTAAGCAGATTAAAGTTTCTAGGTCAAATGATGATAGATTCTTAACCTTTTTTTTTTTCTGATTAGAACATGAATTAATCTTTTCAAAACACAAAAAGTACAGAAAAATCTAAAGAAGTCCCAGGAATTATCCCAGAAATGTTAACATTTATTTAGTATTTCCAACACATTTTTTCCCCAGCTGCCTAGTTTTTCTTGATCACATCAATAAACTTGATTAGATCAAGTACATCTACCTAAGATTTTAGAAGGAATTCAAGGATAAACTATGAATCTCTTAGTGCAAGTCTGTTACTTCAAGTTGTAAGTGGCTGGCATGGTTACTACACTTAGGGACTGGTGTAGATTTCAGAATTGATTTTGTCCATAAGAAGGGTCTGGAGATGGAGATTCTAAAAACTATATTGAAAAATTGATAAGATACAAATTAAAGATTGAGTTGACTTGGTACTGTCCATGTAACTTACTGGGGTTAAAGTGATAGGTTAGTTTACATAACAAATCACATGACAAATCATTAGTAGTTGTGTGTGGACAGAGTTGTTACCAGTGGACATTGTTTAGTTTGAAAAAACTTGTAAAAGTCAGGCCAAGGCTATTTAAAAACTTTACTCATGGAATGGGAGAAAATGTTTTGTTGTGCATTAGCAAACTGACTTTTTGACAGTAAGCATTTCTTAGGTCTATAGTTCCTTCTCTGCAGTTCTAAAACTCAAAAACTGTGAAAACTGAGCTTTTGTAAAGTAGACAGAAACCTGACTTCAACTATTAAGAGGCTGTTCACAGTCTTTTTTATTGTTCTATTTCAAGTAAATAGTCATCTTGTTTAGGAATATCAATGAGTTTAGTGTTGGGCTGCCCAGTTTCTACTGAGAGTATTACACTGTATATGGTATATTAATTATCTCACCTTTTTACAGGTGAAGCAACTGTGGCTCATATAAGTGCGTGACTTGCCTGAAATTGTTACGCATCTAAGAGAGAGTAAAGAGTAGGATTGAGCTTTTCTGCCTCTTTTGTTTTGTTTTGGCTTTTTTTGCATTGTATTGTGCTGGTTCCTCATAACATTACCTTCAGGAACCATCCTGGTAAGTTCTTCTAGGTAGAAGAGCTTAAGCAATGACACTCATCTTATTTGACCTTTTAATAAATGTTTTACAGAAGTGACATATTCAGATTTTCCCATGACATTAGGCTCTTTCAGGTAGAGTTTCCGAATTGTTTAGATTATAAACTTCAGGAATCTCTTGGCTGTTGGGGGTCGGGGGAGATGAAAAATAGATGAGCTTCAATGTGGACAGTGTTACATTTAAAAAGAGGTAGAAGGTCCAAACCACTTACATGAGTAACTTTCTTTTTTTTTTAAGATTTTATTTATTTATTTGACAGAGACAGAGATGGCAAGAGCAGGAACACAAGCAGCGGGAATTGGAGAGGGAGAGCAGGTTTCCCGCTGAGGAGGGAGCCCAATGTGGGACTCGATCCCAGGACCCTGGGACCATGACCTGAGCGGAAGGCAGATGCTTAATGACTGGGCCACCCAGGCACCCAGGAAGAGTAACTTCTAGCTAACCCTTGTAAGCCCCTAAAGACTAGGAATCTTGATAAGCCTGTTCCTAGAAAAATTAGCTCAGTGTGCTGCCAGGAAAATGGTGAGCATCATTAGGAAGAGAATCAGAACTAAATAAAGATAAAAATAAACATCCCTCCGCAAAACCAAGGTTTGTTTATATTTGTGATAACTGTGTGTTCTTTTGATCCCCAAGAAATACATACCAGAGCTGTTGACCAAAGGAGGTAAAGGCTTTAATGAAGACCTGTCAAAAAAAATTCATCTTTTAAAGACAGAGAATATTATTGGGGCACCTGGGGTGACTCAATTGGTTAAGCGTCTGACTTATTTTTTTTTAAATATTTTATTTATTTATTTGACAGAGAGAGACACAGTGAGATAGGGAACACAAGCAGAGGGAGTGGGAGAGGGAGAAGCAGGCTTCCCGCGGAGCAGGGAGTCTGATGTGGGGCTCAATCCCAGGACCCTGGGACCATGGAAGGCAGATGCTTAGCGACTGAGCCACCCAGGCGCCCCCTTTTTTTTTTTTTAAGATTTTATTTTTATTTATTTGACAGACAACGAGAGAGGGAACATAAGCAGGGGGAGCGGGAGAGGGAGAAGCAGGCTTCCTGCAGAGCAGGGAGCCTGATGTGGGGCTCTCAGCACCCTGGGATCATGACCTGAGCCGAAGGTAGATGCCTAACAACTGAGCCACCCAGGTGCTCCAAGCATCTGACTCTTGATCTCAGCTCAGGTCTTGATCTCAGGGTTGTGAGTTCAGCCCTACTTTGGGCTCCACTCTGGGAGGGGCAGAGGAAGAGGGAAAAAGGAGAATCTCAAGCCAACTCCCCACTGAGCACGGAACCCAGTGTGGGCTCCATGCCACCACCATGAGATCATGACCTGAGCCAAAATAAGTCAGACACTTAACTGACTGAGCTACCCAGGTGCCCTTGTTTCAGTGATTTTTAAAACTTTCAAATTTGAGATGATTGTAGATTCTCATGCAGTTGTAAGAATAATACAGAGGGATCCCTTGTACCCTTTACCCAGGTTCCCCCGGTAGTCATATCGTGCAAAACTACAGTACAATATCACAACGAGATACTGCCATTGATACAGTCTACCCATCTTGTTCAAATTTCTTCAGTTTTACTTGTACCCATTTATGAGTGTATATATTTAGTTCTCTGCCGTTTTGTTACCACCATAGTCAAGATACAAAGCAGTTTTTTTTTTTTTTTAAGATTTTTTATTTATTTGACAGAGAGAGAGACGGTGAGAGAGAGAACACAAGCAGGGGGAGTGGGAGAGGGAGAAGCAGGCTTCCTGCCGAGCAGGGAGCCCGATGTGGGCTTCGATCCCAGGACCCTGAGATCATGACCTGAGCCGAAGGCAGTCGCTTAACCAACTGAGCCACCCAGGCACCCCAAGATACAAAGCAGTTTTATCACCACAAAGGTCCCTCACATTGCCCTTGTATAGCCACATCTACCTCATTTCTGCTGTCCCTCCACCCATCTCCCATAAGATTTTCTTTTTAGATTTTTTAAAAAGATTTTGTTTATTTGAGAGAGTGAGCAGAGAGAGCAGAAGAAGGGGTAAGGGGCAGAGAGAAGGGGAGAAGCAGACTCTCCTGCTGAGCAGGAATGGCAGAGGCAGAGGGAGAAGAAGCAGGTTCTCCACTGAGCAGGGAGCCCGACGCAGGGCTCAGTCCCAGGACCCTGGGATCATGACCTGAGCCAAAGGCAGATGCTTAACCGACTGAGCCACCCAGGTGCCCCTCCCATAAATTTTTTTTTTAAAGATTTTATTTATTTATTCATGAGAGACAGAGAGAGAGAGAGAGAGAGGCAGAGGGAGAAGCAGGCTCCCAAGGAGCAGGGAGCCCAATGCGGGACTCGATCCCAGGACCCTGGGATCATGACCGGAGCCGAAGGCAGATGCTCAACCATCTGAGCCACCCAGGCACCCCCTCCCATAAAATTTTTAATAAATTACTGGATTGATACATTTTATGATAACATTTTTTTAAAGATTTTATTTACTTATTTTAGAGAGAGTGAGTGAAAGAGAGCACAAGCAAGGGTAGGGGCAGAGGGACAGGAGAAGCAGGCTCCCGCCAAGCAGGGAGCCCAATGCAGGGCTTGATCCCAGGACCCTGGGATCATGACCTGAGCCGAAGGCAGATACTTAACCAGAAAAGCCACCCAGGCACCCCTTATGATAACCTATTAAGGGAATCCAGGGATGTTTGGGGGAGTATATCCTTTTTATATAATTATTTCAAAATGTGTTTTATTTATCAAATTAATACATAGACTTTTTTGTTTTTGTCTTTCCATGAACTTTTTTTTTTTTTAAAGATTTTATTCATTTGACAGAGGAAGACACAGTGAGAGAGGGAACATAAGCAGGGGGAGTGGGAGAGGGAGAAGCAGGCCTCCACTGAGCAGGGAGCCCGATATGGGACTCGATCCCAGAACCCTGGAATCATTACCTGAGCCGAAGGCAGACGTTTAACGACTGAGGCACCCAGGCGCCCCTCCATGAACTTTGTATTGAAAATCAAGTAGTACTGTGGCTTTTAGTGAAAATCAGTAATCCACTTTTTATACCTTCCCACCACCAAGTCTTACTCCCTATAGGCAACATCTTTACAGCACTTAGTCTTTTTCTTAAATTTACTCCTGTATCAAAATAACGATATGCTTTCCACTGTCCTCTCCTTACCAAATACTCTTAGTATAGTTGTGTCACATTTTTCGTTAAATAAGTACTCATTATTGTGTTAAGTACATATTTTACTGTTGGGCCATTTCGTATACTGCTATTATGTTTTCTTGTACAATTTTTGTTTTTTCCATGATTTAATATCATTAATTACTTTTATTTTAGCTTGTTGTTACATCCCTGTCACTAACTTTTCAGATTCTTCAACAGATTTGTAAATCTCACAATATAGTCAAACATAGGGTAATGCTTAATTAGTTAGCTTCTTCCTTTCCTTTTTCTTTCTTTTCCTTCTTACCATTCCCCCTAAATATACTAACCTGTGAAGATTGATTCCATGATTCCCTTTTACCATGATTGCATAAAATGCTGCTTTAGGACCAGGAACATGATTCAGTAATGCAGCTCTCTTGTTCATAGGTATTTACTATTTTACTTTTTTTTAAAGTATAATTTGCATGTAATAAAGTACATTAAGTTCAATAATCTTAAGTGTATAGCTCAATTTTTATATATTTGTACAGCCATATAACCACCATCCAGTTCAAGATATAGAACATTTCCAGCCCCACAGGATCCCCTCATGTTTCTTCCCAGTCATTAACAACCACCCCACAGACATGACCGCTTTCTGACTTTTCTGTCATCTTTGATTTATAGATGTTTAAAATGTGAAAACTGAGTGGTTTAAGTCTGATAGAATTTATCATACATTTAAGTATATACATGAGGGTTCTCAGGAGTCGGTTATGTCCAGAACACCTGATTTGTGTACTAGCCCTATTTTGGGAAGCATCTGCGTTGTGTGTGGATGAAACTAGTTGAAGGTTAAGAGAATACTCAGGAACACATAGGTATTTTAAGAAATGTGGAGACTGTTTTGTTTCGTAGACTTTCCCCTAGATTCCTCCTAGAGAGAGGAATCCATATTCTGTTCTAGTAAGTTTGAAGACTGTCAGGTAATTGAGACAGTTTGTAACTAGACACAAATGAAATTGAAGTAAGAATGGAGAGGAGAAATGGCAGCCTGGGCACCATTATGATTCTGCCTATTGAGGAGAAAGCAGTGTTCACTCCCTCATTCATTCATTCATCCATTCATCCATCCACCCATCCATTTATTCACTTATTTATTTTTAAAAGATTTATTTATTTACTTTAGGGAGCACGAGTGGGAGGGGCAGAAGGAGAGGGAGAGAGAATCTCAAGCAGACTGAGCTAAGTGCGGAGCCCAACGTGGGGCTCTGTCCCATGACCCTCAGATCATGACCCAAGCTGAACTCAAGAATCGGATGCCCAACCAACTGTGCCACCCAGGCGTCCATCCCTCCCTCATTTATTGACCAAAATATTTAATGAGGGCTGACTATAAACCAAACACTGTTATTAGGATACAGTGGTGAGCAAAAGAGACAGCCCTGTCCTCAGGGTGCTTGCAGTTGAATGGATGAAACAAATATTAAACAAGTGATCACACGTATTGGGAGGTAGGATGTGCACAGGGAATGCCTTTCAGGTAAAAGCTGTGAGGCATTAAGGTGAGAGTGTGGTGCAGAGGACAGTGTAGCCATGAGATAGGACTGGAGAAGTAGGGTAGACATGGCTTAGATAGCCTTACAGGTGTACATGTGGATTCCACCATTTTTTAATGGCTAACAGTGTAGATGGTACCTTTTGATAGAAAGTTTTTCTTTGCTCTATAGTTAGTATAGCATAGTAGCTCTTGTGTATGATTTAGGAAAGGAGGTGAGGTCTATAAAAAGTGAAGGTAATTGCTTGTATTTCCTGAGAAATGCTTGGGTTATTTCTTTTCCCTCATGCCCATGAATTTCTCCCACGTTATCACCTGTTTTAGAGATGAGATGATTGACATAAAGAAAAGCTTTCACACAGTTCTGTGTGGAGGACTGATTCCTTAGATTTGATTCCTAGCCATCTCCACTATTCACTTTTTTCCTGAGAATCTGACCACCTCTTTCTCTTTAGCATAGAAAGCTTACTTCTGGGGATTAGAACTAAATTATAAAGGCTATATAGTCCTCCAATTATTAGGGGAAAGGGTGAAGGTGGAGCTTTATTATTTAGATGGTCTTTGCCTTCTGCTTCTTGGCCTATTTACACATAGGTCTTGGTAAGGGTTTTCTCTGTGGACTGCTTCCACCGAATGAATGCCTGTACAGCTGGGACTGAATTATTTACATATTCGGCGTACCGTGTAGTCTGTTGTGAGATGTATGCTGGCACAGAGCAGTATTAGCAAACACCAAAGCTCTAAGCCTGAGCCCTGCTGAACAGCTATGTCCTGGTGGAAGTGTCAGTTGCTTCTGTGAAAAGAAACAGGTCAAGCCTCATAATCTTCTGAGAATAGCAGTCTGTGAGGACCATAAAACTATTCATGAGATGCAGCATAAAAACACTCAGGGACTGAGAGACGCTATACTTTGTACTCTTCTGTCCTTAGGTGATACATGGTCAGATGAGCCCTGTTGAATTGGATCCGTCTTCTCAAATTGGCACTGTTAGTCTGTTCTTTATCTGATCCCCCATTGGAGATATAAGCTGAGAGCTTTGGTACTTGAGGAGATGACACAGTTCCTTTGTTACAGTAATTAATGTAATAAATTAAGGGAGAGACCCAAAGGAAAGTTGATTGTTTCTCGTTAGAGCCCTAGGTGGAAATTCAGTTGATTAGTGAGCTCCTCTCAAGTGTGGCAGGTGGAGAGGGAGATGCCTGTTCTTCCAGCTGGGTAAGCTCAGATTCACTGAGGGTGGTTTACATGTTGTACTAGCCTCACCAGAGGCTGGCTAAGCACAAAGTGATTTCAGAGTAGCCTCTGGAATTTAGGGAAGATGGTATAATATGGTTTTCTTGTAGCAGCTTTGTTGTATCCCATTGGTTTGTTGACCTTTCCCTGGAGCATCAAACCCACGAATCTCACATAATTTAGATTTGAAGTCCTGTCCTATCAGTGGGGTCAACAACCTAATGGATTAGAACAGGTGATAAATTGAGAGTCCAGATGTTAAAACCGTGAGCTTTGAGCTGGGTACCTTGGCCCTAAGGGATTTTTGAAGGAAGATGGAGTCTGTCTGTCACTGTGGTGTAGGGTTTTGAGCCACCTCTGAAGTTAAGGAGTATCCTAAAGAGAAAATTCAGACTGCTGAGTTCATGGAAGAAAAATGGATTGCCAGGGCACCTGGGTCCCTCAGTCGGTTAAGCATCTGCCTTCAGCTCAGGTCATGGTCCCAGGGTCCTGGGATCGAGTCCCACATCGGGCTCTCTGCTCAGTGGGGAGCCTGCTTCTCCCTCTCCCTCTGCCATTCTGTGCTCTCTGTTAGTGCTATGTCAAATAAATAAAATCTTTAAAAAAAGAAAGAAAAAGAGAAAAATGGATTGTCATTTTTCTCTCATAGAACTTAGGTTGATATCAGTACTATCTGTAATTTAATTTGTAAAAAATTTTTAAACATTTTTCCTTTATTTTTTTTAAATACCTTGATACTCTGTATAAGGTCTAATTGTGAAACAGTCCTCTTTAAGTTCAGACTTAGAACAGTATAAGAATATTTGGGTCATTTTATATATTTTTATTTATTTATTTAAGATTTTATTTATTTATTTGACACACACACAGAGAGTACAAGAAGGCAGAGAGGCAGGCAGAGGGAGAGGGAGAAGCATGTTCCCCACTGAGCAGGGAGCCTAATGTGGGGCTCGATCCCAGAACCCTGGGATCATGACCTGAACTGAAGGCAGTTGCTTAACCAACTGGGCCACCCAGGCACCTTCATTTTATATTTTTGAGTTGTCTTATATTTTTCAAATTTGTAGGCTCATAATATGCTTAGAACCATGACGGATGCTCCCTCCATTTTATAAATGAGAATATTAATGAAGCAACTTGGCTAGGGTCAGTGGAAATTTGAGTCCAGAAATCACATCTCTCTCTCTTTTTTTTAAGTAAATTCTACACTCAACATGGGGCCCGAACTCATGACCCTGAAATCAAGAGTAGCATGCTCTAGGGGGCACCTGGGTGGCTCAGTCAGTTAAGCTTCTGACTTGATTTTGGCTGAGGTCGTGATCTCAGGGTTTTGAGGTCAGGCCCCACCTCTGGCTCTGTGCTTAGCGGGGAGTCTGCTTGAGATTCTTGCTTTCCCTCTCCCTCTTTCCCTCCCCCACCATGTGCTTGTGCTCTCTCTCTCTCTTAAAAGATTGATTTATTTTAGAGTGAGAGCACGTGTGCGGCGGGGGGAATGGGCAGAGGGAGAGAGAATCTCAAGACTCCCCGCCTAGCATGGAGCCCACTGGGGGCTCGATCTCACGACCCGTGATAGCACATGACCTGAGCCAAAATCAAGAGTCCCATGTTCAACCAGCTGAGCCACCCAGGTGCTCCGGTAAATAAATCTTAAAAAAAAAATGGGGTGCTTGGTGGCATAGTTAGTTAAACATCCAACTCTTGGTTTCATCTCAGGTCCCGATCTCAGGATTGCGAGATTGAGCCCGAAGTCAGGCTCCAAGCTCAATGTGCAATCTGCTTAAAATCCACCCCCTCCCCACCCCCACACACTCTCTCAAATAAATAAATAAATCTTTTAGAAAGAAAAAGTAGAGTTGCATGCTTTACTGACTGAGTCAACCAGGTGCTCCCAGAAATCACTTTTTTTTTTAAGATTTTATTTATTTATTTGAGAGAGAGAATGAGAGAGATCACATGAGAGGGGGGAGGGTCAGAGGGAGAAGCAGACTCCCTGCTAAGGGAGCCTGATGCAGGACTCTATCCCCGGCCTCCAGGATCATGACCCGAGCTGAAGGCAGTTGCTTAACCAACTGAGCCACCCAGGCGCCCCAGAAATCACTCTTTTTTTAAGTTTATTTTTTTTTAAGTAATCTCAATGTGGGGCTCAGATTCACAACCCCAAGATCAAGAGTTACATGTTCTTTTTTTTTTTTTTAATTTTTTATTTATTTAATTGACAGAGAGAGAGAGAGAGACAGCGAGAGAGGGAACACAAGCAGGGGGAGTGGGAGAGGGAGAAGCAGGCTTCCCGCCGAGCAGGGAGCCCGATGCGGGGCTCGATCCCAGGACCCTGGGATCATGACCTGAGCCGAAGGCAGTCGCTTAACCAACTGAGCCACCAGGCGCCCCAAGAGTTACATGTTCTGATTGAGCCAGCCAGGTGCCCCAGAAATCGTATCTTTTTTTTTTTTTAAAGATTTTATTTATTTATTTGAGAGAGAGAGAATGAGAGATAGCACGAGAGGGAAGAGGGTCAGGGGGAGAAGCAGACTCCCTGCTGAGCAGGGAGCCCGATGCGGGACTCGATCCTTGGACTCCAGGATCATGACCTGAGCCGAAGGCAGTCGCTTAACCAACTGAGCCACCCAGGCGCCCTCAGAAATCATATCTTGATTCTAAGTTCAGTGTTCTTTTTTCTACACCATGCTATCTTCTTAAAATTGGGTATAGCATTTTTTTTTCCTTTTTTTTTTTTGACCATACAGCCTTTGGAGGGAACTACCTAGCCAGACAGATCACCTTCACATTTAAGTGTCTATGACTTGGGGCGCCTGGGTGGCTCAGTCAGTTAAGCATCTGCCTTCGGCTCAGATCATGATCCCAGGGTCCTGGCATCGAGCCCCGCATCGGGCTCCCTGCTCGGCCTGCTTCTCCCTCTCCCTCTGCCTACCTGTCTGCCTGCTTGTGATCTTTCTCTCTCTCTCTCTGACAAATAAATAAATAAAAAATCTTTAAAAAAAAAAAAAGTGTATGACTTCTATGGTCCCAAGCAGATTATACACACTCACATACAGCTGTCACTCAGGCCAAAGCCTATAAGAAGATTGATCCAAAACCCGTAAGAAGAGGGGTGGACAGATAAATTTACAGGAGAACATTGGACTATTTGCTACTTAGACCAGATTATCTGTGGGTAGTTGGCAGTTAAAGAGATACTCTCTCTTTATAGTCCTCTAGGGAGAAGTACTGTTCTTATTATGTTTGAACATCAGTAGGGTCATTTGCTGCTTATGTCCTCTGGGGGGTGGGGGGAACCTCACATGAAGACTCTCTCTCATTCTTAGCCATCTTGAAGTCCTTATTCATTGCTGAGGTAGGAAAGTAGTGTGATCTATGGCATGTGCCTTAAAAAGTATATAATGACCCAAAATATGTGATTACAAACTAGTCTGTGGGCTGGGAGTCTGAGAGATAGAATTGGGTTCCAGAGAGGAAACTGGGATTTGAACTTTTATTGTAATAGGTACAGGATATGGGGAGTGATTATCATGACCTTTGTCCCTTAGCTATATTGGCGCAGAGAGGAGTTGTTGGTGATCAGGTGCAGGAACAAATAATAAATGGTACGGACAAGTAATTCCAGAGTCTGGTGAATTGTGGTCCTAAATAAGGAAGTGCGGTACAATTAGGCAGAAGGAGAGAAGAGAGAGGAAAATATTTGCAGAAGCTCTTGCAAGTTGAAAGTGCCTTGTGGTCTCTGTAAGGTATTGGTTCTCCTGATTCTGCACTTTCTCTGCCATGGAAGCGAGAGGTCAGTGCTTTTCATTTCCAGCAAGCATGTTAGTTGCCCTCCCTCCTGTGGTTAAACATCTCTGCAATGACCTGTCAGAGAATTATTAGCAGTCTAAAGCCAGGGATGCTGTAGGGAGCATATGGGAAGTGGTTTGGCTGCTGCAGTCAGGCTGATTAAAGAATCCTTGGCAATTTTACAGTTTATCTTTGGAAATGTACCACCAAAGTTACTGTGAAGCCTGCAGGGTTTGGAAAACTGGATTTCTGAAAAGTCACCTGGTTAAAAGTAGTACTTATGAAAACTCTTAATACCCTCAAAAATAGGACAGTGACTCTCAAAAGAACATTGGGACTACTAAAGATCATCCTCAGGATATGTTTTCTTTGTTTGCATCCTGGTACAGAAATTCTGGGTGGTTTTCTAGGAAGGAAAGCACTTTTTGATAGATACATTAATAGAATTATAGATTTGAAAAAGGCCCTAGACATGGTCCAGACTACTCCCCTACCACACACAGAGGAATTCTTTATGTAATTTGCTTGACAGATGATTATGCTTTTTCTGCTCAGTACTTTTTTTTTTTAAGATTTTATTTATTTGATAGAGCGAGAGAGGGAACACAAGCAGGGGGAGTGGGAGAGGGAAAAGCAGGCTTCCCGCTGAGCAGGGAGCCCATTGAGGGGCTCAATCCCAGGACCCTAGGATCATGATCTGAGCCAAAGGCAGACACTTAACGACTGAGCCACCCAGGTGCCCCATCTGTTCAGTACTTTCAGTGATAAAGATATGGCTTCATTAAGCGTTGTGGGCTATTGTTGGAAATCTCAGGTTATTGAATTTCTTCCTGAGTTAAAACATCTGTCATTCTTTTTTTTTTTAAAGATTTTATGTATTTGTCAGAGAGAGCGTGCACACAAGCAGGGGGTGAGACAGGCAGAGGGAGCAGCAGGCTCCCGCTGAGCAAGGAGCCTGATGTGGGACTTGATCCCAGCACTGTGGGATCATGACCTGAGCTGAAGGCAGGCACTTAACTGACTGAGCCATCCAGGCGTCCAAAAACATCTGTCATTCTGTAACTTCTATTCATTGGTTCTGTTTCTACCCTCAGCATCACAGGATAAGTTTCTCTATTCTACATTTTAACCGTCAGATATTTGAAATTCACCAACCTGTCTCCCTTCAGTAGTTTCCTTTCCAGACTAAGGAATACCAATTTGTAAGACCTTTGCTCTTATGAAAAATGGCTTTTTGATCTTTCAGTATACTCTTCTGGACATCCTTTTATTTAATGAATATCACTTAAAATGTAGAACCTGGAAATGAGCACAGACCACCAGATGTTCAGTTTTCTTCTCCAGCTTCCCTTTGAGAAGAATCACATTTTAAAAAAAAAGTAATGGCAATATATTTTGTTGACTAGAGAAAAACAAAACAATTTGCCAGGACATATAAAATTGGGACAAGAGGAGTTTGAGGAAGTATCTTTCCTTACTAGTGTTAAGGCTGAACTTTGGGTTCTACATTATTATAGGCATTGATTTTACCTCAGATCTTTTCAGGAATAATTTTTTTTTTTAAAGATTTTATTTATTTATTTGAGAGAGAGAGAATGAGAGCCAGAGAGCACGAGAAGGAAGAGGGTCAGAGGGAGAAGCAGACTCCCTGCTGAGCAGGGAGCCCGATGTGGGACTCGATCCCGGGACTCCAGGATCATGACCTGAGCCGAAGGCAGTTGCCCAGCGAACTGAGCCACCCAGGCGCCCCCAGGAATAATTTTTTAAGATTTTATTTATTTATTTGCGAGAGAGAGAATGAGAGAGAGCATGAGAGGGAAGAGGGTCAGAGGGAGAAGCAGACTCCCTGCTGAACAGGAAGCCCGATGCGGGACTCGATCCCGGGACTCCAGGATCATGACCTGAGCCGAAGGCAGTCGCTTAACCGACTGAGCCACCCAGGCGCCCAGGAATAATTTTTTTTTAAGATTTTTATTTATTTATTTGAGAGAGAGAGCACATGAGAGGGGGGAGGGTCAGAGGGAGAAGCAGACTCCCTGCTGAGCAGGGAGCCCGATGCAGGACTCGATCCCGGGACTCCAGGATCATGACCTGAGCCGAAGGCAGTCGCTTAACCGACTGAGCCACCCAGGCGCCCAGGAATAATTTTTTTTTTAAGATTTTTGTTTATTTATTTGAGAGAGAGAGCACATGAGAGGGGGGAGGGTCAGAGGGAGAAGCAGACTCCCTGCTGAGCAGGAAGCCCGATGCGGGACTCGATCCCGGGACTCCAGGATCATGACCTGAGCCGAAGGCAGTCGCTTAACCGACTGAGCCACCCAGGTGCCCTTCAGGAATAATTTTTAATATCTGCATCCAGTTTACTCTTCAGATTATAAAATTCAGTTGGTATTTGTGTTTACAAGAATTATTCACATTTATGCTACTGAACTGATGTTAGGGCTTCAGATAGTTTTTTAAGAAGATAGATATGTACATGTTTTTACATAACTGAAAATCTTATCTTTTTTAAAAAGTATTTATTTGAGAGTGAGAGAAAGTGTACGTGAGAGCTGGGGGGGGCGGACCTGGGGGAGGAACAAAGGGAGAGGGACAAACAGACTCTGTACTGAGCGCCTGACGCAGGCTCCATTCCACAACTCTGAGGTCATGATCTGAGCCAAAACCTAGAGTTGGATGCCCAACTGACTGAGCTACCCAGGTGCCCCTGTTACTTTTATACATGATGACAACTTGACTGTAAGACTTGAGTAACAACCTTTTTCTTCAAAATTCTGTAGATTTTTCATTCTTTTTTAACATTTGATATTGCAGAGCAGTCTGAGGTTGGTCCAAATTTTGTCCTTGTAATAGAATTTTGCCAGAATGTGTGCAAGTTTGGCTTTTTAAATTGATTTTGCTGAAAGAGTAGTAAACCTTTTTAATCTGCATGCAGGATCTTTTTCAGCTCAAGATATTATTCATTTATTATGTCTTAAATGGGTTGCTTTCCTCCTGTTCTAGTTTTCTCAGTTTTCTTTTCAGTGCTATTAAATGGTATATCTCCCTCAATTTCTCTAATTTTCTTTTTGCTGTCCTTTTTCTTCATGTTCTAGAAAAATATCTCAAGTTTTCTTGTAGTTTACTGAATCATTTCCCACAGTTTCAGTTCTGTGCTTTTTTGACTTCTGTGTGAATTTTAATAGGTAGTGCATTTTTTGTTTCCTTCTTCCTTTTTAAAAAATGTCATATCCTCATATCCTTTTGTCTAAGTTCATATCCTTTCATTTCTGCCTGTTTTCTTCTTAATGCTATCTCTTCCTTACTGGCATACGTCGTTTATCCTGCTCCCTATGACAGGTCAGCCCGTATAGTATACTAAGTGAGAACTGTCATAAGCTCTCTGAGCACTATCATTTTTATGTACTTTATGTTCTTTCCCCCAGAGTCTCTCTTCCATCACAGTCCTGTTTTCTAGAGGAAGCTTATATTTGTTTGTTTTGTTTTTTAGAGGAAAGTTTTTTGAAAGTTTTGTTTTTCCAAGGTTAAACAAACATAGGGTTGTTTTAATGGTTAAATTACATACTGATAGTACAGCTTGGGAGGAAAGTGGGTGGGTCTTAAGTGAATGTGAATGTGTTATGTTCTAAGCCTTGCCACACAGTTGCAGATTGCAGAGGTAATAAATTATGTGTTGGAAAGAACTATGGTTTAATGCACTATAGTGCAGATTCAGTTGGCATTCCCTTTTCTAGAAATGCTCACTGTCCCTCATAATAGAATTATTTCCAGTACCATTTTCCACTGCCTTATTCACTTATTCACTGCTTTATTCCCATCACCTAGCACATAGTAGGTAATAAATACAATTTTTTTTGAATGAATGAACAAAGATGTGCTGTACTAATATTTACTGGAGGCCAAGTCTTCTTAGGTGGTATTGAGAATTCCAAACATTTCAACAAAAATTTCTTTAAAATTCTAGATATTTGGGGCGCCTGGGTAGCTCAGTTGGTTAAACGTCTGCCTTCAGCTCATATCATGATCCCAGGATCCTGGGATTGAGCCCTGTGTTGGGTTTCCTGCTTAGGGAGTCTGCTTCTCCCTCCTGGCCCCCCACTCATGCTCTCTCTGTCTCTCTCAAATAAATAAAATAAATCTTTAAAATAAATAAATACAATTCTAGATATTTTCAGAGATGTCATTTCTCTGACTTCAGGGATAATGTTTCCTTTACCTTGTGGGTGGCATTTTTTCATAGTTCCTACATCATGCTCCCCCCATTTGCTCTTCCTTTTATGAAGTAAGGTCTCTGTAGACTCGATGCCAGCAATAGTTGTTCCTTTTTTTTTTTTTAAAGATTTTATTTATTTATTTGAGAGAGAGAATGAGAGAGAGAGAGCGAGCACATGAGAGGGGGGAGGGTCAGAGGGAGAAGCAGACTCCCTGCTGAGCGAGGGAGCCTGATGCGGGACTCAATCCTGGGACCCCAGGACCATGACCTGAGCCGAAGGCAGTCGCTTAACTACCTGAGCCACCCAGGCGCCCGCAATAGTTGTTCCTAATGGTACTAAGCTCTCTACTTGTGTAAAGGATATATTTTCTTCTCATATCTACAGCTAAATGGCAAATCAGTGTGCACACCTTTCTCTCTTAAATCCCAGTTCCTAGCAAGCATTTCCTTGGGACAACTCTGCTATCTTGGGATGATGTCTTCTCTTGTAACTGCACCCTGGTTCTTTGATACTGTCTTGAGAGTAGGTGAAAAAGTACAGTTGGTCTTGTCTCTGTTTGCTTTTTGCTCTGTTATGAGCGTTCTTTTCTAAATGGATATAGAAAGATGGTAGACAGGGGAGTGAGCAAGAACAGAACTCTTTCGCTTTGTCATAAAGTAATACCTAGATGGTATTTGTTGGCTGCCAGGTTTTCTAGATGGACACTCCCAAAGTCTCATGAGCCGGGAGACTGGCGTGTTATAAATTGTCTCCTTCCCCCAACCCCCCTTTTTTAGCCAATCTCTGTTTCATGTGGTGAGGCCTTGGTATTTGTCAATACTATGCCACCAATCTTATGTAAAAATGTGAAGAATTATTTCACACTCTGCTGTTGGGTTTTAGTAGTGTTCAGTCAGGGTAAAATTTTTTTGTGTGTGTTTATGTGCGTGTGTCTTCATAGATATTTTAGTGGGACGTGGGAAAGGCTATATTGCATTACTCTTTTCAGACATAATTTGAAACCTTGAGTTGAATAAGGCTTACTTAACTGAAATTAAGCTGATTAACTGAGTCCTCTCTGAGGATTGTGTCCTTTAGTTACAGTATTTGTCCTCTATCCTAATGTTATATTTTTCCTAGTTCTGCTTGCTTTTTCTCTTTCATTCTTATCCAAAATAAGATCCCCCCCCCCCCAAAACAGTAGAATGACAAGGCATCCTTATTATTGTTGGTAGGGATAGGCCCTGTTAATAGAGGGCTTTTGAAGCCTTTGCAAGTCCATGTTCTGAGTCTCTGATAATTCAAGAAGAAGGAGAAAGGGGGTTTGAGTAAAGTTGTGCTAGAGCTTGAATCTGTTATGTGCCAGGGCCTGTATTGATTGAGGATTGCCAGCTGGCAGTGGTAGTAGAAATAAGTCTTTGGGGAATGGGAAACTAACTCTAGAGGATTCCTAGTTAAGACTTATACAGAATCCCCGGGCATTTGGAAATACTGTACTCTCCCCTGGGGAGATGGAGCGGGAATTAACTTTTCCCTGGTCCAATGTGACTTGGTTAGAAATACAATTGAACCTGTTTGTCTTGTCCATTGTGATGTGATAGCCCCCTAGGAACAGTCTGTTTTGTGTGGGAGTTTATTTCAGGCTGTCTCCTTGCCTGTATTGTTTCCTTTAACAGCTCTTTAAATTTTCTTTTTCCAGCAATGATGTTGTCCACTGGGCATGTACTGACCAATGTGGCAGGTCTGAGAACATAGCTGAAGCTGAAAATAGGAAAGCTGGGGGCAAGGAAGAGCCTTGAATCTTGAGGTGGGACGTTGACTCTAAGATGTCCTTGAGCAGTGGAGCCTCCGGAGGGAAAGGAGTGGATGCAAACCCGGTTGAGACATACGACAGTGGGGATGAATGGGACATTGGAGTAGGGAATCTCATCATTGACCTGGACGCCGATCTGGAAAAGGACCAGCAGAAACTGGAAATGTCAGGCTCAAAGGAGGTGGGGATACCGGCTCCCAATGCTGTGGCCACACTACCAGACAACATCAAGTTTGTGACCCCAGTGCCAGGTCCTCAAGGGAAGGAAGGCAAATCAAAATCCAAAAGGAATAAGAGTGGCAAAGACACTAGCAAACCCACTCCAGGGACTTCCCTGTTCACTCCAAGTGAGGGGGCAGCTAGCAAGAAAGAGGTGCAGGGACGCTCAGGAGATGGTGCCAATGCAGGAAGCCTGGTTGCTGCTATTGCTCCCAAGGGCTCAGAGAAGGCGGCTAAGGCATCCCGCAGTGTAGCCGGCTCCAAAAAGGAGAAGGAGAACAGCTCATCTAAGAGCAAGAAGGAGAGAAGCGAAGGAGTGGGGACTTGTTCAGAAAAGGATCCTGGGGTCCTCCAGCCAGTTCCCTTGGGAGGACGGGGTGGTCAGTATGATGGAAGTGCAGGGGTGGATACAGGAGCTGTGGAGCCACTTGGGAGTATAGCTATTGAGCCTGGGGCAGCGCTCAATCCTTTGGGAGCTAAACCGGAGCCAGAGGAAGGGGAGAATGAGTGTCGCCCGCTAAAGAAAGTCAAGTCTGAAAAGGTAAGAGGTGGCCAGATCTGGCTGCCTACTGCCAGTCAGAACTGCCCTGGACTGACCACCAAATGCTTTGTGCACTCTGTGGGAGGCTCATTAGCTTGTGGGTAATGACCAATTACAAGGTCAGAGCAGCTGGTAATGATAATGTGGTTTTGTTCCAAATTAGGGGATTCTCTACAGATTCATTAACAGCAGGCCTGGCCATTTTGGAGACTATCTGTTGTTGGGGGCAGCTACTTGGTAGAATGAATTTTCTCTTAAGTCAAGTTGAGAACCTTCCACCTCGTCCTTGTCCCACCCTCAGACACTTCTTGCTGGAGACTGGCATCAACCTGTATGTGGTCCCCAGCTTGCTGGTATTTCATCCTCAGAGTCATTGATAAACTTTATAAGTTGATGATAGGCTTTCGGTTGAGTGTTCTTTTTAATGGAATAAATGGTGCTGCTGGGTTTCTGGAAGAGAAAAGGTTAAATAAGTTTCATGGTATGATATCTACCAAGTGTTCTATTGGTGGCTACCAAGGAGCAAAGGGGCAGGTAACTAAGGGAGCAAGAGGTACTGTCTGTACTAAGAGGTACTTAATCATCAGGCCTTACAAGTTAGCGTTGTGGCTATGCATGTTTGGCCTTGAAAGAGATTCTTTGGTCATTAAAGGTATAGTTCTTGGCCAAGTATCTCCCTCAAATATTGGTAATCAAAGTGTCCTGGTGGTTTAATAGCTGCCAAACCGTGTAATGATACCTTACCTTCTGCTTGAGTTGAAAGGACAGGTGCTTGCAGCCCCAGGAGGGGCTCTCCTCCTCTGGGAAGATGATCTTAGTTCATGTCTCAGGAAATAGAGGTTGCAGGGCTAGAGCAGAGTAGGTGTGAGTCTAGGGTCAGCTCAGGCTGCCTTAAACTTTAGCAGCTTACAATTTCCTGCAGAGCGGCTGGCCTGGTGATGAGCTCTTCACTGGGTCTTGATTTTTCCGCTGTGTTTTGCTCACCCTGTGCTTTCAGCTGATCCCAGCAGATGCAGTATAAATTGGTTTCTCTGTAATTACATCAGCTGCAACAGGGAATACCTATTTCCATATGTAAGTGTTAATAAATAGAGGCTGCATGTGTATGTTTGTGTGGTGGTGCCCTCTCCGTGCCTGGATTCCAGTGGTAGGCTGTGCTGTCTTTGCTGTAGGTATTTTGGTCTTTGCCTCCGGCACATCTGTAACTCATAGCAACATCTGGGCTTCCCTGGTAACAGGGCTGTGAATTTTCTTCCACTAATAACACAATGGTTCATTCCCTTTCACCAGTGGCAGCTGCCAGAGAGAAACTGCCTGTGTTTAGGTGACAGATGCTATAGTCCACCTCAGCAGCATCAAGTTCCAGCTGGCTACTGGCATGGCTCGTCCTGTGCTGGCTGTGATTTACCATTTTCTCTGGGGTGCAGATGGATAATACTGTTTTAAAGAGGCCTAGGAGTACCAGGAGTTCTTACTTCTGTTCCAGGCCCATTAGACTGTTCCCTACATCTGGCTGCAATAAACTCTTGCTATATATCCATGTTCATAATCACTGTACTTCCTGTGCTGAAAAGTGGCCACTTTTTTGGAAAAAGATTTATTTATTTATTTGACAGAGCGTGCACGTGCACCCATGCATGCACAAGCAGGGGGAATGACAGGGAAGGAGAAGCAGGCTCACCACCGAGCAGGAACCCCGATGCGGGGCTCTATCCCAGGACACTGGGATCATGACCTGAGCCGAAGGCAGACGCCCAACTGACTGAGCCACCCAGGCACACTGAAAAGTGGCCACTTCTGAGAGTGGACTTCATTTTCCTTTCTGTTTAGAACTCTTGACTCATGTCGCAGTCTTGTAGGCCCAGTAGTCATCTGCAGGTGAAAGGATTAATGATGCTGAGCTTCATGCTGGATTTAAGTCTAAATGTCCATGATAGTCTCCAACAGAGTAGCAAGTGGAACCTGTTTTCTCTTAGAGGTCCAGTGACCAGTTGGGTGGTTGCCCTTCAGATTATAATTGGGCTGAAAGATGCAGTGTGTTCAGCTAAGAAAGCACCTTGGTGCCAGGGAGGTTTGCCTCTTCATAATGTAGCTGTGGTATATAAGCCTTGTCTCCCAAGGAGACTGACAGTGGGGCAATGGAATGAGAGAGAAAAGGGAGAGAGACTGCTTCAGTTTTTGGAAGAAAGATAAAATTGCTGGGAGGTACTTTTAGAAGCAGAAAGTTGCTGTGCAGTTTGATGTTACTGTAAGCCAAAACCTGGTTTCTCAGTTCCTTTTCCTATTCCCTCAACCCTTTTGAACAGTCTGGTTCTGGGGGTGCTTTTCCATAAAGCCTTTGATCATTGAAATAATTATTTAAATAAATGTTAGGAAGTTGCTAGGAGATGAAAACACTGTGCAGGGAGAGTGTTTTCTAGAATGGGAGGAGGGGAAGACTTAAGGGAAAAGAAGGCTAGGAATCTTACAGCAGATCAGCTTTTGGGAAACAAGGACTCCAGGGTTTAGAGTATAATAGGGGCTCCGTGATGATAAGGATTATAGCTTATATGCTAAGTCTTTGAAAACTTTTAAGATTTTCTCTCTGAGATATGGGCTTGCCTATGCCTTAATTGGTTTGGAATGTTCCTTCTATGTGGGGACAACCAACAGAACTAAAACAGCAAAACATGTTTTGATATAATCTGGGAATTATATACCCTGAGCTGGGAGCTATCATGAAAAAAGAAAACTCATAAAATTTGGGAAGTGTCTTGACTGATGTCTCCCCCTAACCATGTCCGCCTACCCTCCCCACCCCTCACCACCTTGGAAACAGGGGAGAAGACAAATAAGAGTTTGTGGAGTAGGGTAGAATTGTCACGTGTCTACCTAGCTAATGAGGGCGATTTGAGTATTCAAATTATCCACCTCAGGACCTTCTTTCTCTTCAAGGTAAGTATCTCAGGCTGTGGCTGAGGGAATTTCCTATTAGCCAAGAATGTGGATTTCCCTTCATGAGATCCCGCTTAGGCTCCACCACACCTTTCTCTGGAAGGGCTCACTGTGCTGTTTCCCAGAGTTCTAGGAGAGACCAGAATGGCTCTTAGCAACTGCTGCTGCCCTGAATTGTTACTGAACACTCCTGCTCATACTTCCTGCCAGCTAAAGAGATGGGGGAGGGAATGTTGGGGAATAAACAAGACAGAGCCTTTCGGCTCCTGCCTGTTCCCTTGCCTTTGGTTTGATTGATAGATTGTTAAGTTAGGGATGGAAGGGGAGGAAGGGTTCCTGCCTGAATGTTCCAAGCTTAGAGTTTAGTGCTTGCATTGCCACTCTGACAGGCAAGAAAAAAAAGAATTTACAAACTACAGAAGGCAGTGATGTATCTGTGCTGAGTCTGTCCTGCAGTACAGACTCTTGTCAGAATCAGGGCTTAAACCAGGAATTTAAGGTGAGACTCATTTTTTCAAATCATATAAAGTAACCAGTAGGCTCTAGTGGCTAAAGGATCTAGAGGTTTGCAACCAGAAGCTCCCCTGGCCTCTTTAGCTGCTGTTTTTGATCTTGCAAGGTAGGAAGAGTCTGCACTCCTGTTTTGGGTCTCAGCTTCTGCTACTCTCAGACTGCGACATATATTACCACTTCCCCCCTTACTTTAGGATACAAAAAAAGAAAAAAAAAACCCACCATTAAGTGTGCTCTTTGCTCTTTCCCCTTCTGATCATGCTTGCTATCATATCCTGTGTTCTAAGAGCATCTTCCTTTGCCCTTGGTTTTGTTTTCCTGCCCTAGTTTATGCCTTCCAGCTCAGTTCTCTCGTGTTAAATCCCTCATTGCCCAATCAAGGTCAGGTCTTTTTTTCCTTCTGATTCAAGGCTTTCTCTCTTAAAGCCTCCTCCTTCACTAGCTGTTCCTTCTCAGCTATTGATGGCATAGCAGTCAGCCATGCTTCCTGAAGCCAAATGCCCTCAAGCATTTTCCTACATGGAAAAAATTAAAAAGAAATTGATATTTATGTGGGACAGAGATGCAACAGAGCCTGAGCTTAATTTATTTTTTCTTCAGTAGCTCTGTTTTCCATCTGGGTGTTGTAATTCAAGGAGGGCCCACAGAAAAATTATCTTGTCCAATCTCCTCATTTTATGGAAGAAGAAGCGAAGACCAGGGAGGTCATGTGACTTGCCTAGGCTTTCACAGGTAGTAGCAAAGTCAGGCTTAGACACCAGGTTTTTGGTGTCTAAGTTCTTATGGCATATTGTTATTCTGGGGTATTTAAAAAGTCTTCAGCTGTTATGAGGGATTCTCTATTTTCCCATTCAAAAAACTACCTTAGAAACATTGGATGTAAGTTCTCAGATACTCTTGAAACTGTTTTCATTGTGTTTCATACTGATTTTAACAGTGTAGATGCTTAATAAACAAAGGATCCTTGAGTTTAGGTTTCCTTGGTATGATGAAGATGTTTGCAAAGAACTATTTACAGCTGGTGTTAAACCTATCCTATCATCCTGTTAAATATGAGGAAAAGTTACTTTTAAACAGCTACTTTGAGCTTGGTTGTGTGTGTGTGTGTGTGTGTGTGTGTGTGTGTGTTTTCTGGAATATTGCATTCGGATTTCCATTGTAATCATCGAGACATTGCCATTTCTTTGCAATTGTAGTAAGAGAAAAAACCCTGTTGCTTCTTGGACGTATCACTAGTAGGCAGACCTTAAATGTATTGTGGGTATTAACTGTTTTATAAAGACATGATATATACTGTTGAATACCATTTATTCAGTACATTAACTGAGTGCATTTTATTTATTTTTATTTAAAAAATGTAATTGGGTGCCTGGGTGGCTCAGTTGGTTAAGCAACTGCCTTCGGCTCAGGTTATGATTCTGGAGTCTCGGGATCGAATCCCGCATCAGGCTCCCTGCTGAGTGGGGAGTCTGCTTCTCCCTCTGACCCTCTCCCCTCTCATGTACTCTCTCTCTCTCATTCTCTCTCTCAAATAAATATTTAAAAAAATAAAAATGTAATTGAGATATAGTTGACAATTGAGTGCATTTTAGATTCCAGGTATTGTGCTTGGTGCTTGGTATGTACTAGTGAATAAAACAGAGAAGTTTCCTGCTCTTTGGACCTTACAGTTTACCATCTACAGTAGAGTCCCTAAAAGTGTGGCCCATAAAACCATGTGTATCACATCACCTGAGTGTCAAAATGCAGATTCTTGACCCTACGCCAGTTCTGCTAAGTAAGTTTTAGGAGTGGGGGCCCAAAAATCTGCCAGAAGTCTCTCGAGATGATTGCTATATACTTTAACATTTGAAAACCATGACAGATTTTCTTTTTAAGGTGAGAATTGGGAACCACTTCTGACATAAAACACTAGCTTTCTTTCTAAACTTAAATTTCACATCAACTTTTATCTATAACTTAGTGGTTAAGAGTATAAACTCTGGAGCCAGACTACCTGGTCTCTATCGCAGCTTTGCCACTTATTTATTTATTTTTTTAAGATTTTATTTATTTATTTGACAGAGACACAGCGAGAGAGGGAACACAAGCAGGGGAGTGAGAGAGGGAGAAGCAGGCTTCCCGCGGAGCAGGGAGCTCGACGCGGGGCTAGATCCCAGGACCCTGAGATCATGACCTGAGCCAAAGGCAGACGCTCAACAACTGAGCCACCCAGGCGGTCCACAGCTTTGCCACTTATTAACTGAGTGATCTTGAGCAAGTTACTTAACTACTCTAACGCAGTTTTTTCAACTGCGAAATGAGAAAAATAATAGTTCCTACATTGGGTTGTTATGAGATTAAATTAGTTAATGCATATAAAACACTTTGAACAGTGTGTGGCATTCAGTAGGAAGCATTCAACAAATATTAGAAAGAGAGAAAAACATGATTTAAGTTAAAATATGTCTCAGTCTCCCCTAGGCAATAATGGGCTGAAATATAACCACATTACACCTATACAGGAAGCCCAGTATAAATAGATAAACATGTTGGCTAAGATTTTGAGTACTGTACTCAGAAGATCCAAACCTGGTTTGGGAAATTTTCATGCTGGTAATGGGTTCTAAAGGTCCTGATATTTATAGTGGGGATTGGAGAAGGGGAGAGACCGAAAATTGGCTTTAAAAGATCTTGATGTAGCCTATTGAATTTCACATTTCATATAAATTGAGTTTCCTTTCTGGCCATATCCCTGATGTGGGGTTGGGTATGTTGGATAGATGTTATTGTGGGTTTGCCAGCCTGTGCAATCTCGTGTATGCTGGAAGAGCACTAAATGCTTTTTGTTTCTACACAAGAGTGCATGGAAAATCTAAGTCCCAGTTCTTAATCTTCCTCCCCCAGTGCGAACTTGTATTTTTGCCATTTGGGTATAAGAGCTTTTACCAGCAGAGCTCATCCAGGGAGGCAGCAGGGCTTGGGCTTTCAAAAGGCTGGAGGTGGCAGTAACATACACAGCTGAGATCCTGCCACTGCTGGCTGGCTGAGCCCTCCTCTCTGTGGTTTTCACTCTTCAAGCCATGCTTGAGTAACCCGCCTCCAGAGCTGCTGACAGGGTTGTGTTCAGAGGCCTTGGAAATTACACTGTTCATTTCCTTATCATCCCCTGACCTGCAGTGCAGAGCTTCTGGTGCAGGAACAAGGCAGAAAGAAATCCAGACGGCTCCCAGCCAGCATGTGTCAAGGGCTACAAAGAAGGAAATTGGACTTGCTCACTTCAAAACTGGGGTTAGGCTTTGATTTTTGGTTCCTGCCGAGAGTTATTTGTGTGTGTGTGCATGTTCTATCTCTGTATATATGTATAGAATGAGTCTGTGCATGGCAGAGCTGTAGAGGAGGAGCATCTGAAAGTAGAGAGCAGAGGGAAGATTGCTTTTCTCTTTGGTTAATTTCCCAGTTGTGCCATTGGGATGGACCTGGAAGGATTAGCATCAGGAAGGTGCCATGCTGTATTAATATTTTAAAGTATATTTCTCTTGGTACAGTTTAGTCATGGTTGACAGCACCCACCCAAGTAAGAAGCTTCCCTGGCAGGCTGAGGAGACATTTTTAACAAATCCTATGCCTGAAGTCATTCGTCCTACATGACATTGACGTAATCAATATTTAAGCTCCTTGAGAAAGGATAGACTTTGGGTCAGTCTTGCGTAAGAGGAATAGCTCTTTTGAGATGGAGGATAGTGTGACAAAAAAGAGGCAGAAGGATTTTGAGCATTTTGAGATTTTCTGTTCATAGGGCAAAATTCTGTGATATTTTTAGAACCTGTCCTCGATTTTTTTAGTATTATAAAACAATCTACCTCCTTTTTCTTTTGGCGTTTCTCTTGCCCTAGGACACCCAAAGGAAACACTTTTAGGCTGAAGAAGTAAAATGTGGATGGTGACCACAGGCCCTTGAGCAGAATTTTACAGTCATTCTGTTCTTAATTTTCCTCTTTTGGATTTCCACTGTCTTAATGTCACTGGTGATATTGGGGCCTTTGTGAAGTGGGGGAAAAAAAGAAGTCTTTTAGCTTTCACACCCTGGAGGTTTTTTTAAGTCCTAAGTGTCTCTCTTGTTAGAAGTACTCTGTAGAGAAGTGTTTTCACATGAGAAAATGATAGCTAAGGTGAGAGGGGATTACTTCCTTTTGCCTTTTTATAAAGCAGTAGTCCCTGTACCAGCAGCAGCAGCATCTGGGAACGTGTTAGAAATTGAAATATCAGGGGCCATCCCAGTCCCCCAAATCAGAAACTCTGGGGTTCAGGCCCACCAATTTGTGTTTAAACATTAGCTCTTTCTAAGACTTTTTTTTAAGATTTTATTTATTTGAAAGAGTGACAGAGAGAGACACAGAGAGAGAGGGAACACAAGCAGGGGGAGTGGGAGAGGGAGAAACAGGCTTCCTGCCGAGCAGGGAGCCCGATGCGGGGCTCAATCCCAGAACCCTGGGATCATGACCAGAGCCGAAGGCAGATGCTTAACTGAGCCACCCAGGCATCCAGCACCTTCCCCCCCCCCTTTTTTTTTAAAGATTTATTTATTTGAGAGAGCGAGAAAGAGAGAGAGTACATGAGAGGGGGGAGGATTAGAGGGAGAAGCAGGCTCCCTGCCGAGCAGGGAGCCCAACGTGGGACTCGATCCAGGGACTCCAGGATCATGACCTGAGCCGAAGGCAGTCGCTTAACCAACTGAGCCACCCAGGTGCCCCTAGCACCTTTCCCTTTTAATAATGGGTATCAAATTGGAAAAATTGGAAGGAATACCTAAGGGTTTGGGACTTTGAGAGCAGTAGAGATATTTAAAATATTTAACTTTTCTAGGCTTTTCTTTCCTTTTTTATTTTTTAAAGATTTTTATTTACTTGAGAGAAAGAGAGCATGGGCGGGGGAGAGGGGCGCAGAGAGAAAGAGAAGCAGACCTCTGCTCAGCAGAGAGCCCAACGTGGGGCTTGATCGCAGGACCCCAGTACCATGACGTGGGCCAAAGGCAGATGCTTAACTGACTGGGCCATCCAGGCTCCCCTAAGCTTCTTTTCTCATCTGTAATATGGAAGTGAATAATAGTACTGACCTTATTGTGAGTTTTAGATCAGATAAAGAACATTAAGCACTCAGCACAGTGCCTAGCATGTTGTAACTACTCAATAAATGTTAGCTATTGCTAATATTATAATGTTATTAGCTATGAGGTGCAAGGTCATTGTGAAATTAAGATGAAAGGATATCTTTAGAGATTTTAAAGAGTTAAGCACCTGAAGGTTTTAGAAAAGAATGAATTTGGGACGCCTTGGTGGCTCAGTTGGTTAAACGACTGCCTTCGGCTCAGGTCATGGTCCTGGAGTCCCGGGATCAAGTCCCGAATCCGCCTCCCTGCTCAGCAGGGACTCTGCTTCTTCCTCTGACCCTCCCCTCTCTCATGTGCACTCTCACTCATTCTTTCTCTCTCAAATAAATAAAATCTTAAAAAAAAAAAGAAAAGAATGAGTTTATGATAGCTTATATTTTAACTCCTGGTTTCCAGGAAGGCTTGAGGAGCGAGAGATTGAGTCAGAGCATTTGGAGCCATTGAGGTCTGGAGTTACATTGTTTGATTGATTAGTTAGTTTGGAACTGTTTGTTGGACTCCTTTTGGTAAAGAGCTGATGTCAGGTTGAAGAACCATGGCCCTTGGGGTGCCTGAGTGGCTCAGTTGGTTAAGCATCTGCCTTCAGCTCAGGTCATGATCTCGGGGTTGCCCCACATCGGGCTCCCTGCTCAGCAGGGAATCTGCTTCTCCTTCTCTCTGCTTCTCTTCCCACTGCTGCTCTCTCCCTCTCTCTCTCTCATGCTCACTCTTCCTCCTCTCTCAAATAAATAAATAAAATCATAAAAAAAATAAAAACCATGACTCTTGCTTAACTGTTTTCCATTAAAGTCAGGTTTTTTTGGTATATATTCGGGCCTTCTGAACTATATTTCTAAGGATTGAAATGAATGTAACATGATTGCGTTAGTTTAGAAAGTATTTCCTTTTATTAATCCTTTTTTTTTAAGATTTTATTTATTTGACAGAGAGAGACAGAGCGAGAGAAGAAACACAACCAGGGGGAGTGGGAGCAGGAGAAGCAGGCTCCCCGCTGAGCAGGGAGCCCATGCGGGGCTCGATCCCAGGACCCTGGGATCATGATCTGAGCCCAAGGCAGACACTTAAGGACTGAGCCACCCAGGCGCCCCTCCGTTTTGTTAATCCTTAAGGAGTACAGACTTTAGCCTTTTGAAGGAATTAGAGCTATAATCTGTACAGTGAGGAGAAGAGTGAGCATTAAGGTACTTTGTTTTGTGAACTTGTCACTAGCTGCAGGAAATAAAAAGTCAGTTCTTAGATTTTTGGTAGTGGTCAGTTTTCAACTTGAAATATTATCCATTGGAAGAGTACAATTTGTGTGCCTGAAAAATACACTAATTGAGTATTTTTTAATTTGGAGACCGTTGGATTCCAGCCCTACTAGCAAATATTATATTGTATTTAAATGAGCCAGACCTGGCCATTAAATTTTTTCATGGTCTTTTTTTAAATTAAGGAATAATTGACATAATATATTAGTTTCAGGTATAAAACATGATAATTCAGTATTTGTATATATTGCAAAATGATCACCACAGTAAGTCCAGTTAACTAACATCCATAACTACATATAGTTACAAAAGTCTTTTTCTTCTAATGAGAACTTTCAAGATTTATTCTCCTAGCTACTTTCAAATATGAAATACAGTATTATTAACTATGGTCACCATGCAATACATTATTACATCCCCATGGCTTATTCATTTTATAACTGGAAATTAGTACCTTTTGACCTTTTTTACCCATTTCACCCACTCCTCATCTCAGGCAATCACCGATCTATTCTTTCTATCTATGAGCTTGGGTGGTTTTTTGTTTTGTTTAAATTCCACATATAGGGGTGGCTCAGTCAGTTAAGTGTCCAACTTCTGGGTTCAGCTCAGGTCATGATCTTGGGGTCGTGAGATTGAGCCATGCATTGGGTTCTGCACTGAGCGTGGAGCCTGCTTAAGAGTGTCTCTCTCCCTCTCCTTCTTCCCAACACCTGCCCACCTCACCCTCGCACGTGCGCGCACACGTTCTCTCTCTCTCAAAAAAAAAAAAATAGATTGCACATGTAAGTGAGATCATATAATATTTTTTTCTGACTTGTTTCACTTAGCGTAATGCCTTCCAGTTCCCTCTGTGTAGTGGCAAATGGCAAGATTTCATTCTTTTTTTATGAATGAAAAATAGTCCATTTTATATACATATACACATGCCAAATTTTCTTTATCCATTCATTCATTGATGGACATTTAGGTTGTTTCCATATCTTGGCTATTGTAAATAATGCTGCAGTGAACATGGGGGTGCATATATCTTTTCAAATTAGTTTTTGTTTTCTTTGGATAAATGTCCACAAGTGGAATTGCTGGATCATATGGTAGTTCTATTTTTAGTTTCTTGAGGAAACTATTTTCCATAGTGGCTGCACCAGTTTACATTCCCACCAATATAGTGCACAAGGGCGGCTTCTTCTCCACATCCTCACCAATACTTATTTCTTACCTTTTTAATAATAGCTATTCTAACAGGTATGAGGTCATACCTTATTGAGGTTTTGATTTTCATTTCCCTGATGATTAGTGACATTGGACATCTTTTCATGTACCTCTTGGCCATCTGTATGTCTTCTGTTGGCCTGCATTTTTGTTAATGGGTTCTTTTCATCATAAGTTTTTTATGAACTGGTTCCCAGCCCATTCAACGCAGAGTTGATATTTCCTATTAGATACATTTCTTTAGAAGTTAAGTACTTAACTATGCACTGAATTAATCCTTAGTGAAAGGTACAGAGAGTATTGTAGAAAGGAAGTGTAAATATTCATCATACACCAAGCAAAGTAATGTGAGGTTAGAGAAATTAACATTCAGGTTGAAGAGTCTCTTAGTATGGAGGCTTCTCAACTGGAGGTGCATATCAGAATCATTTTGGAGCTTCTACAAAAGTAAAAGTGCCCTACTGAAGTAAAATCTTTAGAGCTGGGGACTCCCAAGCATGTACATATTTTTTAAAATTTTGACAGATGCTTTTCATGTACCTCTTGGTTAAAAACCACTATCATTGTGGAAGTTGTCCTTGTTTTTTTGCCATTTCCAGATGGAGCTATGCACTACACTTTAGGTATCATCTGATTCTCAAGTTTCTCAAAACGCTCAAAATTCTCCTTCAACTCTCCTTTTTCATTTCTCAATCATTGTGTGGGGGTCAGTCATTTCAGAATACAGCTATAATGAATCTGACTTCTTGTTATCCCCTAATTAGGAGAATTCCTGAATTTCTGATAGTTATAGTTGTTAAAGGAGGACATCCATATCAGTGTTACTCTGATTCAATTTTAAATTACTGTTCCAGAATTTTTTTTTTTTTTAGAGATTTTGTTTATTTGACAGAGAGACACAGCGGCAGAGGGAACACAAGCAGAGGGAGTGGGAGAGGGAGAAGCAGGCCTACCGCCGAGCAGGGAGCCCGATGTGGGGCTTGATCCCAGGACCCTGGGATCATGATCCGAGCCGAAGGTAGACGCCTAATGACTGAGCCACCCAGGCGCCCTGTTGTCCCAGAATTTTTAAGTCAAATCTGAGCAAAGTTCTTTTTTTAAAAAAGATCTTATTTATTTACTTATTTAAGAGAGAGAGCACAAGCGAGCAGGGGGAGGGGCAGAAGGAGAAGCAGATTCCCTGCTGAGCACGGAGTTGGATGTGGGGCTCCACCTCAGTACCCGGAGACCATGACCCATGATGAAGGCAGATGCTTAACCGACTAAGCCACCCAGGCGCCCCAAATTTGAGCAAAATTCTTATGACTAGATATATTTGCCATATAGGCAACTTGTGATTTTTTTTAGATTTTATTTATTTGACAGATACAGCAAGAGAGGGAACACAAGCAGGGGGAGTGGGAGAGGGAGAAGCAGGCCTCCTGCTGAGCAGGGAGCCCGATGCGGGACTCGATCCCAGGACCCTGGGACCATGACCTGAGCCGTAGACAGATCCTTAACAACTGAGCCACGCAGGTGCCTCAACTTGTGATATTTTTTGAAAAATATAAATTAAAAGGGAGTAGAAGACTCCCTTTTTAGATAGGTTTAGATAATCTAAATTTATTGCTAATCACAAAGCAGTCTATTTTCTATTCTATTTATGAAAGTATTTCTGTGTTTGTTGGGCCATAAGTGTTCATAATTTTCTGGAAATTCATGGCATCCCAAAATAAAATAATGTAGCTATCCAATAAGACCTTACTCCTGAGCGCGTTTCTGGACACATTCAAATTAAACATGCTGTTTTAGGAAGAGAGAACATCACCTGACATAAATAGTAGATGTCCCCTAAGTTCTTTGTTTTTTTTAAGAAAAACACATAGTATTTCTTTGAAATCAATAAGAGAATTAAATGTTTTTGAGTATAAAGTATTTCCCTGCTGGGATTTTAAGTCTCATGCCTTAGAAAGAATAATTAGAATGCTACAGTTGTTATCAGAGACAAATACATCCTTGAATATGCCACAGACTCACTTAAAAACATGGAATGACATATTTTGGCCAAAATTATAATTATATAACCTTAAATTCTTGCATAATAAAATTTAAAATGCGGTTTTTAATACTGGTACATGTATTACTTATACTATCAGAATTTATATTGATCTATACTTTATTTTTTTATTATTATTTTTTAAAGATTTTATTTATTTATTTGACAGAGACACAGCGAGAGAGGGAACACAAGCAGGGGCAGTGGGAGAGGGAGAAGCAGGCTTCCCGCGGAGCAGGAAGCCCAATGTGGGGCTCAATCCCAGGACCCTGGGATCATGACTTGAGCCCAAGGCAGACACTTAACCAACTGAGCCACCCATGTGGCCCTATTGATCTATACTTTAGATGGATCTCTTTAGGTTTTGGAGTATGTCAAATATATATACCACTGAATAGGAAGAGAAAAAATGGCAAATGTGAGGAAGTCATCATACAATGTGACTACACATTTATATACACCATATTAGACTAGATCTTAAATCTGTCAGTATGCAGATTCCTAAACATCTGGTGGAGTGTCTGTTTTAGATAAAATATGCCATAAGGCATTTTTCATTTTGCTTATACATATGTGCTTGAGAATGTGGAGACTTGAAATCAAACAAGCTGATTGCTTATTACAATTTCAGAAAGAGGCTGAGAAATTTTTTCATTTTTGTTTGCATCTGGTATCTTTCCTATCCTTTCCCATCCCTAACAGTGATCAGGTTCTACAGTCAGGGTATGAACCACTTGGTTAGAAAATATTTTTGAAAATTACTTAGGATGTCCCTGTGTTGGGAGATTGACATACTGGCTTCATAAATTCAACACAAACAATTTTTTCTCCAGCATTGAAACAAACCATTGTTTTTTCAGTTTGAGGTCTCATGTAAAATCTGGCTTGTGTTTGCGGGGACTGTATTGATGACAAATATGTATTTGTAAATAGTAGATTTCCCCTAACCTTGGCTAAATACATAGTGAGAGGCACATGGGATTGGAAACCAGATAAGTGAACATACAGTTCAAGTCTCCCATCTCTGGCTCCCTACAGAGTCTATGCTCAATGAGTGGAATAACTGTGAGGCCCAAACCATTCAAATTGTTCTTTCTTTTCTTTTTATTGCCAGCCACATATAGTTTATTTGATTATGTTACATGTGTATATCCAGTTATCTGTTTAGTATACAAAGGTATTTTATGACAGAGGAAATCTTGGGGTGCAGATTTTCTCTGTAGTGGAAATGTATAGATACTTGGATTGAACTGAGCTTAATATAATTAATATTCTTTTGTAGCATTTACTTTTCAAGTCCAACTTTAATGTTCCTCACAATAACCATAAATTCTCTTTTAGGCTCCTTGGTCTTGTATATGGTAGCCTCAGGTCTTACCCTTGAGTTAAACAAGGGTCATCCTAGAGGCAAAATGAAGAACAGGGCTGTTCTCCTCTTACCAACATAAATATCCCCGAGCCTCGTGTCTCTTAGGCTTAGTGCCTTTGGTCTCTGAATTACTCTTCACTTTCTGTCCTTTTCTGACTTTCAGCTAGAATCTAACCATGCCTTTTTTTTTTTAATCCTGTTGTTTTGTTTTTTTTGTTATTTCTGAGGCTCTTAAGTTTGTTATTGGTCCAGTCTAAACCAAGTAGGATTATATTTAGATATACAGATTTAGAGAGGTCTTTTCTTCTTCCTCCTCCCCTATTGAAAATAATTAACCAGGAAAAGGTAACCATGTTTTATGTTCTACGTGGGCATTCATTGGACTCTCGGCACAACATTGGTTTTATCAAGAAAACCAGTGTACTATTTACAGTGAGGTTTTACTCATTCTTTGAAATTGCTATTAAACTACTGCTTAGCTACTGCTTAGAGATGGCACTGCTGTGAATAGTATCCCTTATTTGAAAGCTTGGTGCCAGTGCTATGCTTTTAGCTGTGTACTAGTGGCCCCTCTTAGAACATTGCACCTGCCCTATAGGACAGGATGAACAGAAGTTTTCATGTTGAAGAACCAAGTAAAAATGGTTCTTTAAAAAAAAAAAGATTCTGGGTGTAGGTCAAGAAACATCACTGAGGAAGAAGAGAAGTATAGTTTGCTTCTCCCTAGGAAGCAGTTTGGGCAGGGCAAAACTCCCAGAAATGAACATTCTCAGCTTGCTGACTTGGGAAGCCCTGGGTTTTTGCCCCTCAGCCTTTGTGAAATGGAGCTTCTTTTCAGAAGGAGGGATAGGGATGGGACAGACTTAAAGGTGTAAAATAATGCTAGGGTGCCTGGGTGGCCCAGTTGGTTAAGCGACTGCCTTCGGCTCAGGTCATGATCCTGGAGTCCCGGGATCGAGTTCCGCATCGGGCTCCCTGCTCAGCGGGGAGTCTGCTTCTCCCTCTGACCCTCTTCCCTCTCATGCTCTCTGTCTCTCATTCTCTCTCTCTCAAATAAATAAATAAAATCTTTAAAAAAAATAAAATAAAATAAAGCTACTTTCCAACCCTCTAATCACTCCCTAAGAACTAAACAGGAGGTGTCCTCAGATACCACACAGAGGCAAAGATTGACTATTACTTAGGACCCAAGTTAGATAGCGTTGTCCCTAGCTTCTGCTGGATTAGTGACCTGAAGTGGCAGAGAAAAGTGTGGGAAGATAGTTGGAAAATAACACAATGACATTTTTATATCTGAAAAATTTTCAGATTTTTCATTTGTTTTTATTCCCTAGTCACATTTCATCCTCCATTTCATATCTAATAACCAAAATCAGGAGAAAAGGGCCAGGCAAATCCACTTTAATCCTTCCCATTCCCTTGTCCCCATAGAGCTTTGATACTGGTGAAAGCTTGTCCAAATGAACTGGTGACAACCTGAGAAGATAGTGGCAGCGAAGAGATAGTGGGGTTGTGTTTTGTGACGTGGGGAGTGAGTGCTTGAATATAAATCTTGATGGTTTGTTTTTACTTTTATTTATTTTTCTAACTAAAGGTTTTATTTATTTATTTTAGAGAGAGGGAGCGAGTGCTAGCAGGGGGAAGAGCAGAGGGAGAGAGAGTAGGAAAGAATATCAAGTAGACTCTGTGCTGAGTGTGGAGCCCAATGTGGGGCTCAGTCCCACAACCCTGAGATCATGAACTGAACCAAAATCAAGAGAGGCTCAACCAACTGAGCCACGCAGGCACCCCTGTGTTTATTTTTAACAAAAACAAACTAATCGTAGTACTTTCCACTTGCTATTGATAAAACAGTGGCAAATGACTGGTTTATCTTTAGAAATGGTTTTGACTAAGGATTTGAGATTAGGGTAGATTAGGAGTTGATAGAAAGTGATGGTGTCTTTGGTCTAAATAATACCTCCGAAGAAACAAACAGTACTTTTTTTTTCCTAAGATTTTATTTATTTGACAGAGAGAAAGAGAGCACAAGCAGGAGGAGTGGCAGTCAGAGGGAGAGGGAGAAGCAGGCTCCAGCTGAGCAGGAAGCCTGATTCGGGGCTTGATTCCATAACCCTGGGATCATGACCTGAGCCAAAAGCAGATGCCTAACCAACTGAACCACCCAGGCGCCCCACAAACAGTACTTTTAAAGGAAACTTAGATTTTAGTGTGGTGCTTGTTTAATAAAAACTGTCTTTTTTTTTTTAAGATTTTTTTCAGGGGGAGGGGCAGAGGGAAAGGGAAAGAGAATCTTTTTGTTTTAAAAAAAAGATTTATTTATTTGAGAGAGAAAGTGCAGGGTAGGGACAGCAGCAGAGGGAGAGACTCTCAAGCAGACTCCCTGCTGAGTGTGGAACCCGATGTAGGGCTTGATCCCACGACACTGAGATCATGACCTGAGCCGAAATCAAGAGTTGGGGGCTTAACTGATTGAACGATCCAGGTATCCCAAAAGAGAAAGAATTTTAAGCAGGCTTCACGCCAGTGTTAAGCCCGATGTGGGGCTCCATCTCACGACCCTGAGATCATGACCTAAGCTGAAATCAAGAGTTGGGTGCTTAACTGACTGAGCCACCCAGGTGCCCCTTTAAGATTTTATTTTTAAGTAATCTCTACATCCATCGTGGGGCTTAAATTTACAACAAGATCAAGAGTCACATGCTCTACTGACTGAGCCAGCCAGGCACCCCTAAAAATTCTTTTCTTAAATATTCTTTTATTGATCTTAGGGATTTTTTTTTTTTTTTGACAGAGAGAGACTTCGGGAGAGGGAACACAAGCAGGGGGAGTGGGAGAGGGAGAAGCAAGCTCCCCGCGGAGCAGGGAGCTTAGGGATGGTTTCTTACCACACTTTCCCTGCTTATATGTTTGCTTCCTTTTTTTTTTTTTAAAGACCAGAGAGCTTTATTTTTTTTAATTTATTTAAAATCTATTATATAAAAAAATAAATTTATTTATTTGAGAGAGAGGGAGAGAGAACAGCAGAGAGAGAGGGAGAAGCAGACCGCCCACTGGGCAGGGAGCCCAACACAGGACTTGATCCCAGGACCCTGAGCTCATGACCTGAGCTGAAGGCAGACGCTTAACCAACTGAGCCACCCAGGCGCCCCTGTTTCTGTATCTTTCAAAACTGTTTCTGAAGTTTGGGGCACCTGGCTGGCTACTGAGCAGGGAGCCTGTTGCGGGACTCGATCCCAGAACCCTGGGATCATGACTTGAGCTGAAGGCAAATGCTTAACCAACTGAGTCACCTGGTGCCTAAGAATACTTAGTCTTAAAAAAAAATTTTTTTTTCCCCAAAGTTCATCTTGCAAGCTACTGTATCATAAGTCCAATGGGGCTAGTAGGACAGACAGAAGGGATTCAAATAATCACATGCATAACAGGGTGGGGGTCAGAGAAAATATCCATGAAGAAGTTTAAGTAAATATCTGAAGGATGAATAGTAGCTGATTTGAAGGAGAGAGTTAAATGAATCAACAACTAAGTAGAAAAGTCCCTTAAGGTCTGGAGGTCATGAGAGAGAATTGGAAATATAGAATTGGAAAATGTAGGAGTTATCAATTTGAACCAGTAAATGGTAATTAATGCCATAGAACTGGATGAGGTTACCCAGGGCGAACGTGTCTGTTGAATAAGATGAAAAGAAGGGGGCCCAGGATAGATCCTTGAGGAACATCAAGAAGGTAGCTAATTTAGATGGCATATTAAGAAGTGCTTTTCTGGGGCGCCTGGGTGGCTCAGTCGTTAAGCATCTGCCTTCAGCTCAGGCTGTGATCCCAGGGTCCTGGGATCGAGCCCCACATCGGGCTCCCTGCTCTGCAGGAAGCCTGCTTCTTCCTCTCCCACTCCCCCTGCTTGTGTTCACTCTCTCGCTGTGTCTCTCTCTGTCAAATGACTAAATAAAATCTTTATAAAAAAAAAGGTGCTTTCCTGTGTAATGGAGAGCGTATGAAACTACAACTGGGAACACATGTCGACAAAAACATTTAAAAGTCTTCTGAAGGGGCACCTGGGTGGCTCAGTTTGTTAAGCATCTGCCTTCGGCTCAGGTCATGATCCCAGGGTCCTGGGATTGCCCTGCATCAGGGCTCCCTGCTCAGTGGGGAGCCTGCTTCTCCCTCTCTGCCTCTCCTCCCCGCTTGTTCTCTCTCTCTTTCAAATAAATAAAATCTTTAAAAAAATAAATAAAGGTGAAAATCTTGTGAAAGGTATAAGAGAACTTGCCTGGTTCTGTAGATTTGGTTTACTGGGGACACCTGGGCAGCTCAGTTGGTTGAGCGTCTGGTTTGGCACAGGTCATGATTCCACAGTCCTGGGATCAAGTCCCACCTCAGGCTCCCTGCTCAGTGGGGAGTCTGCTTCTCCCTCTCCCTCTGCCTGCTACTCCCCCTGCTTGTGCTCTCTCTTTCTCTCTGTCAAACAAATAAACAAAATCTTATAAAAAAAAAAATTTGGTTTACTGGATTGAGTGGTGCTTTTTTTCTTTTTTTTTTTAAGATTTATTTATTTAGAGAGAACGAATGAGCGAGAGCAAGCCAGAGGGGCAGAGGGAGAGGCAGAGAGAATCTCAAGCCGACTCTTAACTGAGTGCTGAGGCTGAGGTGTTGCTGGATCTCAAAACCCGGAGATCGTGACCTGAGAGTCTGCCGCTTAACTGACCCTGCCACCTAGGCGCCCCTGGATTGAGTCATGCTTTAAGGGAAAGTTCCTTTTCCATGCTACTTGTAAACAGTGAAAGAGTGATCTTTGTTTTTTTACTTTAACCACTTCCCATATTTTTCCTGCTTTTTAGTGCCTTTTTCAAATCAGTCTCAACTTCCTTAATTCCATTTTTACATAATTACAAAACATAGACTTTGTAATTAGACCTATGTTTGAATCTCAGTACTTTCACTTAATAGATGTGGAATCTTGCTAATGACCTTTGGATCTCATTTTCTTTAAATTTTATATGGATTAAAAGTATATTTAAATGTGTAGTCTGTGGTTGTCTACTAGTTGTAGGTCAGCAACAAATGTGTGTACTCTCTTTTTCTTGGATCCTATCCTGTATTTCCAGGCGGGTGAGTTTTTTCATCTGTGATCAGGCTCTGTCCCACCTCCCTATGGCATCATGTAGTAGCTTTTCTACTAGAGTAAAGGAGTTTTACTTTTCATATGGTAAAAGTCCTCTCGGGAGAGGAAGTACAAGGGAGTTTCGCATTGTTGTAATGCTGAGTTTTTCAATGACAGCACCATTGGCATTTGGGGCTAGGTAATTTGTTGTGGGGGCTGTCTTGTGTATTAGGGTGTTTAGCAGCATCCTTGCCTTTACTCACTTCATGCTAGTAGCATCTTCTCTAAGTTGAGGTAACCAAAAATGTCTCCAGACATTGTCAGATGTCCCCCAGAGAGCACTCTCCATTTGAGAACTATTTGCTAAAACACTACTCCTGATGTGAATGTTACTTACATGGCTGTGTATGTTTATGAACATTCAGTGAGTTGTGTATATGATACATACAGTGTTCTGCTGTGAACGTTATGTTTCCATAAATGTTTTTAAAATACTTTTTTCATCAAAGACAGTAGAGAACCAGGCTGTAACTCTTTATGATATCTAAGTATGTCTAGATTTTCATTCTTTTCCCTCAATCCCTAAAAGGTGAGGTGAATTAAGGCAAGAAAGGGGTCCATGGTAGGATGAAAAGGCAGCAAAAAATAGTCTGAAACATTGGCATTCAAATATCTCTTTTCAACTCCTAGCCAGTAGGGTGTGGAATTCAACCTAGGAAAATTTCTACTACAAGATTTCAGAAATAAGCCCTGGGCATACGATAGAGTTGAATTATCAGCAAAACAGATATCTTCCCTCCCACCCTCTCTGCTATTCTGTGACAGCAAAAGAGAGGATAACCTTATTTTGGTCACTTCAACTCTTATGACCCCTTTCTTGATGGTCACTGAAGTTACTTCTGAAAGTGCTGCTTTTACCTTTAATATAAAATCCTTCAGCTTTTTTCTTTGTGTGGATGGGTAGAATGTCCTTCCATATTGGGTGATGTTGACTGCTGCCTGAGAATATAGTCCCCAGAGAAGTACTTGGATAGGACCCAAGCTGAAAGCAGTAGGTTAAGTAACCCACCTCATTGTCTTGAGAGGAGTCCAAGAAAAGATTCCGTTTTGAAGTTTGAAAGATCCTGTAAAGAGAGGGCAGGCCTTGGGCCAAGCAGCCTTTGAGGTGGTAACCAGCTCATAAACAAGAACTGGCATGTGCCAACAGTCTCTCATCCTGGCTCCAGAGTTGGCTGAGGAGAGAAAAGTATGGAAGGCTCTGTAAGTGGAAGGATTGTTCTTGGCTTTGGCTGTAGGAAGGCTGGAAATAGAGCAGGGAGGGAGCTAGGACCTGGCCTCTGGGGTCTGGGCATTGCCCTGAGAGAAAGAGCTTTTTCCCTTCCTCTTCTTGTTTTATTTTTTTCCCCTTCTTTCTTAGTATTGACATTTCAAGGTACAGGAAATAGTTGGATATTGAGTGTTTTACAACTCTTCTAGAACAGCCTATTAATATTCTGGTCTGCTAAAACGAAAGCCAGAAGGGATTTAACTAGGTAGAATCAGGGCTCATAACTTTTATGAAAGTGCTCTAATCAAGGTACCCTCAGCTTATTTGGAAGTGTTTAAGTTTTATTAAAATCTCATCATTGCCAGCATGGTTTTTTAGAGAGGATGGACAGCCATGGTGGCTAAACCAAGGACACCAGTAAGACCTGAAGTTGGCAGCAGAGTGAAATATCTGAGAACAAAAGGAGAGCATTGGTACAGGAAAGAGGTACAACCATGCCTCTGAACCCCTATCCCCTCATTATTCTTTACTGGCCCTGGCAACTGCCAAAGCTTGCTCAATAGAGTTGTGGGCTGGGGATTGTTTCCTAAACCCTGTATGGGAGTACCAAGCTTCAGCTGCGTTATCTAGGCTCTGAGCCTCTGGCACTTGGCTAAGGCACTTGCTGAGGCATCTGGTGACTATAGACAAAAGCCTATTTTGTCAGAGAGAAGATTGGGGTAAAGTACAAGCATTGTTATCTCTGATGCCCTCAGGGTAAACTGTCTGTTTGGCAAGCGAGACTGTCTTGACCTTGTGAATTACAGCAACCTGTCCACTTGGTCTTAGGTTTCTTTGAGATTATTTTCTACTAGGGACTTCGCGGCACTCAGGTGTTGAGTGCTACTCTTTGAAAAAACTATTAATTTTTTTTTAAAGTTTTAAGTGTCATAAAAGTAATAAATGCCTTATAAAAATTTTGGAAAAATGCAGAAAGGTAAAAGGAAGAACAGAAAAATCATATTTAGTTTTATTATATTTTCTTAGCAGAAGAATTTCTTTAACATTGTGGATCTGGCTAGATTATTGGTTCAGGATTGGCTTGGACATGACCTGTACCTCATGAATCTCAACTCTGTTCCCTTAAGCATATTTAATTTTCCGATTTGAGAACTGACCTGGTCTGGCCCTGCTTGGCTAGGTTTTATTACATTTGATGAAATCTCACCCTGGAGTATGAAACTCTTATCTATATTTAAGTTTTTATAACTTGTATCAGAGCCAACTTTTTATCTTTATCTGTGATTATCTTTAATAAATGAATGTGGAGGGGGAAAGGTTTTATTATTTTTAAAGGCTTAATGTTAACACACTTTCTTCCTTTGGGAAAGAGGTCTGGTGTCAATTAACATAATAATGGGCTTTCATTGATGAGCTTGGTCAAGAAAATCTTAGATTTCTTATTATATAAATAGAAAAGGCCTGTCTTTTGTGGAATCTTGAGACAAACCAAGGCACAGGGACTTTTTCTTTTCCCCTAGAGTAACATTTTAGTTAAGGCAACCACAGGGAAACAAATCTTTTTTTACTATACAATTTCCTATCTGGATTTATATTGTCTAGGCTGGAACTTCTGCTTACTAGATGTTTAGATTATTAACTTAGAGGTTTGTGGTAAAGAAAATGGAGATCTTGGCCTAATAGGGAAATGTATTTTGGACGTATTTATTACTCCTCCGAGATGGAACTATAGGAGACTAATGTTTAAAAGTACTCTTTGGCATTTGCGATATCAGGTGTAGCCATTCTCAAACAAGACCTTCATTAATATACCCTTATGATCTTAGGACAGAAATAAGGAGAGATGCTAGCTGGGTACATTTTAATTTATGTTCTCTGAACGTGTGCGTTCTTTTTTGTTAATGTTCCACTTATTTATTTGACAGAGAGAGACAGCGAAAGCGGGAACACAAGCTGGGGGAGTGGGAGAGGGAGAAGCAGGTTCCCCGCTGAGCAGGGAGCCCGACGCGGGGCTTGATCCCAGGACCCTGACCCTGGGATCATGACCTGAGTCGAAGACAGATGCCTAACAACTGAGCCACCCAGGTGCCCCTGAACGTATGCGTTCTATACTGATGGGTTATTATGATAGATTTTCTTTTAATTTAACATGGATTCTCCATATAATAGGGGAGAGGAAACTCCCAATCAAAATAATTACTCTAGCAGCTCTGAGACAAACCTTTGGAACTTTCATCAGCACTTTGGTTTGAAGAAATGAAATCAGGATTGACTATCTAATGGTAAACTTTGACCAACAGCCTGACTTAAGAATTTAAGGAGATCTAGGGAACCTTTGAAAATCTTCCACGTGAATAACTTGTATATGAATAGAACGTTGAGAAATCGTGTCTGGTGGCCTTACCTATAGGCAGCATTTCTGCTTTTTCCATGTTTATCAGATGGCTTTAATGTTTCTGCCTTTATTTGTTGTCAAAAAGCAGAAAGTAATCTGTTTCCAGAACTCATTAATGACTGATAGGTAGTTGGAGAATTTGGGGGATGAGTGAGCTAAACAGGTTATATATGGGGAAATTTTTTTTTTACTAATATAAGTTTTTAAAAAAGATATCCACATTTCCTTTTTTTAAGTGTACAATTTAGTGGTTTTATGGGATATTCACAAAGTTGTGCAGCCATCATCATTACTCAATTCCAGAATATTTTCATCACTCCAGAAAGAAGCCTTTGGACCTATGAGCAGTGTGTGTCTCCTCTTTCCCCCCTTTTCATACACACACACACACACACACACACACACACCATTCTCCTTTTCCCTCAGCTCCTGCAAGTCACCTATCTATTTTATATCTCTATGGATTTGTCAATTCTGGACATTTCGTATAAATAGAATCATACAGTATGTGACCTTTTTGTGTCTGACTCCTTTCACTTAGCATAATGTTTTCAGGGTTCATCCATGTACTTCATTCCTTTTACATGGTTGAATAGTATTCCATAATATAGATATACCAGGTTTGTTTATCCATTTGTCATTGCTAGACATTTGGATTGTTTTCACTTTTTGGCTATATGAATAATGTTGCTATGAACATTGGCATGCAAGTTTTTTTAAAAAATATTTTTATTTATTAATTAGAATATGAGCAGGAGGAGGGGGCGGGCAAGAAGCAGACTCCTCACTGAGCACAGAGCCCAATGTGGGGCTCAGTCCCCAGTAGCCAAAGTGAGACACTTAACTGACTGAGCCACCCAGGCACCCTTCCATATGAGTTTTAGAATCAATTTGTCAATTTCTCCAAAAAAGCTGCTGAGGATTTTGACAGAGATTTTGTTGAATCTGTGGCACAATTTGGAGAGTATTGCAGTCTTAACTTTTTTAACTTTTCCAAACCATGATTATGGGATCTCTTTCCATTTATTTAGGTCTTCTTTAATTTCTTTTAGTGATATTTTACAGTTTTCAGTAACAAGTCTTGCACTTCTTTTGTTAAATTTAGTCTAAGTATTTTGTTCTTTTAGATTGTATTTGGATTTGTATTTATATTGTAAATGGAATTTCCTCAATTTCATATAGCTCTGTAGAAATACAGTTAATCTGTGTTTCTTAGTCTTGTATCTTGCATCCCTTTTGAATTTACCAGTTCTAACAGATTTTTTGTGTGTGCATTCTTTAGGACTTTCTATCTATAAGATCATGTCATTTGCAAATAGAGATACTTTTTACTTCCTTTCCAATATGGATCTCTTTTCTTTTTTCTTGCCTAATTGCCCTGGCTATAACCTCTAGTACAATGTTGAATAGAAGCAAGAGCAGACATTCTTGGCTTGTTCCTGATTGCAAGGGAAACATTCAGTCTTTCACTGTTAAGTATGATGCTAATTGTGGGTTTTTCAGAGGTGCTCTGTGTTAAGGAAGTTTGAAGGGAACATTTATACTCATTTGAGATTTAAGAGTAATTTTTTTTCATGACAAAGTTCTTGAGCTAAGGATGTGTGTGTGTGCGTGCACACATGGGTGTTTGTGTCAGGGAGGGGATTAGAGAAACCTGTGGAATGTAAAGCTTACAAGATTGAGAGCATCTGGATTCTACAGTCCATTCTACCACTTAAGCTGGGCATTCTGTTGTATTCTCTGTACTTTATTCATTCATGCTTTCTGTCCATCAGGTATTTTTTGAATATCTAGTTTACTAGATATGTATTTGAGGACACAAAGGTGAAAATAAAAAGGCTGAAGTCTTTGTCTTTGGATAGCACTGTACTGTAACTTTACACTCTATCTCAACAACCTGTTTTTTTATCTGTGAAGATGGAGGTATTGGGTATTCATTGATTTGTGGGCACATGTTAAGGCCCTGCTTATTTTCAGAGTTCAGTATGGAATCAGTGTTAAGAATGGCTTTATAGGGGCGCCTGGGTGGCTCAGTTGGTTAAGCGACTGCCTTCGGCTCAGGTCATGGTCCTGGAGTCCCGCGATCGAGTCCCGCATCGGGCTCCCCGCTCAGTGGGGAGTCTTCTTCTCCCTCTGACCCTCTTCCCTCTCATGCTCTCTATCTCTTATTCTCTCTCTCTCAAATAAATAAATAAAATCTTAAAACAAAAAACAAACAAACAAAAAAAAAAGATTGGCTTTATATGGGGCTCCTGGGTGGCTCACTTGTTAGACGTCTGCCTTCGGCTCACATCATGATCCCAGGGGGATCGAGCCCCATGTTGGGCTCTCTCCTCAGCGGGAAGCCTGCTTCTCCCTCCCACTCCCTCTGCTTGTGTTCCCTCTCTTGCTATGTCTCTCTCTGTCAAATAAATAAATAAAATCTTTTAAAAATAAATAAATAAAAAAAGAATGGCTTTATATGTATGTAGCACAAGTACTACATATATGTTAGTGACTTATAGTCTCATTTTTTCAAACTACTATAGTTATAGCAGTGACTCCCAAATCTTCTGTCCTGGCCTCTTTTCTAAGTTTGACCATGGTGTCCAGCTGCCTAACACATTTCTTGCTTGGTTGTCTCAAATATACTTCAAATTCACAGTATCCAAAAAAAAAAAAAAAAATCATAATTTGTCCCTAAAGCCCGCTTTTCTCCATGCTTTCTGAATTTCATTAATAGTACTATTTCCTTCCATTTACCCAGACTAGAAATTCTGTGTCATCTTTGATACCTTTTTCTCACTGTGCACATCTAATATATCATAAAGACTATTTTGAGAGACTATTTCCTACGTATCTCTTGTTACCCCCTCTTTATACTTGCTGCCATTTCCTTTGTTCAAACTGTCATCATTTATTTGGACCAAACTCTTTTCTCACCCCCTTCTTTCCCTCTTGGTAAATTGTCATTCAGGACCCAGCTTAAATGTCGCTGCCTCTTTATAGCATATTCTTGTTAGCCAACTTCTCAACTTCCAGGTGAAATTGAATATCTTTCTATTAATTTTGTGGCAGGTTTAAATATTATATAGGCATTAATAGCATACATTGTAGAATTATACAGACTTGAGTTTGAATCCTAGCTTTTAATAGCTGTATGACCTTGAGCATATTACTCAGCCTCTCTGAGCTTCAATTTCCTTATCTTTTTTTTTTGTTAAGATTTTATTTATTTATTTGACAGAGAGAGACACAGTGAGAGAGGGAACACAAGCAGGGGGAGTGGGAGAGGGAGAAGCAGCAGGCTTCCTGCCCTGCAGGGAGCCCAATGCGGGGCTCCATCCCAGGACCCTGGAATCATGACCTGAGCCGAAGGTAGACGCTTAACAACTGCGCCCCTCAATTTTCTTATCTTAAAGCTAGTGAGTACTTTGTAGAGCAGAAGTGAAAATTGAATGCAATTATGAAGGTAATGATTATAGTAATCATGGCCACAATATATTGAACATTTACTATTTGCTAAACACTGAGCTGAGTACAATACTAGATACATATTGCTTATAAGAAGTAATTATTAGCTCAGTGCCTAATGTACAGCAGACATTCTCAACTAAAGTTAGTATTTTCTATGTTGTCTTCATTAGGCTGAGCATCTTAATGGCAAGAACCACGTTTATCAGTAAACAGTTGTTGAGTTTGAATTTATTTAGTGTGATTTGACAAAATGCTCGGAAGTCTTTTTCACAATAATACTGTATTCCCTACTAACTTGACTGCAGTTCCTTGGGGATTTGAAGGTTTGGGGTTTCCTATTAAAGTTACACATTCCCCTGGATAGGTAATACCTTGTACTATTATCAAGAACTATCCTATGGGAATTAGTTATCAGCTGCTCTGTAATCTGAGAAAAACCTTGCAGAATGAGACTGGGTGAGAAAGAAAGGGGAGACCTGGGCATACAGTATCATGGGGAATAAAATCACTGTTTCCTATTTGCCTCAACATTACTTACTCTTTTTACTAATTTGTAATGGACATCATGCCACCTATTATACCACGGCAACATTTGGTAGCCTTGGCTGTGTTGTAGAACCATGGGATTAGATCATGTAAGAGTGAGTCATTTGTTATTTGAAGGTCTAAATTAGCTGAATTATTTAATACCTTGTGATATTAGAGGCACGACTGCAGAGTCCCTATAGAGACAGTTAATAGCTTTGTATGAGTACTGAGAGAGAATATTCTAAACTTCGTCCCTAATTTTGGCCAGCTACCTGATAAATGAGTATCCGCTATCAGCCACCCTATGAACTGCCCAGAGGAATGTTGAGCACAAATGGGATGATAAACCTGAAAGCACTGAAAAGGCTACACAAATGCAAAGTGGATTATTCCCAACTTGAACATGGGACTGGAGAACTCACTTAGCTTCCTGGGCCTCAGTTTCCTTATCTGTAAAATGAAAGACTTGGAAAATTATTTCCCAAGATCCCTGTCAGTTCTAAAATTTTGAGAGACTCCATCCTGGTGTTTCCTGCTTTCATGCAGTCATAACACACCAGCCATAGTTATTCTTCTAAAACTTGTCCAATCAATATCACATCTTTCCTCAGAACCCTCCACTGGCCCTTCATTTCCTTCAGAGAAAAAGCCAATGGTCTGTAAGACCCTGTATACATGATCTTTGCTTCTCCCTGCCATACCTCTGTGGCCTTATCTCCTATTTTCTTCCTCTCTCACTTTTCTCCAGCCATCCCAGACCCTGCTGTTCCTTGAATATCTTGGGCATGCTCCTCTTACTAGGGCTCCTACACTGAAAATTCCAGCTTCTAGAATTCTCTTTTCATAAACAGCAGTATTTTCAACTCCCTCATTTCCTTCAAGTTTTTACAACTGTGTCACCCTATTTTAAATTTGCGACTGCCTCTACACTGCCCCCATACCCTGTTCCACTATTTTTTCTCAAAGCAGAAATCTACTAATTTACTAAGTGTGTACTTAATTATTACGTTTATTGTTTATTATCTGACTCTATCTCCTAGAATGTAAGCTCTACCAGGGAAGAGATGTTTTTTGTTTCTTTTAGTTTGTTTACCCTTGTTTTCCAAGTACCTTTAATACTACCTGGCCTATTAAATATTTGTTAAACATATGGATGGATTGTCCATTGTGATAAATACTAATTTCATTTTTAGCTGTTATGAGCCTCAGTTGACTCATTTACAAAATGCTTGTTTTGATCTTTATCTTTTATATTAGAGGCTTTCTTCAATATCTAGTAGTTATTGGTTGTTTGCTAATGATTTAAACATCTTTAAGTTGGGGCACTGAGGGGCCCTGGGTGGCTCAGTTGGTTGAGCATCAGACTCTTGATTTGGCTCAGGTCATGATCTCAGGGTCTTGAGATCGAGCCCTGCATCAGGCTCTGCACTCAGTGCAGGGTCTGCTTGTCCTTCTCCCTCTGCTCCTCCCCCTGTTCACGCTTTCTCTTTCTCCCTCTCAAAGAAATAAATTAATAAAATCTTTGAAAAAAACCAAAACAGATGGGGCACTGAAAGATTGATTGGGAGCTCTGAGTGCCAATAGCAGGGTATATATATGGTGAACTTCACAGTGAGATGGCTGTTAAATTGGCAAACCCTACATGTCAGTATCTTTAGGTCTTTCCTTATGGGTTTACCACTCTTTAGAAAAGCCTCCTCTAGTCTTCTTCAAGGTAAGGACTAACTGCTAGCTTTCTTTTTGCCAAGTGAAAAAAAAAAGAGAGCTGGGGCCTCAACTTTCCGCATTCGCCATGTTTATTTATTTATTCTGTAAAGATTTTATTTACTTATTTGACAGACAGAGCATAGCAGGATAGCGGCAGGCAGAGGGAGAAGCAGGCTCCCCAATGAGCAAGGAGCCCGACAATGCTGAGCTGGATCCCAGGACTCAGGGATCATGACAGAGAGGAAGGCAGACACTTAATGGACTGAGCCACCCAGGCGCCCCCATTCTCTATGTTTAAATCCACATTTAATCCCCTTATTTTTTAGGTGTGATCCTCATATCCTCCCCTTTGCCTGGGGCAAGCACCCTAGTCCTGAGATCTTCTATTTGACCCTCTCCAGAGAATAAACCTCTAGTCCTCCTGAGTTGGGGGTGGGCGGGAGTATCTGAGTGAGAAAACGGATTAAGTTTATAACTTGCTTAAACAGTTTTCAGTCAGTTTTACTGTTAATCACCAGTCCCCCACCCCCACTCCAGCCTGAATTACCTGCTGCTAATAGTTCCTAAGCCTTGGGGTGGGGGTGGGGGGTGTTGATTGGTGTAGTTGGAAGTTTTCCCTACTGCAGGTTTAACATTCAGCATTCTTGTGCATGCTTAGTTACCATTCTTTCATTTGCTTTCTAGATTCCAAAATGTTGCCTTTGTCTCCTTTTCTTCTTTGTGGGTTTTTAAATCTTTTGGAAAATCTTATTGTGGTTTTAGTGTGGCTTTGTCTACTATATTTATTGCAGCTATTTTTTTATGTGTCATTTGTCTTTTGTTTTTAATTGACATTTTTATTGAGATAATTGTAGAGTCACATGCAATGGTAGGTTTAATAGTACAGAGATCCTTGAACACTTTACCCAGTTTCCCCCAATAGTAACATTCTGCAAAACTATGGTATAATATCAAAACTAGGATATTGAAATTGATATAATCCACCAAGCTTATTCAGATTTGACCAGTTTTACTTGTTCGTGTGTGTGTGTGTGTGTTTGTGTGTGTGTTTTAAGATTTTATTTATTTATTTGACAGAGAGAGATATAGCAAGAGGGGGAACACAAGTAGGGGGAGTGTGAGAGGGAGAAGCAGGCTTCCCACCAAGCAGGGAGCCCGGCTGCGGGGCTTGATCCCAGGACCCTGGGATCATGACCTAAGCCGAAGGCAGACACTTAATGACTCAGCCACTCAGGCACCCCGTGTGTTTGGTTTTATACAGTCTTACCACACGTGTATGTTCTGAACAGTTACATCACATCAGGGATCCCTGATACTGTCCTTTTATACCCTAGCCACCTCCCTCTCTATATACACCCCCAACCTGGAGAATCCCAGGCAACCACTAATCTGTTCTCCATTTCCAAAATTTTGTCCTATCAAAAGTGTTACATAAATAGAATCATACACCATGTAACCTATTAGAATTGGCTTTCTTCTTTTCTTTTCTTTTTTTTTTTTTTTTGAGTTGGCTTTTTTCAGTCAGCATAATTCTCTGGAGATTAATCCAGGTTGTTGCATTTTTCAGTAATTCATTCCATCATTCAATCCCATTCATATACCAGCTTCTGTGGTATATGTGTGTGTACGTTACAGAGTTTGTTAAATCAGTCACCTGTTGAAGGACATTTGGGCTCTTTCCACTTTCTGGAGCTGGGTGCGGGGCTCTATCCCAGGACCCTGGGATCATGACCTGAGCCGAAGGCAGATGCTTAGTGTTTTAAGAAACTTCCAAATTATTTTCCAGAGTGGCTGTACCATTTTACATTCAGTGCGTTAGAGGTCCATTTTCTTTGTATTCTTACCAGTATTTGGTATGACTACTATTTTTTAAATTCACCATTCTGACAGGAGTGTAGTGATATCTCATTGTGGTTTTAATTTGCATTTCTTAATGACTAACAGTGTTAAGATCTTTTCAAGTACTTGTTTGTTGTCTGTATATCTTCTTTAAAAAAATTTTTTTATTCATTTATTTGAGAGAGAGAACACAGCAGGGGGGAGGAGTAGAGGGAGAGGGAGAAGCTGACTCCCTGCTGAGCAGAGAGCCCAACAATGGAGCTCCATCCCAGGACCCTGGGATGATGACCTGAGCCGAAGGCAGATGCTTACGCCACTGAGTCACCCAGGTGCACTGTCTCTATATCCTCTTCAGTGAAGTCTCTGAATGCCTTTTGCTCATTTTCTAATTGTTTTTTTCTCTTTTTTTTAGGGTTTTTTATATATCCTATATCCAGTCCTTTGTGAGATGTATGGTTGCAAATATTTTCTTCCAGTCTGTAGCTTATTTTTTTATCCTCTTTTTTTTTTTTTAAGATTTTTATTTATTTATTCATGAGAGACAGAGAGAGAGAGAGAGAGAGAGGCAGAGGGAGAAGCAGGCTCCCGAGGAGCAGGGAGCCCGATGCGGAACTCGATCCCAGGACTCCGGGATCATGACCTGAGCCGAAGGCAGACGCTTAACCATCTGAGCCACCCAGGCACCCTATTTTTTTATCCTCTTTACATGAGCTTTCACAATGCAAATATTTTTAGTTTTGATGAGGCAGTTACCATTTTTTCCTTTTATAGATCATGTTTTTTGGTATTAGGTCCTAACAAGAACTCTTTGTCTAATCCTAGATCCTGAAGACTTTCTCCTGTTTCTTCTGAAACTTTGGTAACTTTATGTTTTACACTTAAGTTTGTGATCCATTTTGAGTTAATTTTTATAGAAGGTGTGAGGTTCGGGTTGAGGTTCACTTTGTGTGTGTGAACCTATAGATATCCAGTTGCTCCAGTGCCATTTGTTAAAAAGGCTTTTGCAACTTTGTCAAAAATCATTTGAGCAAACTTGCACCTATTTCTGGGTTCTCTGCTCTTTCTATTGATCTGTGTGTCTTTCCCTCTGCCAGTACCGCATTGCCTTGATTACTGTGGCTATTTAATAAGCTTTAATATAGGGTACTGTGATTCCTCTCCCTTTATTTTACTTTTTCAAGATTGTTTTAGTTATTCTTAGTCTAATGCCTTTATGTATAAATTTTAGAATTAGTTTATCTATATCTATAAAAAACCTTGCTAGGATTTTGATAGTAATTGCCCTATGGGGAGAATAGGCATCTTTTAAGTTTACTATGTGTTTTGGTCTTATAAACGCTTGTATTTAATGAAATCTGTTGGTATTTTTTTTTATGACTTCTGAATTTCATTTCTAATTTAAAAAGAACTCCCTTGCCTCAAGATTATGAAAATATTAACCTCTATTTTTTTCTTTAAATATTTTGATTTTAAATTTAGTTATTTTTTTTTTTTAAGATTTATTTATTTGAAAGAGAGCGAGAGAGCAGAGGGAGGGGCAGAGGGAGAGAAAGAGAATCTTTTTTTTTTTAAAGATTTTATTTATTTATTTGACAGAGAGAGAGAGAGCACAAGCAGAGGGAGGGGCAGTGGGAGAGGGAGAAGCAGGCTACCCGCGGAGCAGGGAGCCCGATGTGGGGCTCGATCCCAGGACCCTGAGCCGAAGGCAGACGCTTAACGACTGAGCCACCCAGGCGCCCCAGAGAAAGAGAATCTTAGGCAGGCTCTACACCCAGTACAAGCCCAACACGACCCTGAGATCATGACCTGAGCTGAAATCGAGTTGGACACTTAACCAACTGAACTACCCGGGTGCCCCTTAAATTGAGTTTTTTAACTATCTGATACTTATTTTGATGTGCTATCAGAATCTAAAATACGTACATTTATTTTAACCCTATTGGAGAGTCAGTTGTCCTCTCAGCATTTACTAAATTACTGAATGTTATTCATAGTTTTTCATTGATTTGAGATGCCATCTTTATCATAATCAAATTGTTATATATATATTTGGGTCTGTTTCTGGCCCATCTTGTCTGTCCAGTCATCTATTGCATCATCATATTATACTTTTTAATGATCTGTTGTGGGTCTCTGAGACATTGTAGTGTCTAGGAGGAGGCATAGCGTGATAAGAGTCTAACTCTAGTTGCCTAGTTGAATGCTAGCTCTATCATTTACCAGCTAGATGACTTAGTGTGAGTTACTTAAATTCTCTAGACCTCAGTATCATCTGCAAAATGAGGATTATAATATTATATAAATTTTAGGGTTAACGTGAGGATTAATGCATTAATACATGTAAAGCTCTTTAAATGCTATGTAAGATAGTAAGTGCCATGTAAGAGTTAGGCTATTGTAACAGGGCAAAGTTGTCCTCATAGTCCTTCTTTCTAGACTAGCTTTAAAAATATTTTCTTATGTTCTTCCCCAAATCCAGTTCAGCTAGTGATTGAGATTACATTGACTTTATAGCCTTGAAGGAGAAATGATCTTTATAATAATGTAATAAACAACTTAATTGTCATTATATGATATTGGTTTACCACCTAAGACCATGGTGTATTTTTTCATTTACTCAAGTCTAGAGTCTTATGTCAGTTATGTGCTTAACAGATGGAGATTGTTTTCTGTTCTCATCCAATTTAAAACAAAAAAAGAGAAATATTGGAACCTATATAAACTTCACAAGTGTGACATCATTGGCTCGCTTTTTCCCTTGAATAACAGTAGTATAAAAACATGATGCTGTAGACTACATCATTAGATGCTCTGTAGGTGTTTGCATCGACGTTGGTGGTTTAAACCAGTCTTTTCAGTACTGTCTCACATTTTTTCATCCAAAAGTGCATGAGTGTTTGAGTAAATGAAGAAAACTCAGGGAATGATAACCTTTGGAACAGTAATAATGAAATTCAGAATATATATGAATATATATATATATGAATATTGAGTGAATATATCTAAAGGAAATAATGCAAATGAAATTGGTTCTTTTGAATTTGCGCGTTGGGATTTTCCTGAGGGAGAGTCCCCCAGATCCCTGCTCTAGGAAAGATGCCTGTTATACTCAGTTTTTGATCACTGACCGCAGGGGCACCTGGGTGGCTCAGTCAGTTGAGCATCTGACTCTTGGTTTTGGCTCAGGTCATGATCTCATGGGTTGTGGGATCAAGCCCCACATTAGGCTCTCCACCTAGTGGGGAGTCTGCTTGAAGATTCTCTCCCTCTGCCCCTCCCCCCATTCATACACACGCTCTCTCTCTCTCTCTCTCTCTCTCTCAAATAAATAAATCTTTAAAAAAAAAAACAACAAAATCACTGTCCTCTTTTCTCAGTTTTTCTTAAAACATCTGACTCCAAAGTCTAGCTGGATGCTTTGCATTTTAGATTGTTCAACTTTAAGGGAAAAACTACTTTTGAGGGCACCTGGGTGGCTCAGTTGTTAAGTATCTGCCTTCGGCTCAGGTCATGATCCCAGGGTCCTGGGATCGAGTCCCGCAACGGGCTCCCTGCTCCACGGGGAGCCTGCTTCTCCCTCTCCCACTCTCCCTGCTTGTGTTCCTGCTCTCGCTGTCTCTCTCTCTGTCAAATAAATAAATAAAATCTAAAAAAAAACAAAACAAAAAAAAACTACTTTTGATTATGTGTAAGTGAGCTGCCCCAAACCCAATCCCCAGCCTACATATATCAGTTAATGGCTTCAAGGAAATAGCAAATAGGGCAAAAGACTGTTTCCAGTGAGAGCTACAGGAGACGTCATATACAAATGCCCTTAAACCGTGCTTGTTTTTGTTTTCCTGATTTTTCTCCCAGAATTGTTTAGGTTTGATAGATGGTTATGTTTATTCTAGGAAGGAGTGGGTTAGGGGTAAAAAAAAGAAATTAGCTGTATATTTTGACTAAGAAGAAGCCTTTTTTTTTTTTTAAGATTTTATTTATTTATTTGACAGGGAGAGAGCGAGAGAGGGAACACAAGTAGGGGGAGAGGGAGAGAGAGAAGCAGGCTTCCTGCCGAGCAGGGAGCCCGATGCGGGGCTTGATCCCAGGACCCTGGGATCATGACCTGAGCCGCAGGCAGACGCTTAACGATTGAGCCACCCAGGCGCCCCACTAAGAAGAAGTCTTGAGCTTAGTAGAGGGGCACCTGGGTGGCTCAGTCAGTTAAGTGTCAGCCTTCGGCTCAAGTCATGATCCCCAGGGTCCTGGGATCCAGCCCCAAGTCGGGCTCCCTGTTCGGCAGGGAGTCTGCTTCTCCCTGTCCCACTGCCTACCCCCCCCACCCCCTGGCTCCTGCTCTCTCTCTCTCTCTCACTCTCTATCTCAAATAAATAAAATCTTAAAAAAATCAGAGATGCTAATCAAAGTACAGCAATATAGACTATTCTATTTTTGTCATATGTTTGAAGTTTTTTAATAATATTTTGGGAGTAAAACAATATATATAAATAAGGTAGTAACTATCAACTATATCGAGTAATATATACTTTTTATTTTTAAGCTTTTTTTTTTTTTTTTTTTAGTAATCTCTACACCCAGTGTGGGGCTCAAACTCATGACCCTGAGGTCAAGAATTGCATGCTCTTCTGACTGAGCCAGCCAGGCACCCCTTAAAAAAAGTTTTATTATACGTACAAAAAGTGTACTAGTCATAAGCTTACAGCTCTGAGTTTTCACAGTCTGAACACACCCATGTAACCAGAACCCAGATCAAGAAACAGAACATTACTAGACTCTGGAAACTTCCCTGTGCTGCCTTCTAGTCATAAGCCCCCTAAGGCTAACCACTATGCTCACTTCTAACAGCATACATGAATTTTTTGCCTGTTTTTAATTTTTATGCAAATGGGGAGTTATACACTGTTAAGCCTGTGAGAGTCATACCTAATTGCATGTAGTTGTAGTTTGTTCACTTTCATTGCTCTGAAATAGTCCGTTGTGAGAGAATATACCACAGTGTATTTAACCATTCTACTGTTGTTGAGTATTTGAGCATTTATAGTTTTCAGAGCATTTCTCACCCTGTTTTTCTTAATATTGCAGTGGCTATGGACATTTTCTCAAATATACTGATGAGGAAATCTGACAATTAATATTTATCATCTCTACTTTAGAAATTTCATAATGGTGAATATACACCTTTTAATTTAGAAATTTAACCAAACCCATTACCTCAGTTAGCTGTTGCTATATACAAGCAGGTCAATTTAATGGCTTAAAACAACTACTTACTTAGCTTTTTTTTATTCTGGGGGTTAGCAATTTAGGCTGGATTTTGCTAAATGGTTCCGGTGATCTGCACCAGATTTGGCTTGCCTTGGGTGAGACTGCTGAGCCACCTTCTCCATGTGGTTTTGCATTCTCTTACAGGCTATAAGGGTTATTCACATGGTGGTCTCCCTCCTCAAGGGGAAGTGTGGGGTGTGTGCCAGGCCTCTTGAAGCTGAGGCAGAAAACTGGCACTGTTTTGCTTTCTCCACTTTATGTTGGCCAAAGCAAGTCACAAGGCCAGCTCAGAATCAAGTGGTAAATAAGTCAAATTCTATCTCTTGATGAGAGAATTACAAAGTGGGTGGGTTCAGGGAAGGGAAGAGTTTGTGACTTTTTTTCTTTCAAACTACCATAGACATATTTTGCATTTCCCTTTTTTTTTTTAAGGTTTTATTTATTTATTTATTTGAGAAGGGGGAGGATCAGAAGGAGAAGCATGCTCCTTGGTGAGCCGGGAGCCGGGGAGCCTGATACGGGGCTCAGTGCTGGGACTCTGGAATCATGACCTGAGCCTAAGGCAGACCCTCAACCGACTGACCCACCCAGGCGCTACACTTTTTTTTTTTTTTTTAATTTATTTCACAGAGAGAGCACATGTGGGAGGGGCAAAAAGAGAGGGAGAAAGAATCTCAAGTGGACTCCAAGCTAATGTGGGGCCAGGGAAGGGGGGTCGGGCTCATTCTCACGACCCTGAGGTCACGAGCTGAGCAGAAACCAAGAGTCTGAGGCGTTAACTGACTCTGCCACCCAGGTGCCCCTGCGTTTGTTTAGGAAAATAAACATGAGTGACATCTCCTGTCTTGTTTTTGATATAACATATCAATTTTCATATAAACTTTTATTATTTTCACCTCTGTTTTAAAACAGTGTTTGGAATGATAAATGGAAGTAGGGCTATCTTGTATTAGGGTGGTATTTTAATTTTATTTGTTCTTCTTCCTCTCCCTGCCTTTTTTTCTGTGCTATTTATCTTATCTTTCAAGAACACCTCTTCAACAAAGCCTTTTTGACTTTATGTCATTCTACCCCACCCCCACAATGGCATCTTCCCTTTGAACCACTCATGGCGGTATTTAGCATCCAATAACATTTTATTACATTCGGTTGTTTTCATGTCTGTTTTCTGTTAATTAGACTCTAAGCTTCTGTATGTATCCCCAGTGTCTGATATGCAAATCTTTTAAAATGATGGATGAAAAAAAAATATTGGATGAAATTATGAGAGAACTGCTAGAGTTTTTACCAAATCTGTCTTCTCCATTTTAGCACAGAATTGTTTATCCCTCTTCTATTCAGATACAATTTCTGCTAATTTGACTAGATGACAGTAGTTATATTTTTTAAGATTTTATTTTTAAGTAATCTCTCCACCCAGTGTGGGGCTTGAACTTAATAACCCTGAGGTCAGGAGTCGCATGCTCTATTAACTGAGCCAGCCAGGTATTTATAGATTTAGATTTAGATTTAGATTTAAGTTACTGAGAAAGGTCAGATATCTCCATCCATATATAACAATAATTGCTATTATTTCTTTTTATACTCTTTGTGTTATTTTGATTAAATATAATTTTTTTGCTTTCTTCTAGGATACTGTGCTTTTATTTAGAATGTAGTATTTTACATAGACACACCTTTAACACTTTGGAAGATGGAATAATTCAATATGTGTAATGAACATATAATGTCTTTTTCTTTTTTCCTACCAATTATCTGAGCCACTGCCTTTTGAGGGAATTCCTTACCTTATGAGTTTAATGTCTACTATAAAATCAGAAAATGCCGGATGCTTACTTTACTACCTGTCTTAGCAATGAGTTTGAGACCTTGACCCAAGCTTCACTAACCACATATATCATCCCTGATATTTTCATGTCTCTGATGCCAAGGGACAGTGGAAAATTATTTATAGTGGTTGTGATGACAGCACCATCCAGTCTCCAGAGACATCAATAGTTCAGTGGTGGAGGCAGCACTATCCTTACCAGACTGATAATGTAGCATGATTTTGTAAGTGGTTCTGGTTGTATAGCTTCTTCCTGTGCTTGCTTATTTTCTAATTCTCCAGACTTCCGGGGAGTTATATCAGTCACCCATTAACCTTTCATCTTTTGGTTAAATTAGCCAGAATTAGTTTCTGTAAGCAACTAATTTTGAGAGTTTTGAGACAAAACTCTTGAAATACTAGATCTATATTATACAGAAACGTGATAGCTTATATTACACAGATTATAAGTGATATAAATAAGCAAAAATCCGTGGAAGAATATTTAGAAACAGATTTATAGAGAAAGTGGGACTCGTAGTGAGTATAGGATTTGGGTAGAAAGAAGAAATGTTCAGAAAGGTACGAGTCAGTCAGGAAAATGTAATTGTTAATTATTTTCACTGAGGACTTTTGATAATATTTAGATACCTCTGCTTCATATCAGCCAAAAATAGGAAGTAAAAAAAAAAAGGAAGGGAGGATGTTAGGATTATATATTTAAGTAGACCAGAAAAGTGTGTGCTTTCACTCTTTGTAATCTCATGACTGTGTATAACTGAGAGTGTTACAAGTCGGCCTGTGGAAGAATATGTAGGCATTTATTTTTGCAGAAGTTCTTTTTCAAAATCACTGAAGGTTATCAATAGTTCTTTAAGGGGCAGGGAGATTTAGCTGTTCTCTCTCTTTTTAATTTTTAAAAATCTTTGATTTGTGATTTTTTTTTTTTTTTTTTAGAGACAAAGTGAACAAGCGAGCTCAGGGGGAGGGTTAGGAGGAGAGGGAGAAAGAATATCTGAAGCAAGCTCCACGCCCAGTGCAGAGCCCAACCCTGAGATCATGACCTGAGCCAAAATCTAGAGTTAGACGCTTAACTAACTGAACCATCCAGGTGCACCTATACTTTGAGAATCACACTCCCTAAAACCTCATGGTAACCAATAACCCATTTGTCCTTCAGGTATTTTAGGCCTCATGGAGCATTTGGGGCTTTTTGTTTTCTAAATAGAGTTTCATAACTGACTTTGTCCAGATAAAAGTAAAACTTACTTGAGGCTTGTTCTTCTCCAGCAAATAGATGCAAATTGAGTATCCTTTTTCTTTCCTCCCATGATTATTTTGCAGACTTTATTAGATCACTGATTTGCTTTATTCTGTTGTAATTTCTGTTTTTATGTCTGATTATCTACTTTCCCCAACCTCTCCAATCCCCATCTATGAGCTGTTTGATAAGGGACTCATTCATCTCTGCATCTCCAGTGTCTGGCACGTAATTGGGCTATATAAAAAAATTTTTTTAAGATTTAATGAATTATTTCCTTTAAGTGCACCTTGGAAGGAATTGAAAGAATTAAGATTTTCTATAGTTCAGAGTTATCATGGACACTGTATTGTGTAGCTGGCCTGGTATGTTTGGTTTTTGTTCGTTCGAAAAGATTTAAGATACCTTGGTCAGATGTGTGGTTTGTTTTTTTTTTTAAAGATTTTATTTATTTATTTGACAGAGAGAGAGAGATAGTAAGAGCAGGAACACAAGCGGGGGGAGTGGGAGAGGGAGAAGCAGGCTTCCCCGCGGAGCAGGGAACCTGATGCGGGGCTTGATCCCAGGACCCTGGGATCATGACCCGAGCCGAAGGCAGATGCTTAACGACTGAGCCACCCAGGCGCCCCGGTCAGATGTGTTTTGTTTGGGGGTCTAGTGATTTCCAACAGTTCACTAGCTCTGGCCTGGAATTGTGCTATTTTACTATTTTGGGGGTGGGAGTTAGACTTTAGAACAGTTTTAGATTTATAGAAAAATTGAAACAATATTACAGAGTTCCCATATGTCCCCACACCCAGATTCCCCTCTTACTAACATCTTACTAATTATTAGTGTGGTACATTTGTTACTATTATTGAACCAGTGTTAAGACATTATTATTAACTAACTTCCATACTTTGTTCAGATTTCCTTAATTTTTGCCAGATGTCTTTCTTCCATTTCAAGATCCCATCCAGCAGACCACATTACATTTAGTTATCATGTCTCCAGAAATTCCTCTTGGCCTTGACAGTTTCTCAGACTTTCCTTATTTTTGATGAACTTGACAAATTTACAGGGTTTTTTTGGGGGCGGGGTTACAGAATACATTTATTAGAATATGTACTTGGAATCAGATTTGAAGTTGTAGACATTGACAGTTTGGAGGCATAGTGGTCAGATATTTTGTGGAATGCCCCTCAATTGGTATTTAATGTTTTGCTCTTTTTTATTTTTTTATTTTTTATAAGTAATATCTGCATTCACTGTGGAGCTTGAACTCACAACCCTGAGATGTTTTGTTCTTTTTTTTATTTTTTTAAAGATTTTATTTATTTGAGAGAGAATGAGAGAGAGAGAGAGCACATGAGAGGGGGGAGAGGCAGAGGGAGAAGCAGACTCCCTGCTGAGCAGGGAGCCCGATGCGGGACTCGATCCCGGGACTCCAGGATCATGACCTGAGCCGAAGGCAGTCACTTAACCAACTGAGCCACCCAGGCGCCCCTGTTTTGTTCTTGATTAGCCTGCAGGTCTGGGTTTGGGGAAGAAGAACTATGTATAATAAAGTAACATGTTCCTCCCATTACTTTAAAGGTATATACTGTTTATGTGATTTATCATTGTTGATCATGACTTTGTTCACTTGAGATAGTGTTTGTCAGGTTTATCTACTATAAAGTTACTCTCCTCCCTGCCCTTTATTCTACTCTTTGGAGGGAAGTCACCATGTGTGGCCCACACTTGCAGAGTAGGGAGTCAAGTGTTCTCCCTTCCTGAGGACAGAGTATCTACATAAATTATTCAGAATTCTTCTACATGGATGGTTCTGTTAATGCTTTTTAATAACTCTGTGGTGGTGGAGGAAGGTGGAAAGCTATGAGGTATTTGATAGAATTCCCCAACTGGGTCTTAACTCTAGGTTCTTGTTTCTATAAATAAAGTCATGTCAGGCGCTCTAAGTAAACACTATAGGGTTATGATTCACTGGTCTAGGTTGTTTTTGTTTTACCTCCTTTTCTCTTTAGACTTCCATTGCAAATGATGTTAGTGAACCTCTAAAAACCACTGAGAATTTTGTCTGTGTACTTGTGTCTAAAAAAAAATGTACGTAAGACTCTGATGGTTTCTAAATAGTCAACTTCAGTTTTAGGGAAGGAGGAGGAGGTTTTATAACTACATACAGCCACATTGTACATTGAAAGAAAATATTTGTTATACTCCTTTAGGAACCAAAGCCCAATACCCACTGGAGTGAGTGAGACAAGGTATATCTTCACTTTTTCTCAAATAATCTGATCTATGATTGAAATATGACTACAGTTTGTGTGTGTGTGTGTGTATAATATATATTATATAATATATATTTCACTAGTTACAGTTGTAAGTTTACATCAGGGATCCTCAGAATGTGATCCCATATCAGCAGTAGCAGCATCATATGGAAATCTGTTAGAAATGCAAGTTCTGTCTTCATCTCAGACCTGCCCATCTCAGAAACTCTAGGAGTGAGGCCCAACAATCAGTCTGTCTTAACAACCTACTTCACCACCACTACCAATGATGATCCTGATCTGGTTTGGTTTAGTGAGTGTGCGTGGTAGCTTAGATAGCAATTTTTTTGGCATATTGGCTATAAGTAACATTTGCTTTTCCTGCAGGGCTGTGAAAAATCTTTTCTCTTTTAATCAGCGTTCAACTCCTAGGATGTTCGTACTCTCCTCCTTTAAGATCATAGTTGCTGAACTGATGTATCAGGGGTTGTCAAACTACAGACTGCAGGCCAAATCAAGGTCACCTCCGTTTTTATATAGTCTATGAGCTAAGAATGGTTTTAATCTTTTTTTAAAAAGCTGCTTTATTGGGGCGACTGGGTGGCTCGGTCGGTTAAGCATCTGCCTTCAGCTCAGGTCTTGATCCTAGGGTCCTGGGATTGAGTCCTGCATCGCGCTCTCTGCTCAGCGGGGAGCCTGCTTCTCCCTCTCCCTTTGCCTCCCCCCGCTTGTGCTCTCTCTCTCTCTCTCTGTCAAATAAATTTAAAAAAAAAGCTGCTTTATTGAAATGCAATTCAAATACCATAAATTTCACTGATTTAAAGCATGAAGTTCAGTGGTTTTTAGTATATTCACAGAGTTGAGTAGTTTACCACTATCTAATTTTATCATCCTAAAAAGAAACCTTGTGAGCTTTCACTTCTCCCCCTACCCCTAGTCCAAGCTAACCACTAATCTACTTTCCTATTCTGGACATTTTATTTAAATGGAATTATACAATAAATATGTGGTCTTTTGTCTCTAGCTTCTTCCACTTAGCATAATGTTTTCAAGGTCATTCATTTTATAGCATGATTCAATACTTCATTCCTTTTTATTGCCAAATAATATTCCATTATATGAGTATACATTTTATTTGTTTGTCATTTGATGGACATTTGGGTTGATTTTTACATTTTTAAATGATTGAAAACATTAAAAGAAGAACAATATTTTATGTAAAAATTACATGAAATTCAAATTTTATTGTCCATGAATAAAGTTTTATTGGAACACAGCCATGCTGGTTTCTTTATATATCATCTGTGGCTATTTTCATGCTATGATTGCATAGTTGCATAGTGACTGTACAGAATTCAGACCCTAAAATATTTACTATTTGACCCTTTGCAGAAAAGATTTGCCAACCCTTGATCTTGAACAGTTTTTCTCACTTTTTCTTCATGATTGTTTTGTAAGGATTTTTTTGAGACATTTTTTCCCTAGTTGCCTTCCCATGAAATTTTATACCAAAGTATACTTTATATCTGTAACACAAACCGGTGATAGTATCTTTTTTTTTTTTCTTTTAGCCTCCTCAGGCACAATATTGTTCTCACTGAGAATGCATACTGTAGTGTTCTGGTTAGGTTAATCTACTTCCTTTTTACATTAGGAGGGTAAAAAAATTTTCAGATGGGTTAAATTTCCTTTAGAAATACTTCTAATGTTGAGATGTTCAAATAGTATGTTGGGATCTACTGTTAGATCTCTAAGCTAAGAGACTTGGCTGTCAGCATATAACATAAGATACTATCATCTTGGCATTTTAAAATTTTGGAAATTTTGGTGACTTTTGATCAATATATTTAAGGCTTTTTAGACTGGTTTAAAATATCATTTATTAATAAATTAGTACATTGGCTATAGGCAAGAATCAGAGTTTAATTTCTTAAAATTTTTTCTATAAAGAGGATTTTTAATACCAGCTGGCTTATGATACTAGCTTTCTGCATCTTTCCTGTGCCCTGTAATACAGTAGAAAAAAGATTATTTTCTCCCATTTCCCTCATCCTCATCTTCTGTTTCTTAAACTTTGTGTTCCTGGCAAAGTAGGAGTAGGCAGGACTTTGTGAGGATTTGAAGGCTGGAGAGAAAAAGGGCTGGTTGAGACTCTAATTTAAAGCATTGGGGCACTGATACCTCTTTTCTTTGTGTCAGTTGTTGATAACTTTGTGTTCAGTAATCCAGAGTAGGCCATTAATCATTATGAAAATATATAGGTTTTTAATTTTTATATTTTAAAAAGATTTTATTTATTTTGAGAGAGAAACCAAGAGCGGGAGAGAGCATGAGTGGGGGGAGGGGCAGAGGGAGAAGCAGACTCCCCACTGAGCAGGGAGCCCATGGGGCTCAATCCCAGGACCCCGAGATCATGACCTGAGCCGAAGGCAGAGGCCTAACCAACTGAGCCACCCAGGTGCCTCTGAAAACATACAGGTTTTTTAGATGTAGATGAAAAACTCGAGTCTAGCAGGAAAATAAAATCCATTTGTTGTCCCCTTCCTCTTTTCTACCAAATAGAACATACAGAAAAAATGGAAAAGTGTTGCATTTTCCTAGAAGGAGAAAAACTGGCAGAGAGGAACATTTCAGATGTGTTGCAATGGGACTATAAATGATTTTTATGGAAAGGGAATTGTTATCCAGGTGGAATCTCTCCTCTTTGCCCTTGCCTGTTAGGTCTTACTATTTAGTGAACTGAGACTTCTCTTCAGTTTAAGTGGGTCCTTTTGAGAAGGGTGAACCAGAACCTGCTCCCCAGTATATATTTTCTATGCTGTGTGAGAGTAGGGAAGCTTAGAAAATGGTCTAAAACCAATCTTTCTCAAACTTTTATTATTATTATTGTATTATTATTATTTTTAAGTAATGTCTACATCCAGCATTGTAGAGCTCAAACTCACGATCCCAGGGTCAAGAGTTGTATGCTCTACTAATGGAGCCAGCCAGGTGCCCTTCTTTCTCAAACTTTGAACTTGCCTTAAAATATTTGGCCTCTTGGGCAAAATTTAAAATATGATTATTTTAGAATAAATAGAATTGTTTTGCAAGTAGTTATTGTGAGAGAGGGAGGCAGAAATGATAACTTCTCAGTTCAACTGTGAGATTTAAACTTTTTTTCCTGGAATTTCCTTTATGACTGAAGATTTCTCTGTGTGTTATTTCTCCTATCATCAAATAGATCTTCAGCTGTGTAATACTAAAATAAGATTTAAAGATTGTCACCTTTCAAGGTTCTGTGCACTGCAGACCAGTACTCATATTTTAATCAGCTTGTCTAAAATAGTTCTTATCTTTCTACCTAAACCTGATGGTCTATTGATATTCCATGCCTTGGTGATGTTTAATGGACCATCCACTCATTGCTGAAGGTGAAACAGAAAATTGTCCTAGACTCTCTTTTTTACTTCTCCAGAAGTCCTAAGCTCTGTGAATGATTACTCTTAAAAGGATCCTTTCTCCTCCTCTCCATCTCCACTTCTCTGCTTTAAGTTGGACCTTATCACTTACTACCTGCATCATCCCAGTTACTTCCCAGTCCATCTCCCTGCTTCTGGGTTAGTATCTCTCCAGACCATTCTCTACTTTGCCTGCCAGGTTATCTTTCTAAATTGACAACATGACATCAGACTCCTAACATAAAATATTTTAATTATTTCCCATAACATTCTAGATTAAATTTCATTTCCCTAATTTTAAGAAACAGTCCTTCAGAAACCCATTCCAGTCTGCTTTTTCTTAGCTTCATCTATCACTCCTTTTTTTTCAGCCATATAAAGTACTCAATCCCCTAGACATGCCATGAGGTTTTGTACCTTCTCTTGTTTCATACATCATTGTGCCTTTGTATATACTTTTTTCTCTGCCTAGAACATTTTTGTATATACTTTTTTTTGTATATACTTTGTATATACTTTTTTCTCTGCCTCTTCCATTTTTGATCAATTAACTTGATCAAAAGCAAAACTTACCAAAACTTATTCCACCTTTGCTCTGGGAAGCTTTGTTTCTGAAGACCTCATATATATTTGTGTCATAGCATTTACACATCAAGCTACATAATTTAATTCTTACTATTTTCCACCCAGACTGTAAGATCTTCTGGAGGACAGTGTTGTGTCATCTTTATTTAGGCTCCATATTACTTAAAACAGCACTGGTTCCAAGTACCTGCTCCGTAAATGCTAATTGACTGAATCTAATTCGTGTTAAAAAGAAAAAAAATTTCAGTGGAACAGAAAGGTTTTCAACTTGAGCTCTGGACTCATTCATTCTAAGTAATGTTAGACCAAAATCCAACAAAATCAAAGAATTCCTGTTGGAATATAGTTTGATGTGCTTTATACATTCACTGGTTTTTGGTATCCAGATTCATGCAGAATGTTGATTAAGGTAATTCTTGTCAACCAAACAGACGATGCTGAGGTTGGAAGTTCTCTTTTCAGGCTGGTTTTGCTTATGTTTTGAAAACAGCAGGCAGCATTCTTTTTTGTTCGTAATGAAGACTTGTTCCTTCAACAGCTTCATCTGAAACCCCTTTCCAGGAAGGCCATGGGTTACTGTCAGACTTTGCTCAGAGTTTTCACAACAGCACTGCCAGGACTAATCCCTTCTCATAAATCCTCTAAGCTGTCAGCAAACAAACCCCTTCTTACCAGTCTAGCATGAAAGCCATGAGCTAGGAATATAGGGCATTGGTCGTTAAAGGGCATTTGGTTTTCAGTCTCCAGATTGCCTGTTAGTGCTTTGTCCTCTGCTGTTGGCCCATCACGTTGTAGGTGTGTGGGCATACTTAAAGGTTGCCGCCAGTTGTTGAATAGTTGCAGAAAGCTGTGATTTCCCTATTATGAGAGAACTGTGTACTTGTGATTTCTGCCATTCTGATTAGCAGGTAAAAGAGATTAAGACTGGCTACTTACCAGGATTAGTGAGAGTAGAAACCTACTTCCTTCTTGAAGCCTTTGTGTCTCTAGGAGGTACTTTCAGCCCTTTATTTTGCAACCAGATCTGCTTGATAAAAGCAAGGAGGAGAAAAGGGTTGTTTGCCGAAAAGAGGATCCAGATAATCAGGATTTTTAAAAATCAACTTATTGAGTATAATATACATACAATAAAAGAAACACATTTTAAATGTACAGATTGATGATTTTTGACAAATGCATGCACCTGTTTAACCATCACCCAAACTAAGATGTAGAATAATTTAGTTTCCCACAAAGTTCCTTTGTGTCCCTTTACATTCAGCCTCCTCTCACCACCCCATTGCAGCCAACCACTCATCTGATTTGCTGCACTAATCTGATTTTACCTGTAAAACTAATCTAGTTTTACCTGTTCTAGGATTTTGTATAAAAAGAATCACACATTATCTATTCTTTTGTTTCCAGCTTTTTCTCAGTATAACATCTTTGAAAATTGTCCATGTTGTTGCATGTAATAGTTGTTTCTTTCTTTTATTGTTGAGTACTATTTTATTATATGGATATACCACAATTTGTTTATTCCCCAGTTGAAGGAAATTTGGGTTATTTTTAGTATTGGGCCTTTATAAATCTGTGACTATCTATATATACATTGCTTTTCATGGACATTAGGTTTCATTTTTCTTGAATATATACCTAAGAGTGGAATTCTGGGTTATATAAGTATATATTTAACTTTGTAAGAAACTGGCAAACTCTTTCCCTAAGTGGCTGCACCATTTTACACCGTCACCAGCAATGTATGAGAGTTCTAGTTACTTGCAAATCCTTGCCAAAACTTGATATTGTCTGTCTTTTTCATTGTAGCATCCTAGTAGGTGTGAGGTGTATCTCATTATGATTTTAATTTTTCACGTTTTTTCTTTTTTTAAGCTATCTTATTTATTTATTTATTTATTTATTTAAGTAGGATTCATGCCCAACATGGGGCTTGGACTCATGACCCTGAGATCAAGATTCACATGTTCTAACAGGTGCCCCTAATTGTTCGTGTTTTTTGATGCTCTTGTAAATCGTGTTTTTTAAAATTTCATTTTCCATTTTTTTTGCATATAGAAATGCAATTGAATATTGTATATGACCTTAACATCAAAGTCATTTCGTTCATTTCTCTGTTTTTTGTGTATTTTGTTGTAGATTTCCTAGGATTTTCTACATAAACAGTTTGGTGTTGATTTGCACTTACCTTACTCAATTTTAGGCAGTTAAGCATACAATCCACATAACCTGGATTTTTGGCTTGTGTAGTTTTCTGGATATTTGAAAGCCTTATCTTTATAGGCCTCTGTATGCATGTTAGGATTGAAGTGTGAACCATGAATATGAAGTGGATGAACATAGTTGCAGTAATAATCATATGTAGAATTGGCATGGCAGATGGTAAACAAGGCTGTTTTGCCTTCTGGGTTTTTGAAAATTTAGAAAGAAGGTCCTGAGCTCTAAAGAACAATAAAATTTGGCTCTAGCTCAAAAAAAGCACTTCATAAAACCAAGATACAGCAGAGGATAATGGCATTACCTCTGGCCATTTGTAAAGCCACTTACAGTTCATTCATTGGACAAATACTTAGTGAGTGAGAATGAGTGCTGACCAGGTACCAGGCACTGTTCTGGTACTGGGGTTGCACCAGTGAACAAAGAGTCAAAAATCCCTGTTTTGTTACATTCTAGTGGGAGAAATGCACAATAAATATTAGGCATAAAAATCTGTCTGTCTAGCTATTTATAGTGAACAGGGCTTTGGAGAAAAATTAGGTAGAGAAGGGATGGTATGGGTGTATAGGAAGTACGCTGTTTTTAAGACCCCTGTAGACTATTTGATTAAAGCTGGAAAGTCATCAGATTCACCTCATAAACCAAGTAGTAGGAAAATAGGTTAATAATTATTCAGTCAGTGATGATCCTCTGATGAGGATTATCTCAAGTTTAGATAGGTATTCCCAAATGATTATCTTCTCTAACCTAATTGTCTTATTTGCAAGGAAGAGTTTGCAGAATAGACAGTTCCCAGCAGACTATACACTGATCCCTCACCACAAAATATCCCATTTTCACAGGAAAAAAAAATTAGAATTTTTTAAAACATATGTTCTTCTTTTTTTTTTTTAAGATTTTATTTGTTAGAGAGAGAGTGCGTGCACACAAGCAGGGGAAGTGGCAGGCAGAGGGAGAAGCAGGCCCCCCACTGAGCAAAATATTGGACTCCATCCTAAGACCCTGGGAACATGACCTGAGCCGAAGGCAGACGCTTAACCTACTGAACCACCCAGGCGTCCCCAAAATTTGAATTTTTTCAACATTTACAAACACAAAATAGGAAATTCTACACAGTTGTAGAATTGTTCATTTTACCATTTTGCTTAGAAATGGTCAGTATTATGTTCGAGATTAGCGAAGAAACAGAAAAGGTGCCACTTTTGAATAATTCTACTTTGGACATTGTAAAACATCTGATGCCATAGAAACAGCACTACACCAGATGGCTATTAAATCCATGCTTTTCATTACAGATTGATGAGTCAATAGACATTGGGTAAATGTGCCCAGTAAATAGCACTGCTTAGAACCTCTGAACAGAAATTCTTAGAACGGGGGCGCCTGGGTGGTTCAGTCGTTGGGCGGCTTCCTTCGGATCAGGTCATGATCCCAGGGTCCTGGAATTGAGCCCCGCATCGGACTGCCTGCTCTGCGGGGAGGCCTGCTTCTCCCTCCCACTCCCCCTGCTTGTGTTCCCTCTCTCGCTGTCTCTCTCTCTCTGTGAAATAAATAAAATCTTAAAAAAAAAAAATTCTTAGAACATTCTGCACATCTACTAAAGCAAACTCAGAAGAAATACCCAAAATTATAAATGAAATCTTTGAAAAAATAAGATATATGGAAATCTTTCTCAGTTTGTGTAAGTGGTAGTGCTGCTTTATATCAGGAGTTCACCTGAAAACAGCATATGAATTGTCTTATTCAATTTTGCAGAGGAGAAACTCAATTTTGCCCATAGGCCTGAATTCCACATTAAATTATCTTTTCAAAATGCTGAATCTAATAATAATAACAGACCCTTAAAAATAGTACTCACTGTGTGCTAGGACTGTTGTAGGAAGTTTATATATATATAGCTTTGCGCAGTGGCAGTATCGTAGCCGATGTGGTTTACCCGAGGCGCGATTATTGCTAATTGAAAAGAAGCTTATATGTATGGGGCGCCTGGGTGGCTCAGTCGTTGAGCGTCTGCCTTCGGCTCAGGTTATGATCCCAGGGTCCTGGGATCGTGCCCCGCATTGGGCTCCCTGCTTGGTGGGAAGCCTGCTTCTCCTTCTCCCATTGCCTCTGCTTGTGTTCCCTCTCCCTCTGTGTCTCTCTCTGTCAAATAAATACATAAAATCTTAAAAAAAAAATGAAAAAATGAAAAGAAGCTTATATATATATTTAGTAATGTAATCATCTCAACAAATTGATGACGTAGGTACTGTAAATGTCATCCCATCTATAGCTGAGGAAATGAGGTAAAGAGCACTTAGGTAATTTACCCAAGGTCCGGTAGCTAGGAGGGGGCAAAGCCAAGATTCAAAGCCAGGTAACCTGGTTCCAGAGTTTACTCTTTTTTTTTTTGTTACTTAAAAAAATTGTGATAAAATATATATGACATGAATTTTATCATCCTAACCATTTTTAAGTAAACAAATCAGTAGTGTTGGGTACATTGACATTGGCGTGCAGTCTCCAGAACTGTTTTCATTGTGTAAAACTGAAACTGATATATCCATTAAACAATTCCCCAATCCATTCTTCCTTTGTCGCTGACAGCTACGATTCTACTTTCTATCTCTATGAATTTGACCAATCTAGGTACCTCATATATAAGTGGAATCATACAATATTTGTCTTTTTGTAACTGGCTTTTTTTACTTAACATAAAGTCCTCAAGTTTCATTCACATTGTAGCATGTGTCAGAATTTACTTTTTATGGCTATAATAATATATATATACATTTTTAATAAAAAATATGCCTTTTTAAGGTATAATATTTCATTATAGGTTTATACCACATTTTGTTTATCTGTTCATCTTTTGAAGAAAGGTTGCTTCCACTTTTTGGCTGCTGTAAATAATGCTGTTATGAACATATATGTGCAAATATTTGCTTAAGTTCCTGCTTTAAATTCTTTGGGGGTATATACCCAGAAGTGGAATTGCTGACTCATATGGTAATTCAGTGTTTAATTTTTTTGAGCAATTGCCATATTGTTTTCCATAGGAGCTGCATCATTTGTATTCCTACCAACACACAAAGGTTCTAATTTCTCCACATTCTCACCAACATTTGTTATTGTCTGTTATTGTCTTGTTTTGGTTTTTTTGTTTTATAATAGTAGTCCTAGATCCTGATGAGTATCAAGTAGTACCTAATTGTGGTTTTGATTTACATTTCCCTAATGGCTAGTGATGTTG